>NC_056741.1:1212617157-1212917157 GCF_019279795.1 Protopterus annectens
GTCAAGTTCGTCAGATCCAATAGCTGTCAGGTCTGACAAGGCTTTATCTGCTTCGGTTTCATCAGTATTTTCGATACCGTCTAGGAGCCATAAAATAACCAGTTCTCCCCGCTTGGAACCGGTGCATTCAGTACCACAGTCCCCACTTTTCCAGTCTGTGTCAGGTAGTCACTGATCGCGTCCACCCATTCCTCCCGATCATCCAGGAGCATTTCGGATGACAATGTGGAGAGGGTGGTGAAGACGCTACTCAGGACACTGGCCTTGGCAAACAATTTATCGTGCCCAGCCTATATGAAAGTGGAGCCGACTGCCCAGCCTACTTTTTGTCGATTCCTCTTTCAACTCACCTGAGTTTGAAGCCAGAGCGCATGGAGGTTATTGTGGTGGAGCCGTCGGATCCAAAAACCCCGGGTCTCTCGGGTCTGACATCTGCTCCGATCCCGTCGATACTACCTTCTCTAGCGGGATCTGGAGGCCGACACTCCCTCGTCGGCTCTGGGGGGGAGCAATATCAGACCCTTGTCTACTCTCCCACTCGGAGCTTCGGTGCTGGTGAGTTTGGCACCTACATCAGCCTTGGAGCCATTACCCTCTGTTCGGGACAGATGTCCTGGCTCTTCGGAGCCAGAGACTTTATTGGGGCAGGATCGTGGTGCCTTCCAGGTGATGAAGAGTGTGCTGTCCTCTCAGACCGCTCCACCCTCGGCTCCAGTTGCTCCTTCCCCTTCCAGGTCAGTGTCTAACTCTGAACCACCCCTCCTCCCCAAGCATAGGCAACCAATACCCTTGGACACCCCTTCAGGTGACCCCCCCCTTCCGAAACCTCTCCAGAGCACTTCTCGGAGGGGGTCCCCTTGGAAGAGGACTTGTTAGAGGAAGCATTTGGACTCTGCTGGGTCCTTGACATCGGACATGGACTTGGAGGACTCAGAAGGGTCCACACAGTCCCCCTCTGAGGATGTCTCATTTTCAGACATCCTGGAAATCCTCAAGCAGAGGGGTAGCTGAAAATCTCTTTCCTCTTCTGAATATGAGTCTGTGTACCTGGACACATTCGGTTCTCGACCCTCCACCTCTTGGATGTCTCTGCCCTTCAACCCGCTGCTAGGTGTAGTAAGTCAAAAAGCATGGAGCTCCCCAGAATCTATGAAACCAGTTCCACATAGGCCCAATAAGTTTATCACTGCACCAGACGACAAACCTTTTCTGACTAAGGGTGTGCCAGGTGATGCTATGGTGGTTGCGGCAGCCACAAAGAAGGAATTAGCAGAAACTTCTTCTTCTTCTGTCCATCCACTTAACAAGGAGTCCCGAACGATGGACGGATACAGGAAGCATGTGGATGTAAGAGTGTTCAATCTTGCTGTTTGTTCTTACACACGGGTTCGGAGCCGATCCTCGGCTCCGAGTCGGCCGAATTGCAAAGCTCTGAATCTCAGAGAAGCTCGAGACCAGCCCATATCCCACAATCCTCCCTGCCATTACTCAGATCTAGTTTGCCACTGCAACAGATCGGATCGAGGAGAGCTTGGACCAGATAGAAAACTGAGATTTGCTTACTATTTACAGATAAGATACTGATTTTTTCCTGATATAACCTTATATTTCCTTAGATTGTTATAGAAGTGCTGTGTGTGTGTGTGTTTTATATATATATATATATATATATATATATATATATATATATATATATATATATATATATATATATATATATATTTATATACCCTTTTTTTCTTCAGGCACCCTTTTGTGGCCTAACCCTTCTTCTTTGGGTGTGGTTTTGTGAGTGTCTTCTTTTATATAGCCCTTTCTCCATATCTATATACATATAGGATTAGCAGTTTTTCTATACCCATTAGCTATTGTTGTTTTATTAGTATGTCAGAAAAAGCTTAATCTGGCTTTAAAAGATGTCAGTGTGGGCAGAAAATGCCCATTACTGACAATCATGCTTCCTGCGTCTACTGTCTTGGCCCTCTCCATCTTCAAGAGGATTGCTCTATTTGCCATTCCTTTAGCGGAAGGGTCATGACAGATAGGCACAGGAAGCTCATAGACAGAGGGTTTCTGAAGCCTGCCTTTCAAGAGGCTTTGGACAAGTCGGATCAGGCTTCTAAATCCTCGAAGGGGTCGAAGATGTCGGAGCCCATGTCATCGGCTCCGAGTTCATCTTCTAAGGTTCGTTCGTCAGTTCCACAGATCTCGGGGCCGAGCGTCGAACATTTATCTTTTCCTGAGCCCCAGATCTTGGAACCGGTGTTGGAGCTGCCACCACCGTCCATTCTTCGGTCAGTGCCATCTTCGGCTCCTTCAACCCGTTCTTCCAGACCTTTATCTGAGACAGATGTGGATCATGTCACGCAGAAACTCATGGAAAACACGGGCCTTTCCAAGTTAATTGCAGTTTCCTCCCAGTTGGTGTCGAAACTAGAAGGCCTCCCCATATCTCCAACGGTTCCTCCTTCTAGACCCATCCAGATCTCGGAGCCGGGAGAGGAGGATCTGATGATAGTGGAGCCCTCGGTGCTGAAACCGTCCATTGCACGATCGACACCATTGACTTCGACTCCTTCGGAACCGATAGGGGAGTCGCGGAGCTAATGGTCTCTCCTCGGTTCCGGGACCGAGAGTCGTACCGACCTGTCGGTACCGACTCTCCCTCTCGGGGCCTCGGCACAGACTGGTTCGGCTCCGTCCTTGGGGTCAGAGCCCGTGGCACCTGGGTCTGGGATGCTCCCGTGTTCTTCGGAACTGGGGGAGCCCTCGGCCAGGGGTTCGAGGGCCTTTGACCTTATGAGGAAAGTATTGTCTGCACAGACAGCCACATCATCAGGGGAATCTTCTCCTTCCCCAAAAGGGCCACTTTCTGTTTCTGCTCCCACGATCCATCCCAAGCGTAGAGCCCAATTGCCTCAGCCACCCCCAGAGGGTTCCCCCTGTTCCTTGGAGGCCTCAACAGAAGTCCCCTCTGATGAGGTCCCGCGGAAACGGTTGTGCAAGAGGAGGCACATAGATTTCCCACAGGAATCTCTAATGTCTGACACCGACTTGGATGAGGCAGAGGGGTCCCCCAGATCACCCTCAGAGGATGTATCATTTGCAGACATCCTGGAGATCTTGAAACAGAGGGGTGATTGGCAATCCCTAGCCCCCACTGAGGATGAGTCGGTGCTGCTGAAGGCTTTTGGAGCTCAACCTTCTACCTCCTGGGTGACTCTGCCTTTCGATGAATTAATGGATTTGATTGCTCGAAGGGTGTGGGAGGCACCTGACACAGTGGAACCAGTCCCTAGGAAACCAAACAAGTTCATCACTGCCCCCCAAGATAAATCTTATCTCACCAAGGGAGTTCCTGTTGACGCTATGGTGGTGGCGGCAGCCACGAAAAAGGAGATGTCTGAGTCTTCCTCATCTGTTCATCCTCCTAATAAGGATTCTAGGACTATGGACAGATATGGGAAGCGCGTTTTTAGTTCAGCGACTTTTTCCATATGTTCGCTAAACTATTTGACTCACTTCACACGTTTGCAGAGGGATCTCATCAAGGAGCTGACAGATACCCTCTAGGGTAACACAGATGCTGCTGTTTCAGAAAAAGTAACAGCACAACTTAACACCCTCACCTCCATAGTAAACTCATCCATGTGGCTCATCTCGTATGCAGCCGAGGGCTCAAGTAGAGCTGCAGCTTCAGCAATTGCTCTTCGAAGACAATCATGGATGCGGCTGTGCTCCTTTGCGGAAGCCTTCAAGTCTTCCTTTGCCAATGCCCCTTTTGATGGTGCCACACTTTTCGGGCCCAAGGTTAAGGAGACTCTCACTCGGTGCGAGCAAGAGGGAAAGACCCTGTCTGCTGTCGGGGTCCGTTTTTCCGCTCCTACTAGATCGTACCCCAAAGGGCAACGAGGCGGAAAAATGTGGTTCCGTATGAATCGGATCTTTCCAGACCACACAGAGTGATACTCCCTCCAGAGGCAGAGGAGGGGGTAGAAATGGAAGACGCCGCCTCGGCGGCAGAGGGGGTCCGCATAACCAAGGCGACAAGGATTCTGTCCCTGGGAAGCCTTTCCAGCACTCCTGAAGGGAGGCCCGGCTGTCCTGCTCTGGAGGCAGTCGGGGGTCGCTTGGCTTTATACCCACTGGCCTGGCTAAACATTACTTCAGATTCTTGGGTAAAAAGCATTATAACCAGAGGATACAAAATCCCCTTCACATCAACGCCACCTCTACAAAGAAAGTTTCCAGACGTACCACCCCGTCTGCGAAATCTAGCAGCTGTAGAAATTTCAAAACTGCCCGAAAACAGAGTCATCCAACCAGTCCCGGCAGACCAAAGAGAATTCGGAACTTACTCAAGGTTCTTTTTAGTTCCAAAAAAGACAGGGGACTGGAGACCGATCTTAGATCTCAGCCATCTCAACAACTTCGTGAAGAAGGAAAAGTTCCGGATGGTCACGCTTCAATCGATTCTTACAGTACTACCACATCAAAATGGCCAGACCCTCCAGAGATCACCTGCGCTTCCGGCTGGGAGCCAGTCACTTTCAGTTTCGAGCTCTGCCCTTTGGACTCACCTCAGCCCCCAGGGTATTCACCAAATGCATGGCAGTAGTTGCGTCTCACTTGAGACGACAAGGATTCCAGGTGTTTCCCTATCTGGACGACTGGCTCCTCACCGCCACCACCGAGCGTCGTCTATTGCAAGCCAGAGACTACACAATCAGCATTTGTTCCCACTTGGGGATTTCCATAAACTTCGAAAAGTCTTGCTTATCACCCTCACGGTGTATTTCCTTCATCGGAGCAGACCTAAATACACGTTCGACACTACTGAAGCTCCTTCCAATAAGAGCCTCAACCCTCAAACAGCAGGTTCGTCTTTTTCTGGTCAGCAAGAAAACCCCAGCCAACCTGGTGTTAAAAGTGTTGGGACTGATGGCAGCCGCACTAATTGCAGTCCCTATGGGAAGGTTACACATGAGGATCCTACAATGGCTGCTCTTCGCGCAGTGGTCGTTCCAACACCTACCCCTAGCACACGAGATCGGCATAACAGACTCTTGCAGACAGGACCTCTCATGGTGGGTGCGCGATCAGAACCTCACTATGGGTCGTCCGTTCGTTCTACCCAGTCCAACAGTCACAATAACCATGGACGCTTCCCTGGTAGGGTGTGGGGGGGGCCTTTTTCAGGGAAGAACAGTCCAAGGAGAATGGTCCAGCACGAAGTACACTCTACATATAAATGTTCTGGAGTTGAGGGCGGTGTTCCTGGCATTGCAACACTTCCAAGCCTTCTTACCTCTAGGAACAGTAGCAGTTCAGACAGACAACATGTCTGTAGTCTGGTACATAAACAAGCAAGGGAGAACCAGGTCTTACCCGTTATGCAGAGAGGCCATGAGAATTTGGCAATGGGCAGAGTCCACGGGTTGCTTTCTGATAGCAACGCACATCCCGGGGTCATCCAACGTCATTGTGGACAGGTTGAGCAGAGCCATCCGGTTACCTCACGAGTGGTCCCTCAATTCACAGACGGCGGAAAAGATCTTCCGCAAATGGGGCCAGCCTTGCTGTGATCTGTTTGCTTCCCCGTTGAATGCAAAATGCAGAGGCTACTTTGCCCTTCTACCCCCTCCGGGGGATGTCCCCAGGGGCGCACTGATACACGATTGGCCCCCGGGTCTCCTATATGCATTTCTGCCTACTCCCTTGATTCCCAGATTTCTACAGAAAGCCAGGAGCCTGGAAAGGACTATAATACTCATAGCCCCATTCTGGCCTCGTCAAATATGGTTCCCCTTTCTTCAAGCCCATCAAATAGAGGAACCATGGATTCTGGACCCAGTACCAGATCTACTGTCACATTCGTCGGGAGTTCCTCACCCATCTCTACAGTCCCTCAAACTAGCAGCTTGGCTGCTCCGCTTCCCTGCCTAGCCAGGTCTCATCTACTCCCCCCGGCAGTTCAACACATTCTGGTTGCTTCTCATAAAGCTTCCACTACTAAACTGTATACGAGTAAGTGGAAACGCTTTTTATATTGGGCATCTAGCCAAAACTTAGACCCCTTGGTAGCTCCTCTACATAAAATTTTAGAATTCTTATCTATCCTTTTTCACGAAGGAGCTTCTACTTCCACGCTAAGAGTGCAGTTGTCGGCCATATCAAACTTCCATATTGGTGAGGAAGGTTCTCCCATTATGTCTCACAGACTTTGTAAGGCCTTTATGAAAGGAACCTTCCATCTTAGACCGCCTGTCAGAAAACCTTTCTTTCCATGGAGCCTAAATTTGTTTCTGTCGCAACTCATGTTGCCACCTTTTGAACCTGCTTCGTCATGTCTCTTAAAGTTCTTATCGTGGAAGACGCTGTTTCTCGTCGCCGTGACCTCAGCTCGTAGAGTATCAGAGTTGCAAGCATTATCGGTCAGACCACCTTACTTGATATTCCATCCAGACAGGGTCTCTGCGTACAAATCCATCTTTCCTTCCAAAAGCATGCTCAGTTACGAATATTAACCAGTCTATAGAACTCCCTACCTTTTTCAAAAACCATACTAACAAACTGGAGTATATGTTGCACAAGTTGGATGTTCACTGGCAATTAAGATTTTATTTGGATAGGACCAAAGCTTACAGGAAAACAGATCAGCTCTTCGTCGCATTTGCAGACAATAAAAAGGGCATGGCAATTACTAAACGTACACTATCTAAATGGCTTGCTGACTGTATAAAATTTGTATACTCTAAATCAAAGCAATCCTTGCCCACCAAACCTAAGGCCCATTCTACCAGATCCGTCTCCACTTCCTTAGCTCATGCAGCTCATTTGCCTTTGGACACTATTTGTGCTGCAGCCACGTGGTCTAAACCACATACTTTCATCACTCATTATAGAGTGGACAAAATCTCCAAGGATAGGACATCATTTGGTTCCACTGTGCTTAGGGACGTTCTTCCATGAGTCACTCGGGGCGACGGAGCTAGGGACGCTACCTGTGTGTAAGAACAAACTGCGAGATTGAACACTCTTACATAAAGAAGTTATGTCCTTACCATAACGTTCCATGTAGAGTGTTCATCTCGCCTTTGTTCTTACATTCCCCCCCCCCCCCCCCCCATGTAGAACTGGTAGGATTAAAGTCTGATCAACGTGTCTTGACCCCTTCTGGGGTATATGCTTCCGTGTATCATGGGATATATGTTTAGACCATTAGTTATTGCTATGGTGAGAGAGTGTCTCTGAATGACTGAAGAGAGTGTATACTTCTAGCACCGGAGGTGTTGGATCTTTTGGTCTGGTTTTTGCAAACTAGATCTGAGTAATGGCAGGGAGGATTGTGGGATATGGGCTGGTCTTGAGCTTCTCTGAGATTCAGAGCTTTGCAATTCGGAAGACTTGGAGCCGAGGATCGGCTCCGAACTCGTGTGTAAGAACAAAGGAGAGATGAACACTCTACATGGAACGTTATGGTAAGGATATAACTTCTTTTTTCTTCAGTGGCCTTTACCCTGAGGTCACTGAATTATTTGTCCCATTTTACTCGTCTCCAGAGGGATCTCCTGAAAGAGCTAGGACATACCCTACAGGATCCTACAGCTGCAGGAGCTGCAGACAGAGCTACTTCCCAGCTTGTGACCTTATCTTCTGTAGTTAACTCCTCCATACGGCTTATCTCCTACTCAGCCGATGGAGCGAGCAGGGGCAGCAGGCACAGGAGCCGCCTTACGGAGACATTCCTGGATGTGCCTTTGTCAGTTCACGGAGCCCTTCAAGTCTTCCTTTACCAGCGCCTCATTTGATGGCTTGTTATTGTTCGGACCCAAAATAAGAGACTCACCAGGTGCAAGCAAGACGGCAAAACTCTGTCTGCTATGGGAGTATGTTTCTCCGCTTCTACTAGACCTTATTCCAAAGGTAAAAAAGACGGGAAAATGTGGTACCGGAAATCCCAGGGAGCTTCTCCTGATGCACACGATGTCTTTACCCTTAGGGGCAGAGGAGGGAACAATAATGGGAGATGCCATCCTTGCGGTAGATGGTTTCCACAGAGTCAGGGCGACAGAGATACATTCTTTGGTAGGCCCTTCCAGCACACATGAAAGGAGGCCCACCTGTCCACCTCTGGAGGCAGTCGGGGACAGATTGTCACTGTACCCAGAAGCCTGGCAAAGTATCACAAAAAACACATGGGTATATTTGGTAATATCCAGGGAATAAAGTATTCCTTTCTCCATGCCACCTTTTCCCAGAAATCAAAAATCCATCCCAGATGTGCCACCCAGTCTAAGGGAACAAGCAACCCTAGAAGTTCAAAGGTTGCTAGAAAAACGAGTCATCCAAGAAGTCCCCACAGACCAAATCGGATCCGGAACTTACTCAAGGTTCTTTTTAGTTCCAAAGAAAACAGAGGACCGGAGGCCCATTTTGGATCTCAGCAGACTCAACAAGTCTGTCAAGAAGACAAAGTTTCAGATGATGACACTGCAGTCCATTCTTCCTTTTTTGGGAAAGGACAATTGGATGTGCTCCATCGATCTGCAGGATGCGTACTACCATATTATGATGGATAGGTGATCCAGGAGATTGCTACACTTCTGGGTGGGAGCCAGTCACTACCAGTTCAGAGCTCTACCCTTTGGTCTCACCACAGCCCCCAGGGTGTTCACCAAATGCATGGCAGTAGTCACGGCTCATCTGAGGCGTCTAGGATTCCAGGTGTTTCCATACTTAGATGACTGGCTCCTTACCGCCACCACTAAGCATCGACTAACCGAGGCAAGGGACACCAGAATTTGCCTCTGCTCACAGCTAGGCATCACTATAAACTACGAAAAGTCTGCCTTGTTGCCCTGTCAATATATTATATTTATAGGGCAAATTTAAATACAAAAGACATGATATAACAAAAAACAAATAGAAGAAACACTACAAAAGAATAAACAGGAGCTGCAGAATTGCTGAAATATTTTAATGTGCTCTGGTATCTCGGCCAAAAGCCTTCAGAGGAATAAATTACTCAACAGCCAGCACAGCATAATTAATTACAATCAATTAAATAATTAAAATTTTTAAGAAGACACTATGCCAAAGAACATCAGAATAAACGTTGAAGACATCACTAAAACACCAAATACAAACTTTGCTACTTATAAACGCAAACTACCCTGTAACAACGACATGGTTTAGCACAATCTCAGATACATTGCATTAACTTCTGAGCATCCATCCACAAAAAAAAATAAACGGGAAAGTCCATAAACATTTTAACTTTTAAAAATACTTCTTGCAAGAGAAGTAATATAAACTACAATGTACAGCAGACTCCATGGGCTCCTTTTATCTCAAAACATAGCAATTAAGAGTAATTTATCCAGCACAGCAATGCAATAAACAGGCCCAAGTAAAAGCAACACACCCATATTCACATTACAAGCAAAGCAGTACATTTTAACCTTATTAAAAATGCATAATAAGTTAAATGCACACATTTACAAGTATAAATGAAAACAATCTTGAAACAGCTTTGGCAAATTGGCAATATGTACCTACTAGAATAATAGATGAATTACATTAACTATTAACATTCCCCCTCAAAAGGTAGACTTGTACCATATACACATGGACTTGCAGGAACTAACAGGAAAAATTACCTAAACAGTATATCGTAACTTCCTGAAAACAGCATTAAATTGCACACATTTCCATACAAAAAAGTGCAAACTATGCTCGAACATTTTCTATCTGCAAACAGACAATACCCAGAAAAAGCTACGACAATAGAAATGCATCACACTAAATTTATATTTCACTGCCCCCAACAGAAACAAACAACTTCTATACACAGTTCAGCCTTTTAAAAGTAATGCTTCCAAATCATACCCCCACAAGAATAATAACAATTACATATACATTCAGGTTTTATATCTTTAAAAACTACTACTCAAAAATTTCAAAATTACCACTGCACAGATTTAAATACTGCATACTGCACCCCCATCTACCTCTAAACATTAAAAAAAATTAAACCATAAATTATTCCCATTTTAAACTAGTACTCAAAAATCTCAAAATAACCACTGCACGTATTTAAATATTGCATAATACATCCCCATCTATCTCTAAACATTAAAAACTTAAAGCACACTATTCCTATTTTAAACAACTAAAGCCCCAAAATGCAATTATGTACTTACCACTATCACAGTTATTGCTGGGCTAGCTTGCTTCCTTCCTGCTGTAATGGCTAGTTGGATGTTCAAGTAGTGGTTGGGCTGGCTGGCAGGCTCCCTGGCTGGCTGGCTTGCTGGGCTGGCTGGCTTGTTGGGCTGGCTGGCTGGCTTGCTGAGCTGGCTGGCTGGCTTGCTGAGCTGGCTGGCTGGCTTGCTGGGCTGGCTGGCTGGCTGGGCTGGCTGGCTGGGCAAAGAGAATATCAGATCTCTGGCTTCTTTCCTGGCTGGTTGGCTGGGCAAAGAGAATATCAGATCTCTGGCTTCTTTCCTGGCTGGCTGGCTGGGCTGGCTGGAGAAAGAGAATATCAGATCTTCGTTTGCAGCTGTGTAGAGCTTAGTGCTCTACAGTTGCAACCTTTATGGGGCTCTTTGTAGCAAGTTCCCGCCCCCTCCAATCCCTGCAGCCAATTACTGTGCTGCATTACCACACGGACCTAGCAGGGAATCCCTCTAACTGCAGATCCGGGTGGTGACGTAGCTGCATTGCCGCGGAAAATCCGGAAGTATTTTCGGCTTTTCCACGGCAATTGAATTCGCGATCGCGCGAAAAGGGGAAAAACGGGACTTTTAAAGTCCCACGCTTGGTGATTGCGGGAAGCTGGATGAGAGGCCTCAACCCGTGAGTGTCCCGCTGACAACGGGACGGGTGGCAACCGTAAGCCTCTAGGTGTAAGAGTGCTAAAATTCTAAATAAACCTGCTTTTTAAATTCAACAACTGAGAAGTATAATTCCCTCCCCTAGAAAATGATGTTCTAGCAAGCACGCTGAAAAACAGAGAATCATCACTTCCCCTATGAATATTATGAAAGTGCTCAGCAATGGGGCTATGCAGCCTACAATTCCTAATGTCCCCCAAGTGTTCTAAAATATGAGTTTTAATCATTATCTTAGTTTGACCAACATGCCACTTAATCGGTGAACAACCACATCCTAAAATGTACACTAACTCACATGATTGACAATTAAATAGATCTATAGCTGTATACCTCACACCACTAATGTTAGTACCAGAGATATTTCTAACTCTATTACAAACTTTACACTTACCAAACTTAAACATCCCAGATTGTGTTTTAAACTCTTTTCTGTACTTAATATTAATAAACAATAAAGTTGCTCAGCTACATGCCCTCATGGATGTAGATTCATTTGACATCCTCTGCCTCTCTGAAACATGGCTCAAACCAACCATACAAGATACTACAGTTATTCCCCCTGGTTATAGCATCCTGAGACTGGACCGTAACTCTAAGAAAGGTGGAGGAGAAGCTATCCTATATAAATCTGAATTATAAATCACCTCCATTGAGTTTAAACCTCCCCTAACTAGCAATTCAGAAATTCTTATCTCTAAAGTTCAACTTAACAAATGTAAATCCATTTACATAATCTGTATTTACCTTCCCTCAGGCAACAATATCACAACCTTAGAAGCTATCCTAAGTTGGCAGTCCACCACCTACCCACATTATACTTGCTGACTTTAATATAAATTGGATGTCTTGCACATCAGAACAGCCTTCTACCCACATCAACCTACACAGTTTTATACAAACCATTACAGTCCCCACTAGAACCAATAAACATAATAATAATGACAGCACCCTAGATTGGATTCTCACAAACTGTCAAAACCAATCTTACAAAGTAGGGACCCTCCCAGAAGATATAAGTGATCACTCACTCACCTTCTTAATCAGGTATAAGACTGATACCCCAAACCCAACCATATATAAGAAAATAAGATGTAATAAAAAATTTAACCCTGACAGCTTTCTAAAAGAACTAGCAACTTGCAACTGGTCCCCTTGAAACACCTACCATTAGAAAATGCCGTTAAACACTTAATTCTAAATTTTTAACCATTTTAGACTACCATGCCCCAACTTGTATAGTAAGAACTAGGTCTAAACCAGCCCCATGGCTCACCAAAACTATCAAACAAAAAAATCCTCCATAGAAACAAACTCTGGGCTAGCTGGCGTACAACCAAAAACCTGGCAGATCAACTAATATTTAGACAATTAAGAAATGAAACTAAAAAAGCCATATTGTCAGATAAAAGAAACTATTACTGCCACCTCCAACAAACCCACCAAAATAAACCTCAAAAATTCTGGTCAAGTATAAAGAAACTCTTGCACCCAGGTCGCTCAATCACACCCACCCTCTCAGGCTCCAATCTCCTTAGCTCCAACCAACTTGCCAATTCTTTTAACACTTTCTTCACAGACACATTCAATCTTTGGCCAATCAGCTATCCCCTAACACTGCATCTCTTTCCAATGTTATCCCTAACAGCCCCCCAATATTTCATTTCCAACCCATTCCTACATCCTTTGTCCGCACCCTTATCAAGAAACTTAAACCCACCACCCTCTCTGCTGATCTACTACCTGCAGAATACTTGCAAAAAGCAGCCAAAGCTATAGCTTACCCCATATCCATCCTCATTAACAGAACTATTTCTGAAGGAACTATTCCATCTATCTGGAAAATCTCACATGTCATCCCCCTGCATAAAGGTGGTAACTCCAAAGATTTTTCTAACTATAGGCCTATAGCCATATTATCCCCTCTGGCAAAAATCATGGAGAAGTGCATTCATAAACAACTATTAAACCACCTCCTAGAAAACAACCTACTAGCTACCTGCCAACATGGATTCAGACCATTTCACAGCACCTCTTCTGCTCTTCTTTCCTTCACCAATGTCATTAATAAAAACCGTAATATCAGCACTCTATCCTCAGCCCTCTTCATTGATCTGTCAAAAGCCTTCGACATGGTCAGCCACCAGCTACTCATAAACATACTTAGCAACTTCTCACTGGATCCAGTTGCTATACAATGGTTCCAATCCTATCTAAATAATAGGCAACAGGCTGTACTATGGGTGACTAACTTGTCTTCCCACCTACCAGTTGCCCTTGGTGTCCCTCAAGGCTCCATATTGGGTCCTCTCCTCTTTTCTATTTTTACTAACGACCTACACTCTGTATTACCTCAAGCCACCTGTATCCAAATATGCGGATGACTCCACACTAATATGCTCAACCTCTTCACTATCACAATTGAATTCCCTAACCCAAGACACGTTTAACACAGTACAGAATTGGCTTCTTCAACGATGTCTCATCCTGAACCCCCCCAAAAAATGCTACTATTTACTCCCACCCGCAGAGCGCCCCCCCCCACCACCACCACCACCACCACCACTGCATTTCACAGTCACATCTAGCAATGGTACAATCATATCTCCAGACTCTACTACAAAACTACTTGGAGTACTAATTGACAACAACCTCACCTTTGAGCCACATATTAACAACACTATAAAAACAGTAAGCAAAAAACTAGGTTCCCTCTATACGATCAAACCCTTTCTTACCCCACTAGCCAGGACCACCATTGCCCGGACGCACCTTATATCAATCCTACTATATGCATCCCCTATCTATACCAAACTATGCAAAAGCAATCTGAACAAGCTGGCTAGCTCCTACAATAATATTGCCAGATTTGCAAGTGGGTCTACCTATAGAACTCATCATTGTAACAATCTTAATCAACTAGGGTGGTTAGAATTGCCAAATCTCATTCTATCAAACCAGCTAACTATTGCCCATAAGATACTGTTTCATCCTACATCTACTCCAATACTAACTAATCTAATCACCCCCTACAATAATCTGAAGACCCTGCGCTCATCAAATAAATTAATGGTAAAGATAAGTAAAACCAACAATCTGGCTGGAGACTCTCTATTCTCTAACACAGTGGGTAAAACCTGGAACTCCCTCCCTACTGATCTAACCTCCCTACTTTCAACTACCCTATTTAAATTCAGACTCAAACCATACCTTAAATTGCACTGGCTATGCCCCTGTGCAAACCCAGACTAACTTCCTCCACTGTCTCCAAACCCTATTCTTCTCACTCTCACAAACTAGTTATTCTTTTCAACTAACACTGTTGTTTGTATAACCTTTTTAAAGTTCAAATAGTGCTCAGTTTTACTTACCTTATATTTTGTTGTATGTATATCCATACGTGATATGCAGCTTAGAAGATTTTTTCCTTACTCTTAAGCTAAAATGTATTTACTAGTAAAATTTGCTAAATCTTAGTAATGTACTTATGTTATTGTGATTCTATTCTGAAGTGTGGGGCTTTTCTCCCCGGGCCTCCACTGGAAATGGAGATATATCCAGTTGGACTAGCCTGGTCAACAAATGTAAAATAAATAAATAAAATAAAATAAATAATATTAGTATAGACCTGATAGCAAAATTACCTCAGGAGAGGGTGTCTACCATTCGACAACAGGTTTCAGTCTTAATTGAAAGAAAAAAAGATTCAGTCAAGATTTGTTCTCAAAGCGCTGGGCTCAGTGGTGGCAGCAATAACTCTAGTTCCCTTGGCACGCTTCCACATGAGGATATTACAGTGGCTCCTATTTGCTCAATGGTCCATGCAAGATCTACTCATGTCACATGAAATTCTCATCATGGAGACCTGCAAGAAGGACAAAAATAGTGGCTTCAGTCTATGCAGGTGACGATAGGCAGGCTGTTCATCCTCCCCCAGCCAGTAGCCACAGTGACCACGAACACTTCCCAGATGGGGGGGGGGGGCATTATGGGGAACTTGGCAACAACATGAGTACCACTTGCACATCAACGTGCTAGAGATGAGAGCGATACTTCTGGCATTGCAAGCACTACAGGGCTCTCTACCTATGGGGACAATCGCAATTCAGACAACATGTCAGTAGTGTGGTACATCAACAAGCAAGGCGGAACCAGATCCTACCCCTTATGTCGAGAGGCTCTAAGAGTATGGCAGTGGGCAATGTCTTCCCAATCCTTTCTGATTGCAATGCACATTCTGGGGAAATCCATCATGATAGCAGACAAGCTCAGCAGGGCTATCCTGATGCTTCACGAGTGGTCCCTGAAGCAGGGATTGTGAACCAAATTTTTCACAAGTGGGGCCAGTCTTGCTGCGACCTTTTTGCCACCTCCATCAATACCAAATGCAGCAGCTATTTCACCCTAGTCCCCCCACCGGGACAGTCACCCAGGGATGCACTTGTTCACGATTGGGTCTATATTAAAAACACGAACGTTTACTTACCCGAACACCTAAACCGTGAAAACATCGATCGTCCTGAAGTGCGAAATCCAAAATATCGAATCGTCATGGTTGGCCTTTCTGTGGTATAGCTCCGTAAGGTAAGTGTGCGATAGTTACGGACCTTAGGGTTAAGGTGTGGGTTAAGGTAAGTGCATAGATGGTAATGTATGTTAGATTTAGTGTATGGTTAGAAGTAGGGTTTTATTAAGTTTATTTGTGTGGATTATTTAGTTTGTTTGGGTATAGCTTTTTAAGGTAAGTGTGCGATAGTTACGTACCTTAGGGTTAGGGTGCGGGTTAAGTTAAGTGCACACATGGTGGTATATGCAAGATTTAGTGTAGGGTTAGAAGTAGGGTTTAGTTTAGGGTTAAAAGTAGGGTTTTGGTTAGTGTATGTATGTGGTTTATTTAGTTTGTTTGTGTAGGTAGTATGTTGCGGGCGGTGGGATGGGACAAATATGACATTTCGAGTTTTTGAATTTCGTGGTTTAGGGCGTTCGGTGTATTTGTGGTTCGTGGAATATGTGTTGGCATTTAGGTGTACGGGTAAGTAAACATTCATGTTTTTAATATAGACCCTTCACGACTGGTCCCCAGGACTTCTTTATACTTTTCCCCCATTCCCTCTAATACCCAAGGTTCTTCAGAAAGCAAAATCATTGGGTTGCAAGATAATACTCATTGCCCCTTACTGGCCTTGTCAAATATAGTTCCCCTTCCTATGGCCCCATCTCCAGGAGGAGCCTTGGATCCTGGACCCAGTTTCAGATCTCCTGGTGCATCAGTGGGGTACGTTCCATCCTTCCATACAGTCCCTCAAGCTGACAGCTTGGTTCCTCCACTTCCTTTCTTAGCCAGGCTTCCTGACATCGCCCTAGCAGTACAACATATTTTAATTTCCTCTCACAAATCCTCAATGAGAAAACTTTATACTAGAAAATGGAAGTGGCTCTCTTGTTGGGCAGCCAAAACTAGTATTGACCCTTCTACTGCACCTGTTTCAAAGATCCTCAAATTTCTTGCTGAAACCTTTAATCAAGGAGCAGCAGCAGGAACTGTCCAAGTTCAGCTGGCTGCTATTTCCAATTTTCATGTGGGAGAAATGGGTTTCAGTGTTTTGTCCCACAGGTTATGCAAAGCCTTCCTAAAAGGTACTATCCCCTTGAGACCCCCAATTAGAGAACCACCTCTTCCTTGGGATCTAAACTTAGTCCTAGCTGCCTTGATTCTCCCCCCTTTCAAATCACATCTACTTTTTCTCTGAAATTCTTGACTTGGAGAACTAATTTCTTAACTACCGTTACCTCAGCTAGGGCAGTATCAGAATTACAAGCTCCATCCATTTGTCCCCCTTACTTAATTTTTCACAAAGATGGGGTTTCTCTCAGAACCAACCCCTTCTTCTTACCAAAAGTTTGCTCAGAGTTCAATCTGAATCAGTCAATAGAAGTACCAGTATTCTTCCCTAACAATGGCAACAAGGCAGAATATAAACTCCACCAACTGGATGTTCATAGACAGTTATGTTTTTACTTGCACAAGACAAAATAATTCAGACAATCTGAGCAATTGTTTGTATCCTTTGCAGAAAACAGAAAGGGAACTTCAGTCTCAAAAGTAACGTTATCAAAATGGCTTTCAGGCACCTTTACTTATGCCTATAATTCACAGATCAAGCAGCTGCCAGGAAAAATTTGAGGACACTCAACTAGGGCCTTGTCTACCTCTACTGCCTTTCAGGCCAGACTGCCTTTAGACTCAGTTTGTGTGGCAGCTACGTGGGTTAATCCCCATACCTTCATCACTCTGTACAAAGTAGATGTGGCCTCACGGAACTGGGCATCCTTTGGTTCCACGGTCCTGAAGAGTCTATTCCATTGAGCCACCCAAGAAGAAGGTGCTGGGGACGGGGTCCAAACCAGCAGGAAGAAAGATGAGATAGGGACAACTTAACATAACAAAGTTACATACTCACCATAACGTTCCATGTTTGTTGTCCTTGATCTCGCCTTCCTTCTTGCATACCACCCTCCTTCCCCCTTCCTGGAAGAACAAAAGGAATTATCCATCATTTGGCTACATAGGCTGTGATTCCCTTCCTGCGTTATGAGTTGTATAGTCTTAGAGTCCTTTTACTACTATCTTGGTGGGATATATATATATATATATATATATATATATATACACACACACACACACACACACACACACACACACACACACACACACATATGTGTATAATTTATATAAATGTCTATCTATATTTGCACATTATAGTCTAGGGGGTAACTCCCGCTTGGCATGTTGGGATAGGGTCTAGCCTCGAGCCAGTGGAAGATCTCAAGCTTTAGAATGTGGTCGAGTCACAGCTCCGAACCCAGTCAGCAAGAAGGAAGGCAACATCAAGGACAACAAACATGGAACGTTATGGTGAGTACATAACTTCTTTTTTTTTTTTTTTTTTTTTAATCAGGACATGTTTGAGTCTGGTACCCTAACAGTGTCTCTGTAAACATAGGTTGATGTGGTCTTGCATCTGGTTCTTTATGTGCATTTCATCTGCAGGTGCTAAAACCAAGTTGGCAGCTTTGATCTCACCAGATGTCCACTGTGACCACCATGCTGTCAGCATCTGTATTAATAAATATAGACTCTTATACAAGTATGAAATATTTGTCACTTTTTTCAGGTTTTTCCTGCCATCTAAATAGATGCTGGCTCTATTTCTGCCAGTGAGAAATAATTCTGCAGTTATTTACTGTGCTTATTTTAGGCCATTATTTCAAAAGCAAACTACTCTTGACATCATCATTTTCTTAATGCATTTGTTTACTGTGATTATCTGACTGGGTTATGTAGAATTGCAGAGGCCTGAGGAGAAAAAGAGGCGATAAGAAAAAACATTTATATAACAAAAAACATTTTTAAGTATATCATAGTGCCAACTTCACTCCCCTCTCACCCCCTAAATGTCCTATCTCAATACCGGAAGATTGCCAAATTCCGGTAATGACGGCCATACAGGTAAAAAAACGCACTCTTCGAAGCTAAGAATACAGCATCCATGGGACCAGATGACATCCTGGGCTGTGTACTACATGAACTACAATATGAACTGGCACCTCACCTAAGTGTCATGTTTAATCATAGCCTCACCTCATGTTTCGTGCCCACTGAGTGGCGCACAGCTACAGTTATCCCACTCCACAAGGGGGGATCCACCTTGGATCCCAGAAACTACCGTCCCATCAATCTGACAAGCCTTATCTGTAAGGCCATGGAGCGCATTATCATGGAACTTATAAACAAAGACATTGGCAACCTTCAAACACTGGACCCCACCCAGTTTGGGTTCGTGAAGGGCCGATCTTGTCTCCTGAACTTGATTGACTTCTTCAAATCAGTCCCCAGAGCCATGGACAAGGGTAAGGTGGTCCACACAGCCTATCTAGACCTTGCCAAGGCCTTTGACACCATCCCTCACTCTGGAATCATAGATAAACTTACTAAGCTGGGCATTAATCCCTACGTCACCCAATGGGTTGCTAACTGGCTTACTGATAGAACCCACACTGTAAAAGTAGCCGACTCCAAATCCAGCTCCAGACAAGTGACAAGTGGAGTACCTCAGGGTTCTGTCCTGGGACCGCTCTTGTTTGGCATCTACTTCTCTGAAGTACAGGCCAACACTAAGGGACTCTGGATAACCAAGTTTGCAGATGACTGCAAACTGGGAGCCATTATTGAATCCCCAAATTATGTGGATACTCTACAAAAGAGCCTTACTGAAACAGATGCTTAGTGCCAGAGCCATGGGCTCAAGCTGAATGCCAAGAAATGTATAGATGTTAAGTTGTCTATCTCGCCTTCATTCTTGCTGGATGGGTTCGGAGCCGACCTCGGCTCCGACTCGGCCACTCTAAAAGCTCGAGAGTTGGTTCCACCGGCTCGAGGCTCCCCTTATATCCCACAATGCTAGGCGAGAGTTACCTCAGATCTCGTTTGCCGCTACAGCTTCGAGGTTGGTTGCTTCTACCGGTTCCTGGTGAGTGTTAGCTTTTTCTTCTAAAAGTTACTCTTTTTCCCCCTTTTTAAGTTAAATTCTTCTTAGATTAGTGTAGATCATAGAACTTTATCCCCGACCCTATTTTCTTCCCGTTTCTTTTTAAAAGAACCTTTGGTTCTTCCCTTGGGCCTTAGGCCTTCTCTTCCCTAAGGGAGTGTTTGTGTAGTTTACTATAATTTTACTATAATTTTATTAAATTCTAGTATCATTACTAAAATTAATATTTTTTCTGACAGGGTATAACTGGTGTGTTTGAGTGTGTGTTTGGGTACACCTGTCAGTTAGGCAATGTCTAAAGAAGCAAAGGTCTCCGGATTCAAGAAGTGTGATGGGTGCTGTCAGAAAATGTCTCTGACAGACGCTCACACTTCTTGTGTCTATTGTCTGGGGCCTTTGCACCTGCAGGACTCCTGTGCTGTTTGCCATGGCTTCAGCCCCAGGGTCCTGCAGGAAAGAAAAAACAAGCTAATTCTGAGAGGCTTGTTGAAGCCAGAGGATTCCCTGTCTGTCTCAACAGGGAAGCCCTCTAAGGCATCGAGGTCTTCGGCTCCGGCTTCTGAGCCGAGACCTCAGGTTGTTCAACCTTTGCCTTTATCGGCTCCGGCTGGAGCCGATAAGTCTCAGTCCACAGTTTCTGTGGCTCCCTCGGCTCCGGCTGGAGCCGAGGTTATTGAAGTACCTGTGTCGGCTCCGACCAGATCTTCGGAGCCGACAACTAGAAAGAGATCAAGGTCACCATCTATTGGCTCCGTTCATTCGGCTCCAGGTTCTCCCCTGCTGTCTGAACGGAGCCAAAGGTCTCATTCCTCTAGGTCATCGAGGCTGTCCGATCATGACCTTCAGAGGGTAGTGAGTCGACTACTTAAGTCCGAGGCACTAGCCCAGATGCTTCAGAGCCCGACTCATCAGTCGATGCCTGCCCCGTCCATCAACTCTTTCCTCCTTCGACTCTTCTGAGTTCGGAGCCGGGTCGGTCGGAACCGAGACTGTGATTACCGGAGCCGAGACAATTGTCTTCGGCTCCGTCGGCTCCGTTTTCTTCTTTGGAAGAATCTCGGCGCCGGACTTCCCTCGCCGGCTCCGAGAGGGTGAGTGGCATCGGGCCCCTGTCCGACCCCTCTCCCTCGGGCTCGGCGCTGGTGAGTTCGGCTCCGACATCGTCCTCGGAGCCATCACTGTCGGTGCCGAGGGGGTTCTTAGTTCTTCGGAGCGGGGACCTCTGGCTCTGCCTGACAGGGGTGCATTCGAGGTCATGCGGAGTGTGTTAGAGCCAGGCTCTACCCCACAGTCGGCTCCGCCCCCTCCTCTATGCTGCCTCAGGGTAAGTCGACTCACTCCCTCATCCCGGACCGCAGAGAGCCAGCTCCTCAGGAACCCCTGTGGGATTTCATCCTCTTCCGAGGCCTCTCCTGATTTGGCAGAAGAGCCCCTCGGAAGAGGAAGTGCAAGAGGAAACACATTGACTCACCTGAGTCTATCACGCCAGACACAGATCTGGATGATTCTGAGGGTTCCCCCGTTCCCCTTCTGAAGATGTCTCATTTGCAGACATTCTGGAGATCCTGAAACAGAGGGGAAATTGGCCAGCCCTCAACCCTTCGGAGGACGAATCTGTGTATCTTGAGGCGCTTGGCTCTCGTCCTTCCACCTCCTGGGTGTCCCCCCCCTTCGACCCCCTCATGCAGGTGGTTGCTAAGAAGGCATGGACGGCTCCTGATTCAGTGGACCTCACTCCCAGGAGACCCTCCAAATTCATCACAGCTCCATCAGACAAGCAATTTTTATCAAAAGGAGTTTCTGTGGATGCTATGGTGGTAGCTGCCGCCACAAAGAAGGAACTGGCTGATCCTTCAGTGCCTGTCCATCCACCTAACAAGGAATCTAGGTCCATGGATAGGTACGGGAAGCGGATGTTCTCCTCAGCGACATTTACCATGCGTTCGTTGAATTACCTGTGCCATTTCACTCGTCTTCAAAGGGACTTGATCAAGGAAGCAAGTGAAATGTTAAAGGACCCTACAGCTGCGGGTTTCAAGAGAAAATGAACACGCAGCTGGCTACCCTAATTCCATATCCAACTCCTCCATGGGCCTGCTCTTATGCGGCCGATGGAGCGAGCAGAGCCGCAGGGACAGGGGTAGCCTTACGTAGGCACGCCTGGATGCGGCTATGCAACTTTGCGGAACCTTTCAAGACGTCTTTCACGAACTCCCCTTTTGAAGGATCATCTCTCTTTGGTCCTCAAGTGAAAGAAACCCTGACTAGGAGCGAGACTGATGGCACGACCCTTTCTGCCGCCGGAGTCCGTTTTCAACTCCTTCTAGGCCTTACCCCAAAGGCCAGAAGGGTGGGAAGATGTGGTTCCGTAAACAATCTCAAGGGACTTCGCCTGACGACAGAGTCGCTTTTCCTACCAAAGGCAGAGGTGGGAATAACAATGGTAGACGTCGCCCTAGGGGCAGGGGGGGTCCGCAGAACCAAGGCAATCGGGAAGCTTTTCCTGACAAGCCTTTTCAGCATCCCTGAGGTGTTGCACGACTGCCCATCTTCGGTGGCAGCCGGGGGAAGATTGTCACTGTACCCAGAAGCCTGGCTATCCCTGACTCAAGACAAATGGGTACAGTCCATCATTTCCGAAGGCTATTCTATCCCCTTTCTTCGTTTTCCAAATCAATCAAAAAAATCCCTTCCAGATGTTCCACCCGCTCAAAGGGATATAGCAGCTTTGGAAATTTCAAAACTGCTTGCAAAAAGAGCAATTCAGCCAGTGCCAGCAGACCAACAAGGATCCGGAATCTACTCAAGGTTCTTTTTAGTTCCAAAGAAAACAGGGGACTGGAGACCGATTTTGGATCTCAGTGTCTTGAACAAATCAGTCAAGAAAACAAGATTTCGATGGTCACGCTGCAATCCATTCTTCCCTTTGGGCAAAGGAAACTGGATGTTCTCTATATACCTTCGGGATCCGTACTAGCACATAAAGATGAACAGACGCCCAGAAGACTCCTCCGCTTCAGGCTGGGAACCAGTCATTTTCAGTTCAGGGCCCTGCCCTTTGGTCTCACCACTGCCCCCGGTGTTTACCAAATGCATGGCAGTGGTAGCTTCTCACCTGAGACGACAAGGATTCCAGGTGTTTCCATATTTGGACGACTGGCTTCTCACAGCTCCCACCAAGCATCTCCTTCTGATGGCCAGAGATTATACTTTTCGCTTGTCAAAACTGGGTATTTCAATAAATTGCGAAAGTCTGTTTTGTCGCCTTGTCGTACTATTACCTACATAGGCGCAAATTTAGATACTATAAACATGTCTGCAACGCTAACGAACCAAAGGATATCAGACATTCACAAATTGGTGTCACTTCTTCTCAACAACAACAGAGCCAAAGCCAGGTTAGTTCTAAAGGTGTTGGGAATCATGGCAGCGCCATACCTCTCCTCCCATTGGCCAGATACCACATGCGGATCCTTCAGTGGATGCTTTTTCTCAATGGTCATACCAGGAACTTCCAATGTCTCACACCATTATGATCACGCAAGCGTGCAAAAGCATCTCATGTGGTGGATGTCTTCCCTCAGCTCCTGTCGGGAAGACCATTTGTTCCACCTCCTCCGGTTGCTACTCTGACAACGGATGCCTCCCTGATCGGGTGGGGGGGCATTATCAGGGCAGGACAGTCCAGGGCACATGGCAACCAAACGAATGCCACTTGCACATAAATGTTCTGGAGATGAGAGCAGTGCTTTTAGCGTTGCAAGCCCTTCAAGACTCTCTTCCCTTGGGAACGATTGCAATCCAGACAGACAATATGTCTGTAGTGTGGTACATCAACAAACAAGGCGGAACCAGATCATACCCCCTGTGTCGAGAAGCACTCAGACTGTGGCAATGGGCGATTTCTTCTCAGCGTTTTCTGATAGCAACGCACATCCCGGAAGTCCAATCACATTGCGGACAAGTTGAGCAGAGCTATTCTCATGCCTCACGAGTGGTCTCTGAAAGACTCTGTAGTGAGAGAGATATTTCTCAAGTGGGGTCAGCCTTGCTGCGATCTTTTTGCTACTCCCCAAAACAGCAAGTGCAGAGAATACTTCACTCTATTCCCTTTACCAGGCCAACCCAGCAGGGACGCCTAGTCCAAGTTTGGCCCCGGGACTTCTGTATGCATTTCCTCCTTTCCTCTGATCTCTCAAGTAATACAGAAAGCTATCGCTCAGAAGGCCTCATTGATCCTCATTGCTCCTTACTGGCCTCGACAAGTGTGGTTCCCCTTTCTACATCGATTTCTCTTAGAGCGACCGTGGAGTCTGGACCTAGTTCCAGATCTTTTGATCCACCAGTCGGGTCAGTTTCATCGCTCCCTCCCCTCTCTGAACCTCACTGCTTGGTTCCTCCAGTTCCAACCGTAGCCAGGCTTCCTCAATTATCTCACTCGGTTAGAGATATATTGATAGCTTCCCATAAATCTTCCACTCGAAAGATTTATTTGAGTAAGTGGAAACGCTTCTCATATTGGGCACAAGGAAAGGACATAGATCCTTTCACCGCTTCCATCCAACTAGTCCTTGATTTTCTGGCTGAACTCTTCCATGCAGGTTCATCTCCATCTACTCTTAAGGTTCAATTGGCAGCTATTTCTAATTTTCATGTGGGCATTTCTGAATCTGCCCTAATGTCCCACAAACTTTGCAAAGCCTTTTTGAAAGGAGTTTTTCTTCTCAGACCTCCTATAAGAAATCCTCCTTCTCCTTGGGACCTAAATTTAGTTCTTGCTTCTTTGATTCTTTCCCCTTTCGAACCTGCAGCTTCATGTTCCTTGAAATTATTATCATGGAAAACTCTCTTTCTGGTGGCTATCACATCGGCTAGAAGAATTTCAGAACTCCAAGCACTCAGTTGTCGTTCTCCTTATCTTTTGTTCCATAAGGACAGAGTTTCCTTACGAACTAACCCGTCCTTTTTGCCTAAGGTGGTTTCAACATCAAATCTGAACCAAAGCATTGACCTTCCTGTCTTTTTCCCAGAGTATTCAAATAGGTCTGAACAAAAATTACACTGCCTGGATGTTCATCGTCAATTAAGGTACTACTTGGACAGGACGAAACAATTCAGAAAATCTGATCAGCTGTTTGTCTTCTATGCGGAAAGCAGAAAGGGACTTCCAGTTTCAAAGGTATCATTATCCAGATGGCTAACATCTCTGATTACCCTTGTTTATGAGATTAGACACCAAAAACTGCCTAATAAACCTAAAGCCCATTCCACCAGAGCTTTGGCTACTTCTTTAGCCTTCCAAGACAGACTGCCTATTGACACCATTTGTGCAGCGGCTACTTGGGCTACTCCTCACACTTTTATTTCCCATTATAAGTTGGATTTAGCTTCTAGGCATAGAGCTAATTTTGGTTCCACTGTTCTCAGGAGTCTGTTCCGTTAGGCCACCCGGGACAAGGTGCTAGGGACGCGGTCCCATCCAGCAAGAATGAAGGCGAGATAGACAACTTAACATATAGAAGTTATGTTCTTTCCATAACGTTCCATGTTAGTTGTCTTCTTCTCGCCTTCTTCTTGCGTCCCACCCTCCTTCCCCCTGGCCTGGACAGACCTAGAGGAGTTGTGATCGTGACCTCTCTTTCTACCACCTCTTTCTTAGTCATATGCTATTATGCATATTTCTTGTTTCAGGATGTAGGTCACCCTTCTTTCTTCCTGTGTTAGAGGTGGATTCTGTTTTACAGTTATACTGTTACTGTTATAAGCTGGGGTTAGCTTACAAACGAGATCTGAGGTAACTCTCGCCTAGCATTGTGGGATATAAGGGGAGCCTCGAGCCGGTGGAACCAACTCTCGAGCTTTTAGAGTGGCCGAGTCGGAGCCGAGGTCGGCTCCGAACCCATCCAGCAAGAAGAAGGCGAGAAGAAGACAACTAACATGGAACGTTATGGTAAGAACATAACTTCTATTTATCCCCTTTGGGAAAAAACATGTATCCGTGAATTACCATATAGGTGGCAGTACACTAAACACCGAAAGTTTGATAAGAGACTTAGGGACGCAGGTGGACAGTGGTCTCACCTTCGATAACCACATCGCCACAACAGTCAGGAAATCCTTCTATGTGGCACACCTCATCACTAAGGGCTTTTCATCCAAAAAAAAGGAGGTCATTGTCCCACTGTACTCATCCCTCATTAGACCCATTATATAATACAATGCCCCGTTTGGTATGTACCTCTCAAGACATCTGCAATAACTGGAAAGGCCACCGAAATACCTCACTAAAAGAATCACAGGCCTAAAGCAGATGCCCTACGCTGACCGCCTTAAAAAACTCCAGCTATACTCTGTCGCATATCGTCTACTCAGAGGCGATTTTTGCTTAACATACAAGGCCGTGTCAAACCCAGAGCTGTTGGACATGCTACACTTAAAGAAATCCCAATCCCTCAGAGCCACATGCTCCAGGGATCTAAACCTTGTCATCACAATAAACAAAACATGCTGGAGAGATAGGTTCCTGACCCAGAGACTCCCCAGACTCTGGAATAGATTGCCCATACATGTCAAGCAGAGTGCCTCTTTGGTCCTCTTCAAAAGGAACCTTGTCGATTGGATGGGAGAAAGGAAATTCACCCCGGGGATCACGTCAGTCGCCCTGCTAGACAGATAGCCTAGTACAAACCTATGAACAAACCTATGAACCTATAGCTGAGCTAGCATAATTACATCATTTTTGGGCACGACTTCATCTATCCTGCAATTTTTGTCATCTTTTCCAAAAAGGCTTTAGCTTCTCAACAATCAAAGTTCAATTAGCAGCCATTTTCAGCTTTCACACTGGAAACCTCAAGACATTTATGAAGACTCTTTCATTATCTTGAGTAGAGGTATCCTGCCCTCGCTTAACTCTATTCCGATCCCTTCTGGCATCTCTGGTACCTCCTCCACATCATTCTGTCTCTTTTAGACAGACAGCTGCAACACGCCTTGACAAAGCTCACAAGACAAGTTACCCTTCAGCTTCTGGTTCTTCCCAAATCGCCCTGCCATGGAAGAGCACTGAAAGCACTCATACAAAATGTGGCAGTTAGACTCTCCATAGGAGTTTTTTTACAGATGATGTGACAGCCTGTCTTTACCCAGGGTGAGTAATCAGGAGCCGCAATCCTCACCAGTGACGCCAATGAGAGATGGTCACTAAACATAGAAATGGATTTACACAGTATTTTCAAATGCAGCTCTGTCAATCAAACACAGTATCATCCAAAAGCACATAGGGCACAGACTGTAGTCTTGGGCTGGACTCTGCCTCTGCTAGATCCCAAACAAGGCTCACTTTGGAGCACAGTGTCCCAATTCCAAGTAGCTGACTCACCTACACCTGTGTATCTGATTTTCACATATAGGCGCGCGCTCACACACACACACACACACACACACACACACACACACACACACACACACACACACACACTCACTCACTCACTCACTCACTCACTCACTCACTCACTCACTCACTCACTCACTCACTCACTCACTCACTCATTCACTCACTCACTCACTCACTCTCCTGGGAAAGCTGGTACAGATTTACTAGCTGGACCCCTTCTGCCCAGACTATAAGGTATCCTTGCTGCCACCAGTCAGCCACTGTCAGACTCTTACAAGAATATCCAGTTATACTGAGTAAAATCAATACTAACACAAATGGTAGAGTGTAACCAAAGCAGCCAGGCTTTTCAGAGTGGCCAACTGAAGTAAGCACAGGAACTCTGAATATATTAAAAGTATTCTCTAAAAGACCAACCGCATTGAAAGGTACAAAAATATTTAATAATAAATAATAAAATAGAAAACATGAGAATACTAAATATCAAAGTACAATAAACGTGATAGTTTCAATCACAGGAGAAAGAAAAATAACACAGTTGGACAGACTGAAACAGATGCAGAAGAACATTAGTAAACTAATCTCACCATATTTCCTGACTGTGTAAAAAATAAATGTTCCCTAGCTAACATAAGTAATACTACAAGGCAAGATAGCATGCTGAGATGCTTACTTCCACAATGCAAGGTGGTAAGCTTCTAACTAACTGAACTGAACTCATCTAAATGACTGTGATAACTGTCATAGATTTTTTATATATTAGGTTCCAAAAGAAAATAAAACAAACTGCTGTGAGAGTTCCATCCTTTCAGTGTTGATTATGGAATGACATGACATTTCTTCACCTGACTCTGGTACAATACACATTTAGAGCTTTTCTAAGATCTGTTGCAGTATTTGAAAATTATAGAACAGTTTCAAAAATGTCTACTCTTCCATTCCAGAGTTGTTTAAACGTATACATTTAGTCAGTTATAATAACACTGTTGACACATTTTTAACACGAGTATCTGTACAAGTCAGTTTGTTAGTCAAATGACGCAAAATTATTTACAAAACTCCAGCTAGCTCTGCTGGCGTATATTACACAGGTTCCTATTAGATTGTCAAAACTCCGTTTATGCGAATACAAAATCATCGACACGTATTGTGCGACATACGTAATCGTCGAACGTGCAAAACCCCGAAATTCGAAATGTCAAAGTGTTTTGGTTGGTCCTTCTGCAGTACAGCTCCGTAAGGTAAGTGTGCGATAGTTACGGACCTTAGGGTTAGGGTGCGGGTTAAGGTAAGTGCATAAATAGGTAATGTGTGTAAGATTTAGTGTAGTGTTAGAAGTAGGATTTTGTTAAATGTATTTATGTGTATTATTTATTTTGTTTGGGTATATCTTCGTAGGGGAAGTGTGCGGTAGTTACGGACCTTAGGGTTAGGGAGGAGTTAAGGATAGTGCATAGATAGTTGTGTATGTGGGGTTTAGTATAGGGTTAGAAGTTGAGTTTTGGTGCTTTACTTTAGGGTTAGGAGTAGGGTTCGGTTAGTGTATGTGTGTGGTTTATTTATTTTGTTTGTGTAGGTAGTATGTAGCGGGTGGTGAGGTTTGCCGACTATGAGCGTTCGATATTTTAAATTTTGCAGTTTGGTGCGTTCAGTATTTTCGCACTTCGAGTAATACGTGTTGCTGTTTTGGTATTCAATGTAATGGATTTTCATTGATTTAATATAGACCCATATTACACATGCACTGCTCTGTTCTTCCTGGTACAGATGGCAATACCTCATATCATCACAATAAAACACCCATAAATGTTGAGACCAGTCCAAGGCATGTGATCCCGCCAAGAGACCAGTTTGCATATCAAAGTTCTAGAGATGTGAGCAGACCTAGTTGCGTTGCAGGCATTTCAAGATGTTCTCTCTCTAGGGACTATTGCGTTTCACAACAACACAATGTAGTCTGTCACATCAACAAACAAGGAGGAACTCCATCTTATCCTCTCTGTAGAGAGGCCATGAGAGTGTTGGAATGGGCAATCTCATCAGACCGCTTTCTAATTGCAATGCACATTCCAGGGAAAAACAACATATGAGTAGACAAACTAAGCAGATCCATTTTGATGTCTCATGATTGGTCTCTCGATCATTATATGGCAGAAATGATCTTCTGTAGTTGACACCAACCTTGCTGGATCTTCTTTGCAACTCCATGCAAAAACAAGTGCAGCAGGTACTTTACTCTTTATCTCCCCCTTAAGAGGAGTCAACAAGAGATTCTGTAGTCAATGCTTAGCTCTCGGGTCTTCTTTATGCTTATCCTCCTTTCCCCTTGAGTCCCAAATATTTTGCAGAAAGTAAGTAGGGTGAAGAGCTCAGTAATCCTCATTGCCTCTTTCTGGCCTTGACAAGTATGGTTCCCCTTCCTACGGTCTAACCTTTGATCTGGTGTTGTCAATCTTCATTCATTCTTGAATAGGGTTCGGTTCCAATCTCTTGGAACAGACTTGGCTGTTATAAATAGCTTGCGCAAGCCAAAGGTGCTCGAGCTAAGGCTCTACCCACAATACCTGTCTTCCCATTATCTCAGATTTTGTGTGCCTCTCTGAAAATTGGATGCATTAGCTGATACTCACAGCTAAATGCTTGTATTTACTATTTTTTCATAATTTAGTTGGTGTTGGACTTTTATTTAGTTTCTTTTGATTTCACCGCTATTGTTCTGAGTGTGTTTTTGACTGCGGTCACCTTCTCTGCCCACTCTCTTTTACCCAGTGGTATTTCTTGTTATCATGGCTGGTAGCTTACCATCTGATATTGTTAATCCTCGTTCATTCCTTATATATGGGTATCGGTTCCGAGCTCAGAACCGAACCAGCTATTTTCCAAGCTTGCGTCAGCTTCAAACTCTTGAGCTAAACTCTTACCCACAATTTCCCTCTGCCTGTTACCCCAGATTTCGTTTGCCGTGTTGCCATCCGGTCGTGTCAAGCTACTTCTCTTGAGCTAAGTACAGTCAATTGTTGTTTAATTGCTTTACAAATTACTTTTCTGTCAGAAAAGTTAATATTTTATTATCTCTTGCCCTATCACATCTAGCGTTCATAATTTCAGGATGTTATGTGATCCTATCTCGCCTACATTCTGTACTGATGGGCTCGGAGCCGATCCTCGGCTCCGACTCGGCACGCTATGCTATAGAGCGAAGCCTCTTATTGGCTGAGCTATTTTCTATCCCAGGATGCACCACCACTAATCCCCCAGATCTCGTTTGCCGCTTACAAGCAAGGACGTGGTCTCAAATTTGGCTGAGCTAAGTGCTGTTTTCTTAAAGTTTTTCTGTCAAGAAATTCTTTATTTCTTACCCAAAAGCTGTTTTAACAGCTATCGTTGTGTTTTTGTGAGTTTTTGATAATATTTTGTGGAGAATTTGTGTGATTGATTAGGGAAAGGTTTCCGTTTAAGTTAGAGGGGCCTTCCCCTATTCCTTAGCGAGTTTTCTTTCTTTTTAGGGAGGTCAAGTACCTGTTTAAGTTAGAGGGTTCTTGGCCCTCGTTTTGGTGTTTGTTGTACTTGTTATCTTTGGTTTTCTTTAAAAAAAAAAAAAAAGAGGATTTATTGTTGTTAAAATCTTTGATGTTAAGTTGTCAATCTCGCCTTCATTCTTGCTTGATGGGTTCGGAGCCAATCCTCGGCTCCGACTCGGCACTTTGCTAAGCTCGAGAGTCACTTTTACCAGCTCGAGACAGCCCCATATCCCATGATGCAAGGCGGTAAGTTCCCAGATCTCGTTTGCCGCTTCGCTGATGAGGTCCTCCTTTTGCCAGCTCCTGGTAAGTGTTAGTTTTTAACTACTTTTTGCCCCTAAATTTAATATTTTTCACTTTTCTTTAGAATACCTTCTTTTTTACTTAATTGTAAGCCCTTTTCTGACTAAAATTATTTTTCCTTCCCCTTCTTTAGTCAGGCCTTCATTCCCTCCCATCCCCCCCCTGTCAGGGTGTGTGTGTGTGAGAGGTTAGTTACTATATATTAGATAACTTTAGTTGTCTGTTTGGGACTGTGTTGTTGTGTACTGTTTGTGTACAACTATGTCCAAAGAAAGGGTCTCAGGCTTTAAGAAGTGTGACTCATGCTGTCAGAAGATGTCTCTGACAGACGGTCACACTTCTTGTTTATATTGCCTGGGACCTCTCCACCTGCAGGACTCCTGTGCAATTTGTCATTCCTTTAGCCAGAGAGTCCTGCAGGAGAGGAGAAATAAGTTGATTTTAAGGGGTCTCCTTAAACCAGAGGGCTCTCCGGCCAAATCGGCTCCGAGCAAGACTTCTAAGTCTTCTAAGGCCCAGACTTCTGTATCTAAGCCGGTGGCCTCGGCTCCGACTCCTTCGGAGTCGAGATCGGCTCCGGCTGGAGCCGATCCTGTCTTGCAAAATTCTTCGGCACCGATGGCTATCGGTGCCGATACTGTTATGGTCACATCGGTGTCGGCTTCGACTGGCTCCGACCACCATGTGGCTCAGGCTTCGGTGTCGGCGCCGACCGGCTCCGACACCGTTACTGTTATGTCTGTATCGGCTCCGGCTGGAGCCGATGCATCGAGACTTTCATTCGGAGCCGAAAAGTCCTCGGCTCCGTCTGGATCTGTGGCTTCTTCGGCTCCGATGGTTCCTTCCAGGAAGAAGTCCAGGTCCCCTTCCTTGGAACCGATACACTCGGCTCCGGCCTCACCTCTCCTCTCGGAGCGGAGCCATCGGAGCCGATCATCTAGGTCGTCCAGGCTTTCAGACCATGATTTAGAGAGGGTGGTAAGTAGATTATTGAAATCACAGGCACTGGCCCAGATGCTGCATAGTCCATCTCAACAGACAACTATTAGTCCACACCCTCTTCAAGTTCCTCCTTCGACTCTACCTCAGAGTTTGGAGCTGGAGTCTTCGGGGATAGTCACTGCTATGGCTGAGGGGCGGATACCCCCCCCCCCTTCTGCACCCTCGGCAATCTACTCTTATCTCCTCTTCGAGACCTTCCTTGGAGGGATTCGGTGGTCAGGCTTCCCTGGTCTCCTCTGAGGGGGTGAGTGGCATCGGACCCTTGTCCGACCCCGCTCTTCCCCTTGGAGCCTTGGCCTTGGTGAGCTCGGCTCCGACATCTGCCTCGGAGCCTTCCTTTTCAGTGGGCCCTGGAGTCCCGGTTTCTTTGGAACGGGTTCTCTCGGACCTCCCTGGGAGGGGGGCCTTCGAGGTGATGAAGAGTGTGCTGGCCACTGGGCTCAGCCAGCAGTCCATTCCCTTAGCTCCTCCCTCTACAGTGCCTGTCGATATCTCTTCCATCTCTCTTGCTCCCGGACCCAGAGATCCACCGCCTTAGGTTTCCCCACTGGGAATAACCCCCTCTTCCGAGGATTCTCCTGATCAGTCAGGAGATCCTCCGCGCAAGAGGACTTGTAAGAGGAAACACCTGGACTCCCCCGAGTCTATCACTTCAGATACTGACTTTGATGAGTCGGAGGGATCCCCAAGATCCCCCTCTGAGGATGTCTCCTTTTCAGACATCCTAGAACTCCTAAAACAGAGGGGAAACTGGCCCTCCACAAATCCCTCTGAGGATGAGTCAGTATACCTAGAGGCGTTTGGATCTCGGCCCTCCACCTCCTGGGTGTCTCCGCCTTTCGACCCCCTTATGGAAGTTATTGCTCGAAAGGCTTGTGCTGCTCCTGACTCTGTAGAGCCAGTTCCTAGGAGGCCGTCTAAATTTATTACTGCCCCTTCTGAAAAGCAATTCCTTACGAAAGGTGTCCCTGTTGATGCCATGGTGGTGGCGGCTGCCACTAAGAAGGAACTTGCAGATCCTTCCGTACCAGTCCATCCTCCTAATAAGGATTCTAGGACCATGGATAGGTATGGTAAGTGGATGTTCTCTTCAGCGACCTTTGCTATGCGCTCGCTGAACTACTTATGTCACTTCACCAGACTCCAAAGGGACATCCTTAAGGAACTAGGTGAAGTAGTACAGGATCCTACGGCTGCAGGGGCTCGAGAAAATTGCTTCTCAGCTAGGAATCCTTAATTCTATAGCTAACTCCTTCATGCGACTGATATCATATGCAGCAGATGGAGCGAGTAGAGCCGCAGGTACAGGGGTGGCTCTTAGACGTCAATCCTGGATGCGGCTCTGTAATTTTGCAGATCCCTTTAAGGCGTCCTTCACAAACTCTCCCTTTGATGGGTCAGCTTTGTTTGGCCCTCAAGTGAAGGATACATTGACCAGGTGTGAACAGGACGGCAAGACTTTTTCTGCCGTAGGGGTCCGTTTTTCCACCCCTTCTAGACCTTACCCCAAAGGACAGAAGGGTGGAAAGATGTGGTTCCGCAAATCCCAAGGAGTCACGCCCGGATACACGTGGTCAGTTTACCCCTAGAGGCAGAGGGGGTAATAATAACAGACGCTCTAGAGGCAGAGGGGGTCCACAGAACCAGGGAAGCAGAGAGCCTCTCTGACAAGCCCTTTCAGCATCCCTGAGATGTTGCCCGACTGTCCACCCTTGGAGGCAGTCGGGAAGACTACCGCTGTACCCAGAAGCCTGGCGTTCCCTCACTCAAGACAGATGGGTACAGTCGATTATATCCGAGGGTTACAAAATTCCTTTCGAGGAAAGTCCTTCTCTCACACAAATTCCCTTCCAGATGTACCACCCGGTCTAAGGGAAGTTGCAGAGTTAGAAGTATTAAAGCTTCTACAAAAAAGAGCCATTCAGCCAGTTACAACAGACCATTCAGAGCCGGAATCTACTCAAGATTCTTTTGGTCCCCAAAAGACGGGAGACTGGAGACCAATATTGGATCTCAGCAGACTCAACAAGTCTGTGAGAAAGACAAGATTCGAATGGTCACACTTCAGTCAATTTTGCCCTTCCTAGAGAAGGACAACTGGATGTGCTCAAGAGATCTTCAGGACGCGTACTATCACATAAAAATTCACAGACGCTCCAGAAGGTTTCTCCGCTTTCGGCTGGGGTCCAGTCATTTTCAATTCAGAGCCCTGCCCTTTGGTCTCACTACAGCCCCAGAGTGTTCACCAAATGTATGGCAGTGGTCACGGCTCACCTGAGACGTCAAGGATTCCAGGTGTTTCCGTATCTCGACGACTGGCTCCTTTCAGCCACCACCAGGCATCAACTTCTTCAAGCCAGGGATTACACACTAAATCTCTGCACTCAATTGGGAATTTCGATCAACTACGAAAAATCCTCCTTATTGCCCTGCCAGTCTATTACCTTCATAGGCTGAAACTTAAACACTGTTCGGATGTCAGCAACCCTCACAGACCAAAGAATCTCAGATATACAAAGTCACGTGAGGATCATCCTTGCCAGCAAAAAGGTGCAAGCCAGAATGGTTCTGAAGGTGTTGGGCCTCATGGCTGCGGCCATTACCCTTCTTCCCCTGGCCCGCTTCTACATGCGTCTGCTTCAGTAGATGTTGTTCACTCAGTGGTCGTACCAACAACTTCCAATGCGTCACCAAATCCTGGTGACACAAATTTGCAAGAATCATCTCTCATGGTGGATTACTTCTCCCCAGATTCACCAAGGCAGACCCTTTGTATCCCCGGCCCCGGTAGCCACTGTCACTACGGATGCCTCCCTGATCGGGTGGGGGGGTCATTTTCAGGGCAGGATGGTTCATGGGACGTGGCAACCGTTCGAATACCACCTGCACATCAATGTCCTAGAGATGAGAGCAGTGCTTTTAACGTTGCAAGCCCTCAACGACTTTCTTCCCTTGGGAACAATTGCAGTTCACACAGACAACATGTCTGTAGTATGGTATATCAACAAACAGGGCGGAACCAAGTCCTACCCCTTGTGTCGAGAAGCTCTCAGACTTTGGCAATGGGCGATCTCCTCTCATCGGTTTCTGGTAGCAACGCATATCCCTGGGAAAACCAACATTCTAGCGGACAGATTGAGCAGAGCTATTCTCATGCCTCACGAGTGGTCTCTCAAACAATCTATAGCGGAGGAGATTTTTCTAGAATGGGGCCGCCCATGTTGCGATCTTTTTGCTACTCCCCAAAACAGCAAATGCCCAGACTTCTTTTCTCTCTTCCCACTGCCAGGCCATCCCCCCAGAGACGCTCTAACCCAGGATTGGCCCCAGGGACTTCTTTATGCCTTTCCTCCCTTTCCACTGATTCCACAAGTTCTCCAGAAAGCCACCGTTTTGAGAGCCAAAATGATTCTCATTGCTTCCTATTGGCCTCAACAAATTTGGTTTCCGTTCCTCCATCGTCACATTTTGGTGCAGCCGTGGCATCTGGACCCAGTACCAGACCTTCTGATTCACCAATCGGGTCAGCTGCACCGGTCTATCCCTTCTCTCAACCTCACAGCATGGTTGCTCCACTTCCTTCCTTAGCCAGGCTTCCTATTATCTCTAATCCTGTTAGGGATATCATAGTGGCTTCCCTAAAATCCTCTACTAGAAGGATTTATACCAGCAAATGGAAACGCTTTTCTTGTTGGGCAAAAGCTGAAAATATTGATCCTTTTACTGCTCCAGTTCAAGCAGTTTTGGATTTCTTAGCAGAAATCTTTCACGCGGGCTCTTCTTCTTCTTCCACGGTCAAAGTTCAGTTGGCTGCTATCTCGAACTTTCATGTCGGGTTCGCAGATCACAACATTATGTCCCACAGGCTTTGTAGAGCCTTCTTAAAAGGAATCTTTCTCCTGAAACCTCCAGTCAGGAGTCCTCCTCCTCAATGGGACCTAAATTTAGTGCTGACATCCTTGATTCTTCCTCCCTTCGAGCCAGCTGTTTCATGTTCCCTGAAATTTCTTTCATGGAAAACACTCTTCCTGGTTGCTATTACCTCGGCTAGGAGAGTGTCTGAACTTCATGCTCTCTCTGTTCGTCCCCCTTATTTGGTCTTCCACAAAGACAGGGTATCCTTGAGAACTAATCCGACCTTTTTGCCTAAGGTCGCCTCAAAGAGTAATTTGAATCAGTCTATTGACCTTCCTGTGTTTTTCCCAAATTACTCAAACAGATCGGAACAAAAATTACATTACATTATCTTGATGTTCACCGCCAACTCAGATATTATTTGGACAGAACAAAACAATTCAGGAAATCCGATCAGCTCTTTATTTCTTATGCTGATAACAAAAAAGGCCTTCCTGTCTCAAAAGTGACCTTATCTAGATGGCTTTCTTCTGTCATCTCTGAAATCTATCAGCTCAGGGGAAAACAGCTGTGCTCGAAACCTAAAGCGCATTCAACCAGAAGCTTAGCCACTTCCACAGCCTTTCAGGCTAGACTTCCATTAGACACTATTTGTGCAGCAGCCACTTGGGCCACTCCTCATACCTTTGTTTCTCATTACAAATTGGATTTGGCCTCCAGGGATAGAGCCAGTTTTGGCTCTACAGTTCTCAAGAGTCTGTTCCATTGAGCCACCCAGGATAGAGGTGCTAGGGACGCGGTCCCATCAAGCAAGAATGAAGGCGAGATTGACAACTTAACATTGAGAAGTTATGTACCTACCATAACGTTCCATGTTAGTTGTCTTCTCTTGCCTTCTTTCTTGCGACCCTCCCTCCTTCCCCCTGGCCTGGACAGACCTTTTTCTCCCTACATGGAAGTATGTTTTTTAAGACCATACAGTTCTGGTCTTCCTTACCCATCCTTCAGGTGTTTTTCTGCCTTCTTTCTTCCTTCTGGGAAGTTTTTTATGCTAGGTGTTATTGCCTAATAGACAACAAACGAGATCTGGGTACTTACCGCCTTGCATCATGGGATATGGGGCTGCCTCGAGCTGGTAAAAGTGACTCTCGAGCTTAGCAAAGTGCCGAGTCGGAGCCGAGGATCGGCTCTGAACCCATCAAGCAAGAAAGAAGGTGAGAGAAGACAACTAACATGGAACGTTATGGTAGGTACATAACTTCTCATTTTTTGACATAGATAGTGTTTTTTTCCACTGTTATAGTGAGTGTTTTACAGGCAGTATGTCCAAAGAACATAGACCCTCAGGATTCAAGAAGTGCATGAGGTGCAATTATAAAATGTCCATAACTGATGATCACTCTTCATGCGTATACTGTTTAGGCGCCAAGCACCTACAGGAGTCTTGCAGCGTGTGTCACGCCTTTTCCTCTAGGGTCCTCCAAGAGAGGAAGAATAAATTGATCTTGAAAGGGCTGATCAAACCCTCCTTCGAGGAGGCCTTATCTTCCTCTTCCTCTCCAACTAAGAAAAAGAAAGCGTCGGCTCCGACCAGCCCGTCGGAACCGACTACTAAGAAATCTAGGCAGGCTTCTCCATCGGCTCCACGGACTTCGGAGCCGAGGGCAGAACGGTCTGCCTCGATGCCTCCAGTCTCGACTCCTCTGGTTTCGGAGCCGATGACTGGAGCTTCGAGAGGCGGGTCACCTTCATCGGCTCCATTGATTTTGGAGCCGATGAGGGTTGCCGGCTCAGACTCTTCCCCTTCGGCACCGAAGCCCTCCTCGGCACCGAGGGAAATTGTTTTGGAATCTCCCTCGGCACCGATACTGGTCGAGTCTGTTCGGAGCCGGTCCCCCAGTCCTTTGGAGCCGATGGAGAAGTCGGTTTGGACCCGATCGGTTTCCTACCGATCTTCCAAGATGTTGGATTCGGACATCGACAGGGTGCTCCTAAGACTGTTTCAGTCTCCTGTATTCCAGAAATTAGTTTCGGCTCCAGCCCATTCGGCTTCGGAGCCGATGGCCCACCCTGTAGTTCTGGTTCCTCCTCCAACAGCCTCGGCACCGTTGGAGCCGGTGCTGGTGGAGCCGATGGAGGTTTTCGGGTCGGCCCCGACCCTTACTCCAACCCCGGCTCTCGAGTCGGAGTTCGGTACACGGAACTCCTCTGTCGGCCCCGGGGGGGACGCTTCGGGACCGATGTTTTCGGTTCCCAGCCTTCCTCTCGTTGCGTCGGCTGCGGGGGTACTGTCTACTGTTGTGGCCACGGGGGTTGGACCTTCCCAGGATTCTGGTGGTCCGGCTTTCAGGGCCATGAGGAGTGCGTTGGCCAAATCTTCTTTGGCTACCTCCACGGTCTCACCAGCACCTTCCCTACATACGGAGACTGGGTCTTTGGTAGTCCCCCTGTCCTTAGACAGCGGAGCCCCGGGGCCTGAGGTCACCCCCACTGGGGGTTCCCCCCCCCCCTCCTGGAGGTCCCTCTGAAGCTTCTTCAGAGGAACCCCCAAGGAAAAGAGCGTGCAAGAGGAAGCACGTCGACTCCCCCGATGAGTCTCTCACGTCAGACACTGATCTTGATGATGCGGAGGGGTCCCCTAAGTCGTCCTCAGATGATGTCTCCTTTGCAGACATCTTGGAAGCCCTCAAACAACGAGGCTGGCATTCCAAACCCCTTCTGCTGACGAGTCGGTGTTCCTTAAGGCCTTGGGCTCAGCCTCCGCCTCCTGGGTGTCTCCGCGCCTTGACGAGCTCCTAGATTTGATCTGTCGAAGGGCGTGTGAACATCCAGACTCTGTGGAACCGGTGCCTGCTCGCCCAAATAAGTTCCTATCAGCACCCCCAGAGAAGGAGTTTTTGACCAAAGGTGTGGCTGTAGATGCCTTGGTGGTAGCATCTGCTACCCAACAAGATGTAGCAGAGGCTTCGACGTCCGTCCATCCTCCTAATAAGGAGTCTAGGAGCATGGATCGGTACGGGAAGCGCACCCTCAGTTCAGCGGCCTTTACCTTAAGGTCCCTGAACTATTTAACGCACTTCACCAGATTTCAGAGGGATCTGATCAAGGAGCTTTCAGATACCCTCTTGTGTAACCTACCTGAGCAGCTAGCCCAGATGGTTGGCTCTCAGTTGGCTACGCTGTCATCGATATCAAACTTGTCCATGAGGCTCATTTTATATGCGGCTGAGGGGGCGAGTAGAGCGGCGGGTATGGGTATTGCTCTATGGAGGCAAGCCTGGCTCCGCCTGTGTCATTTTGCGGAAGCCTTTAAGTCTTCCTTTGCTGACGCTCCCTTTGATGGGTCCTCTTTGTTTGGACCCAAGGTAAAGGACACATTGACCCGCTGCGAGCAAGAAGGTAAGACTTTGACTGCCGTAGGGGCACGATTTTCCACTCCCTTTCGGCCTTATCCCAAGGCTAAAAGAGGAGGGAAAATGTGGTTCCGTAGATCCCAGAAGTCTTATCCCTCGCAGCAGGACGATCCCCCTTCTAGAGGCAGAGGAGGGGGATATTTTTCTGGAAGACGCCGTCCCAGAGGCGGCAGAGGCCCCCGCAACACTGGAGACCGCGAGTCCTTTCGTGGCTCTTCAGCCTTCCACAATCCCTGAAGGATTGCCCGACTGTGCAGCTCCGGAGCCAGTCGTGGGTCGTTTTTCGAGGCACCTAAAAGCCTGGGAAGGTATCACTCAGGACCGATGGGTGCTTCGAATTATCGCCGGAGGTTACGCCATCCCCTTTTTACTCACTCCCAACCTCCGTCCAAGAAAATCCCGGACCCGCCACCCAGTCAACGGGAAATTGCAGCCTTAGAAGTCTCAAAGCTGCTTCAAAAAGGAGTCATCCAACCGGTCCCCGCAGACCAGATCGGATTAGGGACTTACTCAAGATTCTTTTTGGTGCCAAAAAAGACCGGGGACTTGAGGCCCATTTTGGATCTCAGCATTCTAAATCGTTCAGTCAAAAAGTCCAAGTAACGAATGGTCACCTTACACTCCATTCTCCCACTGCTGGAGAAAGGTGTTTGGATGTGCTCCATAGATCTCAAGGACGCCTATTACCACATCCTGGTAGATCAGGCGTCCAGGAGACATTTGCGCTTCAGCCTGGGAGACAGTCATTTTCAGTTTTGCGCGGCCCTTTGGTCTCACCAGAGCCCCCAGGGTGTTCACCAAATGTTTGGCGGTCGTGACTGCTCACCTGAGGAGTCTAGGATTCCAGGTGTTTCCGTATTTGGATGACTGGCTCCTAACTGCCACCTCCAGGCGTCTACTACTGCAGAACCTACAAGCCACAATATCACTAGGTACTTCCCTTGGAATCACCTTCAATTGGCCAAAGTCTGTGTTGCTGCCATCTCAGCGCATAAGATTCATCGGAGTAGAGATAGACTCAAACCGAATGCGGGTCTATCTTCCTACAGAAAGGATACAAACTATACAGGCTCAAGTCCGAGCCTTGCTTCTCAGATCCAAAGCTCCAGCCAAGATGGTCCTGCAGCTATTGGGATCTATGTTGGCCACTGTTCTTCTAGTCCCCCTAGCAAGATTGCATATGAGAGTTCTCCAGTGGCTTCTTTCGACACAGTGGTCCTTTCAGGATCTCCCTCTCAGTCACCTCATATGGATCACGGAAACCTGCAAACGGGACCTTCGCTGGTGGCTGGTGCCCTCCAATCTGGATCAGGGGCGACCCTTTGTTCCACCTCCTCCTATGGCCACTTTGACTACGGACGCCTCCCAGATGGGGTGGGGGGGTCATTCCCTGGGCAGGTCAGTCCAAGGCAAATGGCATTCAGAAGAGAGTCTTCTTCATATCAACATTTTGGAAATGAGGGCGGTGCTTCTGTCTCTACAAGCCCTCCACGATTACCTCCCTCAGGGCGTAATTGACGTTCACTCCGACAACATGTCAGTGGTCTGGTATCTGAACAAGCAGGGAGGGACCAGATCCTACCCTCTTTGCAGAGAGGCCATGAGAGTTTGGGAATGGGCAGTGGCGACCAGACGTTTTCTGATAGCAACTCATATCCCTGGCAAATCCAACGTGATAGCCGACAGACTGAGCAGAACTATCCTCTCTCCTCACGAGTGGTCTCTGAACGATGCAGTGACAACTCAGATCTTCAGCAGATGGGGAACTCCTTGTTGCGACCTCTTCGCAACCCCACTGAACGCGAAGTGCAGAAAGTTCTTCTCCCTCACTCCAGCTCCGGGGGAGAGTCCTATGGACGCATTAGCCTATCCTTGGCCCACCGGCTTGCTATACGCCTTTCCCCCAGTTCCCCTACTTCCCAGAGTAATCCAAAAGGCGTCTCACTTGGGGAGCAAAATTATCTTAGTTGCCCCTTACTGGCCTCGTCAGGTATGGTTCCCCTGTCTTCGGAAATATGCACTGGACGGTCCATGGTTCCTGGATCAGATCCCAGACCTATTAATTCATCAGTCGGGACAACTCCACCAGTCCCTTCACACTTTGAAGTTAACAGCTTGGCTCCTCCTCTTCCGACTATAGTCAGGAATCATACCTTAGACCCGGAAGTCTTACATATCTTATCATAGGCCCACAGGTCTGCCACTAAGAAATTGTATACTAGCAAATGGAAGAGATTTGCTATTTGGGCTCAACTCCGGGGTCTGGATCCCATCACTATTCCTGTATCGGAAGTCCTGAAATTTCTAACTTCCCTATTCAATCAAGGTTCTTCAGTCTCTACCATCCAGGTCCAATTGGCAGCTATTTCCAATTTTCATGAATCTATAAACCCACCTTTAATGAGCAACAGATTGTGTAAAACCTTCATGAAAGGTGCTGCGCTTTTACGACCTCCGATTTCTCATCCTGCTCCTTCGTGGGATCTCGATGTGGTATTACGTGCCTTAACCTCCTCCCCCTTTGAACCGGCGGCAACATGTGATTTGAAATTTCTATCTTGGAAAACTGCCTTTCTGGTCGCGATTACTTCTGCCAGAAGGGTTTCAGAGCTTCAAGCTCTATCTGTAAAACCACCGTACCTGGTTTTTCACAAAGATAGAGTATCCCTCAGGCCTAATCCATCCTTTGTCCCTAAAGTTTGTTCCAGTTTTTGCCTGCAACAGTCATGAGAACTTCCAGTTTTCTTTCCGAAGTACTCAAACAAAGTGGAATACATCTTCCATACATTGGATGTTCACAGGCAATTGCGTTTTTATTTAGACAGGACCCAACAAACAAGGAAAACAGATCAATTGTTTGTGTCCTTTTCGGATAATAAATTGGGCAAAGCCGTCACAAAGGTCACTATTGCCAAATGGATCAGGGACTGTATTAGTCAAGCTTATTCCTCTTCTAATAAAGAGCTTACGACCTCTGTCAAAGCTCACTCTACAAGAGCTATGGCTACTTCAGTAGCATTCCATTCTAAGCTTGCCATTAGTGACATTTGTGCTGCGGCTACGTGGTCTTCCCCGCACACTTTCATTTCCCACTACAAATTGGATGTGGCATCTCGGGGGCGAGCTTCATTTGGTTCCACAGTGCTCAGGAGTGTTTTCCAGTGAGCCACCCAGGATTTAGGTGCTAGGGACGGTGTCCCATCAGTACAGAATGTAGGTGAGATAGGATCACATAACATCTTTTAGTTATGTACTCACCATAACTTTAGATGTTTGGGATCCATCTCGCCTACATTCCCAATAACCCACCCTCCTTCCCCCTGCCTTGGAGATCAGAAGAGATTGGACGGTCCGAATTCTATTGTTTCATCTTGAAACATCTGGCAATGTTATATAAACAAGTTATGTGTGTGTGCATGAATGCGGACAAACAAGATCTGGGGGATTAGTGGTGGTGCATCCTGGGATAGAAAATAGCTCGGCCAATAAGAGGCTTCGCTCTATAGCATAGCGTGCCGAGTCGGAGCCGAGGATCGGCTCCAAGCCCATCAGTACAGAATGTAGGCGAGATGGATCCCAAACATCTAAAGTTATGGTGAGTACATAACTAAAAGTTTTCTTCTGTCCTTTACTTACTCTTTTTACCACGAGGTAATTTCTCCATACCATCGTTGGTAATCCTTTTCCTTTCTTTTTCATACCTTCGGGTACTCTTTTGTACCATTGTTGGTACTTTTCTTTTTGTTAATGTGGCAGATAAAAAAGGCAGTCCAGGGTTTAAGAGGTGTTCTGATTGTGGACACAAATGGCCTACTTCTGATGTACACTCTTTGTGTGTTTATTGTTTGGGAGCTTCCCATTTATCTGTAGAACCACCTTGTACTATATGTGAAAACTTTTCTAACAGAACTTTGTTAGAAAGGAAAAATAAATTGATACTGAAGGGACTTCTAAAATCTCCCTTTTCAGAGGCTATTTCTGGGACAGAGGTCTCAATCCCTCCTAAAGCCCATAAGAAAATGCATGTTTCTACTAAGGCTAAATCTAGCCTTCGTCCTCAGCTGGGGACTGTCAACAACCAAAATCTAAAAAGGCTAAAATTTCGGCTCCGGAGCTCTCTCAGACAGCCCCAGTGCTTTCGGTGCCAGACCTTCGGCTCCATTAGTGATTTCGGCTCCGTCCTCTCCTGCAGCCTCCTACATATTGGCACCGAGGGGCTCCTCAGTTCAGACCTTCACCACTGTATCGGCACCGACCGTTCATTCGGTGCAGACCTTGACCGTGTCGGCTCCGAGATCTTCCTCAGAACCAAGGCCTTTATTGTCGACTCCAGATTTGTCGGTTCCAGTTTCGGCACCGACAGTCACTTCGGCACCAATCCCTGTGACGGTGCAGACAATGACATCGGCACTGATGACTTCTTCTGTGCAGACTACAGTAGTTCAGTCTTTCTCGGCACCGTTGTCCTCGGTGCAGTCAGATGAGATGGGCACCGAGTCTGCCTCTTTTGTGGACAGGCCTGTTTCTCCCTCAGTCTCTGTGAGGTCTACTAGAAGTCTTTCTGAACATGATGTGGTGCGTTTTGTGGACCAGGCATTCTTGGCCAGAGGTATTCCACCCCCCAGGAACTATCCTTCCTTGGGAGGTGACCACCCATCTCCAAAGACACCTTCTTATTCTCCTCCTTCATTGCCTTTGAAGTCCATGGATATAGTACAGTCTTCCTCTTCTGCGGATCCCTTTATGGATCTCACTAAGGAACCGCAGTTGTCATCATGGCAGGAAAGTTTTGCTATGACCCAGGACGTCAGTTGTGACACACATAGCTTGCTGCTCCACAGCCTTCCAGGGACTCCGAGTCAGCAGGCTGAGCCACTTAGGGGAGGAGTGCCCCCTGTCCTAGACATACACTCCTCTCCGGGTGGACCAGCCTTCCAGCTGATGGAGAAGGCTTTCGCTGCTGCTGGCGATTCCGGACTGTCTATACCTCCACCCTCCTGGTACACTGGTTTCACAAGTCGCACCTGGCGGACATCAGGTGCAAGGGCCTCAGGACATATTCCTTCAGGAATCCTCTTTTCCGTTGTCTTCCCCAGCTTCTCCTGCTGAGGAGGTCAACCGGAAAAGTTTGTGTAAGAGGAAGCACATGGACTCCACAGAGGAGTCCTCACCGAAGACACAGATTTCAATGAGGGGGAAGGATCCCCTTGGTCACCCTCTGAGGTATCCTTTGGCGATATCCTTGAAATCCTGAAACAGAGAGGTGACTGGCAGCCCTCTAATCCGACCCCTGAGGAATCCTTGTTCCTGCAGGCCTTTCGCGCCCGGCCTCCTACCTCCTGGGTTACTCCACCTGCCAATGAACTTGTCAAGTTCATCGTGCAGCGTGCTTGGAAGGCCCCTGATACTGTTGAAGCTATTCCCCCGGAGGCCAGATAAGATCTTGTCCCCTCCTGCTTTAGATCCCCATTGGTCCAAAGGTCTTCCTGTGGATGCTTTGCTGGTGGCGGCCACAACAAAAAAGGATCATGCAGAAGAAAAAAGACAGACTGTCCATCCGCCTAACAGAGAGTCCCGGGCCCTGGACAGAATAGGGAAGCACACTTTTGCTTCAGCGACCTTTGCTATCAGGTCCCTGAATTATATGGCACATTTTACCAGGCTTCAAAGGGATCTAGTTTCTGAGCTCTCTGAAACCTTGGCTGGTGCAGTGTCTGATGAGGTCTGTGACAAAGTGGCCTCTCAGCTGGCCACCATTGAGTCTATATCGAACTCCTCCATGCGACTGATATCTCACCCATCAGAAGGAGCAGCTAGCATGGCGGGTTCAGCTGCGGTCTTGAGACGATACACCTGGATGCGCTTGTGCAACTTCGCGGAACCTTTTAAGTCTTCCTTTCTTAATGCCCCCATTGAGCCCTCCTCATTGTTTGGTGCCCAAAGTTAAAAGCACACTGGCCAGATGTGAACAGGACGGTAAGACCCTTTCTGCTGTTGGTGTCCGTTATTTTTCCCCTCAACGTGCTTTCTCCCGAAACCAAAAGAGTGGGAAGATACGGTTCAAGAAATCTCAGGGTCCTTTCCGTGACCCACAGGCTGAGTTCTTCCACAGAGTTAGAGGGGGAATCTCACAGGGGAGATGCTCCATTCGGGGCAGAGGGGGACCGCGTAACCAGTGTTCCAGGGATCTTTCCCTGGTCAATCCTAAAGCGCTCCTGAAGAGCGGCCCAACACCTTTCCTCTGGAGGTGGTTAGGGGACTTTCTCCTTGTACCCTTCTGCCTGGCTAACCATCACCACCGATTCTTGGGTACAAAGGATCATAACCAGAGGTTATCATATCCCCTTCGATCTTTGTCCCGTCCCTTCAAAAAATCTTCCCGATGTTCCACCCAGTCAAAGGGAAGAAGCAGCACTACAGATAGGAAAGCTGCTAAGAAAAATTCATCCAAATAGTCCCTCCAGACCAGATAGGATCCGGATTCTGCTTAAGACTATTTTTGGTGCCAAAGAAAACTGGCGACTGGAGACCAATTTTGGATCTCAGTGTATTGAACAAGTTTGTGAGAGTACAAAATTTCCAGATGGTCACTATACAGTCTATCCTCCCGCTTTTGGAAAAAGACGATTGGATGTGCTCTATAAATGTTCAAGATGCGTACTACGACATAAAGGTGGACAGACCATCAAGAAGATTTCTACTCTTCCGTGCGGGAGTCGGTCACTACCAGTTAAGAGTACTGCCCTTCGGACTCTCTACAGCCCCCAGAGTGTTCACAAACTGCATGGCAGTTGTCACAGCTCACTTGCGACTTCAAGGATTCCAGGTGTTTCCATACCTAGACGACTGGCTCATTTCCACCCCCAGCAGACATCTACTGGAAAAAGCTCTGGCATACTCTCTCCTTGTTGCTCAAAGGCTGGGCATAACCGTAAACTGACAGAAATCCAATCTCACCCCATCTCAGTCGACAGAATTCATAGGGGTTATCTTTGACAAATAAAAACTGCAGAGCTGCTATTCCAGAGCACAGAATCTTAAGGATAAAGCAACAACTAATTCCAATCCTTTCAAAGGAAAAATCCATGGCTCACTCTGTTCTATAGCTGTTGGGTTCCATGGCAGCCTCCATCACCATTTTTCCTGTGGCCAGGTTTCACATGAGGCTTCTACAGTGGCTACTGGTCACCCAATGGTATCCTTTTCAGCATCCTCTTTCAGCCATGATTTGAGTAACCCACAGGTGCAAGCAGGATTTAAATTGGTGGATGACACACTATCTATCTCAATGGTCTTGCCCCTTTTCCCCCCAGCAACCCAAGGCTACAGTGACCACGGACGCCTCCCTGATGGGGTAAGGGGGGGGGGGCAGGGCTATGTCAGGGACAGACAGTCCAAGGCACTTGGTCCCAACTGGAGGCCCATCTGCATATAAATGTTCTAGAGCTGAGGGCGGTGCTTCTGGCGTTGCAAGCGTTGCATCCCCTGCTGCCGTCTGGGAAAATTGCGATTCAATCAGACAACATGGCGGTTGTCTGGTACATCAACAAGCAAGGTGGAACCAAATCTTACCCCCTTTGTCGAGAGGCCATGAGGATATGGCAATGGGCGATGACTACCAACTGTTTTCTTCTAGCAACGCACATTCCCAGGAGTTCCAGTGTGATAGCAGACAGACACAGCAGGTGCATTTTGCCACCTCACGAGTGGTCCCTGAATCCCTTGATAGCGGCTCAGATCTTCCACCGCTGGGGCCGTCCTTGCTGCCTCCTCTTTGCATCCCCAACCAACTACAAATGCAGCAACTACTTAGCCCTGATTCCCCCTCCAGGACAGTCACTCAGGGATGCTGTAGTGCACAATTGGCCCTCGGGTCTTCTCTACGCATTTCCGTCCTTTCCTCTCATTCCCCAGTTTCTGAGGTAAGGCCCGGCGGTTGAAAAGCAAGGTAATCCTCATAGCACCTTATGGGCCACAACAGATTTGGTTCCCATTCCTTTGGCCGCACCTACTAGATCGACCATGGATTATCATTAGTTCTACAACCTCTGACAATGGCACCTTTTGAACCAGCCTCTTCTTGCGACCTCAAGTATTTGTCATGGAAAACCTTGTTTTTGGTCGCTATTACGTCTGCCAGACGTATTTCTGAACTTCAAGCTTTATGTATCAAGAGTCTATACTTGATTTTTCATAGAGATAGAGTGTCTCTGAGAACTAATCCGTCATTTCTGCCTAAAGTGATCTCTGAAATGTCCAATCAAGCCATTGAACTGCCAGTTTTCTTTCCCAGCCATTCAAACAGAGGAGAGTATTGCCTACATACCATAGATATAGACAGGCAAATCCATTTTTACTTAAACAGGACTAAATCCTTTTGTAAATCTGACCAGTTGTTTTTGGCCTTTTCTGGATCTAGATTAGTATCGACTGTTGCTAAGGTCACATTAGCTAGATGGTTGAAGGACTGTGTGACTTTTATTTGCACACAACGTAATATCTCGTTGCCTACTACCATGAAAGCTCACTCAACAAGGTCAGTGGCAACTTCTGCTGCTTTTCATGCCAGAGCTTCTTTACATGACATCTCTGCAGCTGCAACTTGGGCTATGCCTTATACCTTCATCAATCATTACAAATTGGATTTGGCCTCCAGGGAAAGAGCATCTTTCGGTTCTATGATGCTCAGGAATGTCCTTCCATGAGAGCCTCCCAGGAATAGAGGTAGCTGGGGACTCTGTCCCATGCGTAAGGAATGAAAGAGGATTAACAATATCAGATAAAGAAGTTATGTCTTAACATAACGTTCCATCTGTATTGTTGATCCTTGTTCAGTCATTACGACCCTCCCTCCTTCCCACTCCTGTGGTTTCTAGTGGATCTTACCATCCAGTTCTCTTAGGTTATTTGACCAGAGGTAGCCTCTACCTTCTTTAACTTGCAAACTCAATCTGAGGTAACAGGGAGAGGGGAATTGTGGGTAAGAGTTTAGCTCGATAGTTTGAAGGTGGGCAGTTGGCATGCATATGTTATAGTTAAAAAGGTAAATAAAAAGAAAGTTGCTGTGCCGACAATAGAGATACTGTAATATCTACAATATTTACATAGTTGGAGTTATATGAGCGAAGTTGCTTAATCAGAGACTATCAGAAAGAGTCTATTTTCGGAGAGTAGAAATAATAGTTTGAGGGTAGAGAGGAGCAAGGAGAATGGATAGTTAATAGGGGTTTTTTGCCACGATTTAGGTATGGTGTAAGCGAGAACATTTCCGTTTGGATGACAGGTATGAGAAGAGTTGGGTCTTGAAGGTTTCAGAGTAAGGTATGGTCCTAAGTGAAGGAGGGAGAGAGTTCCATTTCTTGGCTAGAGAGAAAGAGAGTACAGGCTGGCCAGCAGGACGTTTGGGTTTGTGGATAGAGATTATATTTTGGTGTTCTGATCTCAGAGGTCTGTTTGGGATGTATGGGGGAAGGGAGTTTGTTAAGGCTGGGCATTTATCAGGGTTGAATATTAATTTGTGAGCGGTGGTTAGTTGAAGATAATCTAGGTGGTTAGAGAGTTCTAGCTAATTGAGTCTACCTAATTGAGTTGTTGTAGGGTAAGGCAATGGTGAGTAGAGGTTTTGGATTTAGTTGCGAATTTGGAGATCTTGTTATAGCAAGTTTCAAGTTTAGAGATTTTGGAGGAAGACAGATTTGTTAGAAGAGGGGCTCTGTAAAGTAAGGAAGGTAGAAGGTAGGAAATTGCCAAGGTATGCCTAGAGGAGTTAGAGAGAAAGAGGTTATTCCTGTAGAGCATGCCCAACTTTTGGTGGGTTTTCTTGATATTTTGTTGTATGTGGGTGTCAAATTTAAGGTGTTCATCTTTGGTAATGCCAAGAAGTTTTGCAGAAGAGACTACTTCAATAGCAGTGTTGGATTGGCTTAGGACTTTGAAAGCATTTTTGTCATGAGAAAGACCTGGTAGGGGGGAAAAGTAGTAGTTTAGATTTATTTGAGTTGAGAGAGAGATGGTTTTGGTGCATCCAGTATTCAGTAGTAGAAAATGCTATTTGGGTTTTACTCAGGAGTTCAGGAAGTTTAGAGGCAGCACAGACTAATGTGGAGTCATCAGCGTATTGGATAACAGTTGAGTCTGGTAAGACAGTGTGAAGGTTATTGATGAAGATGTTGAAAAGCATGGGTCCAAGGATGCACCCTTGAGGAACACCAGTGGAAGTTGACAAGAAGAAGGAGGTAGAGTTCTTCCATCTGACAGCTTGAGATCTGTCAGATAGGTAGCTGGAGAACCAGGAAAGAGTATTAGGGGAGAGATTAAGGTTGGCGAGATGACAGAGGAGGTGATTATGGGAAATGGTGTTAAATGCTTTAGAGAGGTCAAGCAGTACAGTGGAAACTAGTAGTCCAGAATCTCGAGCTCGATTGACTGTTTCAAGGAAGGAGAGTAAGGCAGTTATGGTGCTGTGGCCGGGGCAGAAGTCGTGTTGGGTGGGTGTTAGGAGTTGATTTTCGGTTAAAAAAGGCATAAGTTGGTGGTGGACACATTTTTCTAGTATTTTTGTGATAGGAGAGAGTAGGGCAATGGGGCGGAAATTGGAAAGATTTGTGTTTTTGCCTCCTTTGTGAAAAGGAAGAATGTAGGCTGAGCACCAGAGTTTGGGTACATATGACTCTTTTAAGGATCTGTTTATTAGGATACTGACTGGGACAGCAATACCATCGGCAGCACATTTGAGGAAGGAAGAGGGTATGTTGTCAGGGGCATTAGAACATGGCTTTAATTTGGATAATAGCCTTTTTATAATAATGGTAGGAACTGGTTTGAGCTGGAAATTAAGGAGACAGTTATTGGGGGTGTTGTGTGTTGAAGAGTGAGAGTTGAGAGGATAGTTGTTAGGGAAAGTTTTGGTTAGGTTAGCTATGTAGTCAGTAAAAAATGAGTTGAAAAGAGAGCTCAGTTCAGTGTGAGTTATACTTGGGTCAGGGCAGGGATTATTTCTGGACCCTGGATATAGAAGGGAATTAACTGATTTCCAGAATTGTTTGTTGGACTGGAGTTTGTTATAGTAGTTTTTTTTATCCAAGGTGACTAGTTTTTTATATGGTTACGGAGTTGGGTATATTTGAGCAAGGTAGTGGGCATTTTATCTTTCTGGTAAAGCTTCCAGGATTTGTCTCTATGGTGCATGATGTGTTTTGTCTCTTTAGACAGCCACGGGGCAGGATTAGCTTTGACTCTTTTGTTTCTTAGAGGGGCTAGGGAGTTGAGAGTGTTTAGGAAGACAAAATTGAAATGTTCTACAGCTTTGTCGAGGGGGAGAGTATTTAGGATTTGCCAATTAATTTGTTTAAAAATGTTTGAGAAAATTGTGGGGTTGAAGTTGTTGAGATTGCGAGTGGGTAAGTAATGGTTTTGTTATTGGGTGGAATTTGCTGAACGGTGAATGAAAGCAGGGAGATGGTCACTAAAGGTGTCTGGGATAGTGCCAGAGAGTTATTTTGTTTGGATGGGAGACTAGGATCCAGTCTATTATGGATCCTGGGGGGTGAGTTTTATTAGGTCGGGTGGTTGAGGAGATTACTTGGGTGAAGTTGTAGAGGTTGATCGAAAGGGAGGGAGTAGGTGTATTAATTTTGTTCCAATCAATATTAACGTCCCCTAGAATGTAGGTTTCATATTTTATTTCAGTTGAGGCCCAATAAAGAATATTTTCGAGGGTAGAGATGTTGTCGCCTGGGGAGATATATAGGGAAATAATGCAGATATTCTAATGTTTATTCAAACGAAGGAGACTAGCTGTTAGTTCAGTATTTTTGAATTGTGGAGTTGGGATTTGAAGAGGGATTCAGAAAAGAAGGTTAGAGTAGATTAGAGCAGAGCCTCCACCTTTTTTATTTAATCGCTCACTTCTGTGTATATGGAAACCAGGAGGTAATATTTCAGAGTCAGCAATATGAGGCTTTAGCCAGGTTTCGGAGATGGCTAAGATGTCAGGTTGGTTGTGGTTAATCCAAGCATGTATTTGGTGTGCTTTGTTCTTAAGGCTGTGTGCATTGATAGTAAAGAATTTAAGAATATTAGGAGATAAGGCAGAGGAGGTAGGGGAAGGGGGGAAAGGGTTAAGTGTGATGGGGGAGGTTGGGGGAGGGGGGGAAGGAGTTATTTGTAGTGAGAATAGGGCCAGGGTTGGGATGGATATCTCCAGATAAGGCTAGGAGATTGCAGGAAGTAATTATTAGCCTTTTGGTATTGTAAATAAGGAAGTTGTTTGAGGCTAACAGGTGTTTAAGACTAAAGAAGTTTGTTGTGATGGAGAAGTGTTTGAGATGGAATAGGTGCAGTAGGTTTGTTGGGATAAGAGAGGAGGATATGGAGTGGTGGTGAGTACATAAAAGTGATTGCAGGTGAGTGTATGGGATAGTTTGAGAAGGAGAATGGTAAGGGGGTGCTTTGGATGAGTAAGAAGTAGCATAATACAGATGAATTAGTAGTACAAGAAGAAAGCAAGGGAGCAGGGCAATATAGAGGAATTGGGAGGGCATGTTTAGAAAGGGGGGTGTTGAAGGGAGTATTATTGAGGTTATTGAACTGGCTTATAGAAGAGGAGAAGTAAAGAAGTAAATTAGGTAAAAAAATCTGTTGGTATCTGTTAGCCTGGGAACTGAAGGCAAGTGACAAATAGTGATGTTATCCAGCTGACCCAGCAGTAATGTTTTGATATTAATTTGGGAACTCTGTCAGAGACTGTGCATTTTGTATTTGTCTTTGGACCTGGAAACATCCTCTCATCAGCACTTGCCTTCCTCTGTAAGTACGATTTAGGTATAGTATTTCTATTAGAGATAGATAGGAATATAGTAAGATTAGTTTACATGTTTTCTGTATTTATTTCAGATTTCCTGCAATGCTGTTTTAAAATATTTCCTGTGATTCTGAACTGTGCAGTCACTGTGCTGAGTTATTGAGTACTGTCCTGTTCTTTTATTATTTATTAAATATATTTAAACCTTTTAACTGTGGCTGGTTTGTTTAAAGATAGTTAAGCTCTTACAATACTTGCGTATCTATTTGGTGACACTGTATGGGCCATTCCAGTATCCTTAGTCTTGGTCACACTTACCATTTAGATAATAGTAACATTACACAAAAGACTGGTCACCCTTTGGGAAGGGCCTTAAAGTAGCTGATAAGGGGTTCTGATGGCAGTGCTAATTACCTTATGGTCTGAAGCAAAAGGGAGCATAGCTAATAAACCTGTGCCAGCCTTTCCCAGGTGTGTGTTTGTGTATAAATCAAATCTCAAAGTGTGTGTGTGTGTGTGTGTGTGTGTGTGTGTGTGTGTGTGTGTGTGTGTGTGTGTGTGTGTGTGTGTGTGTGTGTGTGTGTGTGTGTGTCAGCTACTTGGGCAGGGACACAAAACACTGGTTGAACAGAGAGTGCTGGGAGGACTTGGTTTGGAACCTGGCTAAGTACTCAGCTCTATAGCTGTGCCAGTGAGGAGTCTTCTTGGGGATCTGGAGAAAGAGGGAGAAACCAACCCCAGAATGACTGTGATCTCTGTGTGCTCTTAATGGAAATTGTACATTACTGTGTGTGCACTTGTCATCCTCCCAATGTGCACGTCCCTCACTGATGCTAGTGTTGAGGATTGAGGCTCCTTGATTACTGCGCCAGTGCAGGAGCATCACAAGAACATCCATTTTTGGTCCCAATGTTAGACACTCTAGCCAGATGTGAAGAAGATGGAAAGACTTTATGCCATGGGCGTACGTTTTTCCACTCCTCAACAGCCTTACTCCAGAACCCAGAGAAGTGGGAGGCTATTGTTCAAGAAGTCCCAGGGGCCATTCCAGGACTCATGTGGCAACGACTTTTCCCAGGGAAGAGAGAGAAGTAATGATGGTAGATGCCATTTACGAGGCAGAAGTGGCCTGCAGAATCAGGGTTCCTGGGATTCCTTTCCTGGTAACTCCTATCAGTGCTCCTCTCCTGAAAGGAGGCTTGACTGCCATCCTATGGAGGCAGTCGGGGGACAATTATCCCTGCACCAAACTGCCTGGCTACAGATAACATCGGAGAATTGAATGCAGAGGATTATAACCAGAGGTTTCAATATCCCCTTTCTCAAAACAGTCCAAGAAATTGAAAAGAATAATAGACATTCCACCAGGTCACAGGGATGCAGCAGTCTTAGAAATTCAAAAACTGCTCATCAAAAGAGTCATCCAGGGAGTTCCACTAGACCAGTTAGGATCCAGATATTGCTCACTGTTCTTTTTAGTGCCAAAGAAGCAGGAGACTGGAGACCAATTTTGGATCTCAGCCAGTTGAAGAAATCTTTTCAACAATCCCAGTTCTGGATGGTCACGGTACAGTCTGTTCTCCCTGTTTTAGGGAAAGACCATTGGATGTGCTCAAAAGATCTTCAGGAAGCATATTATCACATAAAGATGGACGAGTGGTCCAGAAGATTCAGATTCCTATGCTTTTGGCTGGGAGCCAGTTGTTACCAATTCAGAATCCTGCTCTTTGGTCTCACCACAGCCCTCAGGGTGTTCACCAAATGTATGGCAGTGGTATCAGCTTACTTCAGACTGCGAGGATTCCATGTGTTTCCTTATCTAGACAACTGGCTCCTCACCGCTCCCATCAGGCATCTACTATTACAGGCAAGAGCCTATGTCATTCATACTTGCTCCTCAATGGAAATCACTATAATCTACGAAAAATCATACCCACAGCCAACTCAACAATTAGAATTAATAGGAGCGATGTCGAACATGCACACACGCACAAACATCATGTCCCTTCCTTTGGAAAGACTGCAGAGAATAAAATCACAGGTCAGTCAAATTATTTGCAGCAAAATAATTCCAGCTTGCTGTTGCAGGCACTAGGGTTGATGGCAGCCTCCATCACTTTAGTTCTGCTTGCGAGGTATCACATGAGGATTCTTCAATGGCTTCTGGTGTCCCAGTGAACCTTACTAAATTAATCAATGTCTTACCTAATAAGAACTGGATCAGTTTTGGGGGGAGATATCTGAGTTGGTAGCTTCATTCCGAAGAGATTTTGTCAGGCAGATGTTTTATCCCCCCTGAACCATAGGCCATAGTGACTCCTGATGTCCAGATAGGATGGGGAGGCATTGTCTGGGAAAGGCAGTCCAAGACACTTGGTCCCACTTGGAGGCGAACTTGCATATCAGTGTTCTAGAGATGAGTGTGATGCTGTTAGTATTGCAGGTATTCCAAGAAACCATCCCCTTGGGAACAGTTTTGATTCAAACAGACATGTCAGTAGTCTGGTATATCAACAATAGGGGGGAGTCCGATCTTATCCTTTCTTGTCGAGAAGCTGTCAGAGTTTGGCAATGGGCAATTTCATCTGACCACTTTCTAATAGCTACATATATTCCGGGGAGCTCCAACGTGATTGCGGACAAACTGAGCAGATGTATTCTAATGCCTCACTAGTGGTCTCTCAAGCCATTGGTAGTGGAAAATGTATTCTGCCACTGGCACCAGCCTTGCTGCGACCTGTTAGCATCAAACCTGAACAAGTGGAGTAGCTACTTTGGCCTGATCCCCCTTCCAGGGGAGTCACAGAGAGACGCTGTCCTACACATCCAAAATTGGTCCTCTGGTCTACTCTCTGCATTTTCCTGGATTCCCCTTATATCCCAATTTTTGAGGAAGGCCAACAGGTCGAAGAACAGAATAATTTTCATCGCCCCATTCTGGCATCTACAGATATGGTTCCCCTTTCTTTGGCCCCATCTAATTTGGAAACCTTGGACTCTGGACCCAGCTCCAGACCTATTGTCCCACCGAATGGACTGGTTCATTAAAATCTTCAGAACTTCAAGCACACTGCATAGCTTCTCCAGTTCTTATGATTGCCAAGCATTCCTTTCTCACTTCCCCAGTTCAACGAATCGTTCTGGGCTGCCACAAACCTGTGACTAGGAAACTGTTGCTCGTCTAGTCAGGACACAATAGACAAGAATTCATGGGTCCTGTTCAAGCAGCTTTATTATTTACAAACACATCAGGATTGAGGCTTAATACTTTAACTTAGGTAAACTTGTAAACAAACTAGCTATTACATTCATACATGTTCACTTTCTGGCTGCACTCTCAAAATAGCACGGAGTATAGTATGTGCTCGCCATTTATATATGCATGTTGAGTCCTTGAAACACTTCTTAAAGACACAGCACACAGACTCTGTTCTACAGAAACTGTACATCTGAAGTAGTTAACTGAATTTATCTGCAACCTGTGGATATTTGGATCCATATCGGATCCAAGCCGGCAACATTTTTACAAGCATCTGCTCCAAGCTCCTCCCCTTACCCACAATCCCTCTCATCTCCTACCTTCCCTCAGATCTCATTTGCCGCTTCATGCGTACACATCGTGGACTCTATAGCTCCAAGTTGGGTGTAGTAAGTGGCAGTTTTTTCATATATATTTAGTGTGTGTATAGTTGATTTTCATCTCTTTCCTCCCCTTCGTTGTTCGTCGGTTTTTCATTCAAAAAAAAAGAAAGTAGTTTAAAACGTTAGAAGTTAGTATTTGTAAGGTAGTGTGTAGGCCTAACCCGACCTTATTGTGTGTGTGTTAGTTTTGGATTTTCTTTTGGCTAAGTGATTTGTGGTGATGGCTGCGCAGCCAAGGCCAACTTTTTAAAAAATGCACAGACAGGCCTAGTACAAGGGATCCCCAGTGGATGCTATGGTGGTTGCAGCTGCCAACAAGAGAGAACTGGCACAGGAAAGTTCTTTTGTCCACTGTCCGGACAAGGAGTCTAGGGCGGTGAATCGATTTGGGAATCGAGTCTTTTCTTCATCGCCATTTTCCATTTGAGCGCTGAATTATTTGGCACACATCATACGACTTCAGCAAGACCTACTTACGAAATTCGCTGTGTCGCCCCCAGAGTCTTTGTCGCCAGAGGACAAGCGGCTGTTCTCAGCGAAAATGTCAACTCTAAAGTCTGTTTCGATCACGTCCATGTGTCTTCCTAGCCGTGCCACAGAAGGAGCGGCTAGGGTGGCTGGGACCTGCGTAGCTATGAGGCGACACGCTTGGCTTAGACTATGTCAATTCGCAGACCCCTTCAAGGCGGCATTCACAAATGCTCCCTTTGATGGTTCCTCCCTGTTCGGGAAGACAGTATGTAACACCCTGGTCCAGAGCGAGAAGGACGGGAAGATTCTGTCTGCTGTTGGAATCCGTTTCTCTAGCCCTCAAAGATCCTTTTCCAGGCATTAGAGAGGGCAAAAGAAGATGTGGTTCCAAAAATCACAGTATTCCCGGGACTCTCAGGACACTTCATCCAGTAGAGGCAGAGGGGGACAAGACAGACGCCGCCTCAGAGGCAGAGGGGGGCGGAGGAACTTTGGGTCTAGGGAGACCTTTTCTGCCAGACCCATGCAGCAACCCTGAGGGGTTGCCCGACTGTCCTACTCTGGTGACAGTCAGGGGAAGATTGCCATTGCACCTAATGGCCTAGGAGTCCATTATGACAGACTGTTGGGTGCTCCAAATAATATCCAGAGGCTACTTCATCCCATTCTTTGCCCCACCTGTCCAACCAAAGCGCCTCCCAGATGTTCCACCCGCTCAAAGGGAGGTGGCAGCGCAAGAAATTTCAAAGATGCTATGCAATCGGGCCACCAAACCGGTCCCCCCAGATTATTCCGGATTAGGTGTTTACTCCAGGTTCTTTTTAGTTCCAAAAAAGGTGGAGGACCTCAGGCCCATATTGGACCTGTCAACCCTGAACCTGACTTTAGCCAAGCAGAAATACTGGATGGTCACCTTGCAGTCCATTCTACCTTACCTCCGAGAATGCGACTGGATGTGCTCGATAGACCTCCAGGACGCTTACTACCATATCAAAATTTGCAGAAGCTCCAGGAGATTCTTTCACTTCTGGCTGAGAGTCAGTCATTTCCATTTCAGAGCCTAACTCTTCGGTCTCATCACAGCCCCCAGGGTGTTTACTACAGTTATGGCAGTCGTAGCGGCTCACCTGAGGCTTCAGGGAATTCAGGTGTTTCCTTACCTAGACGAGTGGCTCCTCGCTGCTGCCACCAAGCGTCTACTTTGCATGGCCAGAGACTCCTTCCTGCATCTTGCAGTCAACCTAGGGATTACCATCAACATCTCCAAGCCCCGCTTGAACCTGACACAGACCTTGGAATTTATAGGGGCACGGCTGAACACTCTACTATTGCAAGTTTTTCTCACACTGGACAGGGTCCAGAACCTACGGGCTCATGTGTCAGTGATCCTCACCATCAGGATGCCAATGGCGAGCGATGTTCTCTGAGTCCTAGGCTCCGTGGCTACAGCAATCTCAATCCTTCCCTGTGCGTGCCTTCACATTCAGGTGCTTCAGTGGACTCTGGCAGTTCACTTGTCTTGGTTAGACCTCCCCGTGGGCTATCCAATATGAATCAGCAGAGCCTGCAAGATGTCTCTTTTCTGGTGGCTCCAATCGCCGGAAATCTTGGCAGGTCATCCCTTCATAACACCCCCAGCCCAAGCCACAGTGACCACGGACACCTCCCAGCTCGGGTGGGGGGCACTATTTGGGGAGGATGGTCCAAGGCACATGGTCCCAGACCGAGACCAGACTGCATATCAATGTTCTGGAGATGAGGGCAGTGCTTTTAGCGTTGCAAGCCTTTCATGCTGTTCTTTCCCCGGGGATGATTGCAGTTCAGTCAGACAACATGTCTGTTGTCTGGTACATCAACAAACAAGGAGGAACCAGATCTTTCCCTCTCTGTTGCGAGGCCATGAGAGTGTGGGAGTGGGCGATCTCCACCATTCAGTTTCTGATTGCAACCCACATCCCAGGACGCTCCAACATTTTAGCGGACAGACTGATTTGGGCTATTCTAATGCCAAACAAGTGGTCTCTGAAAGTCAATAGCAGGGGAGATCTTCCTTGCGTGGGGTCAGCCTTGCTGCGATCTCATTGCATCTCCTTCCAAAGCGAAGTGCAGCGAGTTCTTCGCTCTGATCCCCTCACCAGGGGACTCCCACAGAGACGCTCTCGTCCATGCTTGGCCTCCCGGGTTACTGGATGCTTATCCCCCATTACCTCTCATTCCGAAGTTCCTTCAGAAAGCTTGACGACTGGGGTGCAAAGTGATCCTCATTGCCCCGTTCTGGCCTCGTCAGGTGTGTTTCCCCTTCCTCTGGTCTCATGTACTAACTCCTCCTCAGATTCTGGATCCCTCCCCCGGATCTCATCTCTCATCCTTCGGGCATCTGTCCGCCCGATCTGGAGAGCCTCAAGCTGACGGCTTGGTTGCTCCAGTTCCCCTGATTGCTAGGACTCCTGGTTTGTCATCTTCAATAAGGACTAATGTGAGAGTGTTCAATCTCGCCGTTTGTTCTTACACCTGGGTTCGGAGCCGATCCTCGGCTCCGTGTCGGCTGCTTGGCAAAGCTCTGCATCGAGAAGAAGCTCGAGACCAACCTAACTCCCACAATCCCCCTCTGCCTTTACCTCAGATCTAGTTTGCCGCTGCAACGTTCGCATCATTTTTGATGAGCTCGGACCACCTCAAAGCTAAGATTAATTATTTCTTATATTTTTGGATAAAAAATTTTCTCTTTAAAGTTGACTGTGTGTGTGTGAGTAGTGTATCGAGGGTTTCTCGGTTTCGTATATAGTATTTATATACTTTCTTAGAGTTTATTCCCTCGGGGCCTACCCCACTTTTTAACTTTATCTCTGGATTGACTATAGGATTTGACTTACTTTACAGGATTTGACAATTTTTACTGGATTTGACATTTTGTACTGGCTTTTCTCTTATACCTGGATTTGACTTTTGTAACATGTCTGAAAAGGCTAAATCAGGCTTCAAACGGTGCCAATGTGGACAGAAAATGTCTGTCACAGATAATCATAGTTCCTGCGTCTACTGTCTTGGCCCTCTCCATCTGCAGGAAGACTGTTCCATCTGCCATTCTTTCAGTGGAAGGGTCATGACAGATAGGCACAGGAAACTTATGGATAGGGGCCTTTTGAAGCCTGCATTCCAAGAGGCTCTGGATGCATCAGACCAGGCATCTAAATCCTCGAAGGAATCGAAGACGTCAGAGCCCATGTCATCGGCTCTGAGCTCTTCATTTAAAGTTCGATCACCGGTTCCACAGGCTTCGGGGCCGAGTGTTGAACTTTTGTCAGTTACCGAGCCTCGAGTCTTGGAACTGGTGACGGACCTTCCTCCTCCTGTACTTTTGAGGTCGGCTCCGTCTTCAATTCCTTCGACGCGTTCTTCCAGGCCCCTCTCCGACACTGATGTAGACCGCGTGGTGCAGAAATTGATGGAGAATATGGCCTTGTCCAAACTCATCTCTGTCTCCTCTCAGTTGGTGTCGAGACTCGAAGGCCTTCCCTTATCTCCACCTGTTCCTCCTCCGAGGCCTATCCAGTCTTCGGAGCCAGGAGAGGCTGATCTGTTGATTGTGGAGCCCTCGGTGCCGGAACCGTCTTTTTCTCGGTCGGCACCATTCACCTCGACTCCGTCGGATCCAGTACCGGAGTCACGGAGCCGAAGATCCATCCTTGGATCCGGGACTGAGAGTCGGACCGATATTTTGGTTCCGACTCTACCTCTCGGAGCCTCGGCTCGGATCGACTCGGCTCCGTCCTTGGGGTCGATGCCATCGGTGCCTGTCTCGGGGATTCCTCCGATTTCTTCGGAACCTGGGGATGCCTCGACTCGGGACCCGGGGGCCTTCGATCTCATGAGGAAGGTGTTGTCTACTCAGACAACCACTTCAGCAGAAACGGCTTCTCCTTCCCATAAAGGTCCGTTATCCTCCTCTGCACCCACGGCTACATCTAAGCGTCGAGCACCAGTGTCTCAGCCACCCCTAGAGGATGCCCCCTCTTCCTCGGAGGCTTCATCGGATGCCCCCCCCCCCGAAGAAGTTCCGGGGAAAAGATTGTGTAAGAGGAGACACTTGGATTCTCCACAGGAATCCTTGACATCAGACACTGACTTGGATGAGTCAGAAGGGTCCCCAAAATCACCCTCAGAGGATGTCTCCTTTTCTGACATCCTGGAGATCCTAAAACAGAGAGGTGATTGGCAATCCCTACCCCCTTCTGAGGATGAGTCAGTCTTGCTGAAGGCATTCGGTGCTCGCCCTTCCTCCTCCTGGGTCACTCCGCCCTTCGATGAATTGATGGAATTGATTGCTCGGGCGTGGAGACACCTGACACGGTGGAGCCAGTCCCTAGAAAGCCTAATAAATATATTACAGCCCCCCAAGACAAGGCTTATCTAACAAAGGGAGTTCCAGTGGGCGCTATGGTGGTGGCAGCGGCCACGAAAAAGGAGCTGTCTGAATCTTCCTCATCTGTCCATCCGCCTAACAGAGATTCTAGGACTATGGACAGGTATGGGAAGCGCATTTTTAGTTCAGCGGCTTTTTCCATGCGATCCCTGAACTATTTGACCCATTTCACACGGTTACAGAGGGATCTAATCAAAGTGTTGGGAGATACCCTTCAGGGTACTACAGATGCTGCTGTCTCGGAGAAAGTTACAGCACATCTCAATACCCTTACATCTATTGCAAACTCGTCCATGAGGCTGATCTCATACGCAGCCGAAGGGTCGAGTAGGGCAGCGGTTTCAGCGATTGCTCTTCGTAGACAATCCTGGATGCGCTTATGTTCCTTTGCGGAAGCCTTCAAGTCTTCCTTTACTAACGCCCCATTTGATGGTGCCACTCTCTTTGGCCCAAAAGTAAAGGAGACCCTTACCCGGTATTAGCAAGAGGGAAAGACTCTGTCTGCTGTCGGAGTCCGTTTTTCCACCCCATCCAGACCGTACCCCAAAGGGCAACGTGGTGGAAAAATGTGGTTTCGAAAACCCCAAGGCTCTTTCCCAGGCACACAGGGTGATGCCCCCTCTAGAGGCAGAGGAGGGGGCAGAGGTGGAAGACGTCGCCCTGGCGGCAGAGGGGGTCCGCAAAACCAAGGTGACAGGGATACACTCCCTGGAAAACCTTTCCAGCACTCCTGAAAGGAGGCCCGACTGTCCTGCTCTGGAGGCAGTCGGGGGTCGCTTAGCTTTATACCCTCAGGCCTGGCAAAGTCTTACATCAGACAATTGGGTAAAAAGCATTGTTACCAGAGGATACAGAATTCCCTTCCTATTGCCCCCAATTCCGCAGAAGAGACTCCCAGATGTTCCGCCCCATCTGCGAGGCCCTGCAGCTATAGAAATTTCAAAGCTGCTAAAAAAAAAGAGTCATCCAACCAGTCCCAGCGGACCAAAGAGGATTCGGAACTTACTCAAGGTTCTTTTTAGTTCCAAAAAAGACAGGGGACTGGAGGCCAATTCTGGACCTAAGCAAACTCAGTACTTTCATCAAGAAAGAAAAGTTACGGATGGTCACGCTTCAATCGATCCTTCCATTCTCGCAGAAGGACGACTGGATGTGCTCAATAGATCTAAAGGACGCATACTACCACATCAAAATGGCCAGGGCGTCCAGGGATCATTTGTGCTTCCGGCTGGGAGCCAGTCACTTTCAGTTTCGAGCCCTGCCCTTTGGTCTGACCTCAGGGTTTTCACCAAATATATGGCAGTGGTAGCGTCTCACTTGAGACGCCTGGGATTCCGGGTGTTTCCGTATCTGGACGACTGGCTCCTTTCTGCCACCACCGAGCGTCGACTGATTCAGGCCAGGGATTACACACTACAACTCTGTGTTCATCTCGGAATTTCCGTAAATTTCGAAAAATCTTTACTACAGCCATCACAGCATATCTCATTCATAGGAGCAGAATTGGATACGCGTTGCTTAATCCTAAGGCTTCCTCCAGAAAGGATAGCCTCACTACAAAACCATATATCTCTTCTCCTATTATCCAAAAAATCCCCAGCAAAACTGGTTCTGAAGGTTTTGGGTCTCATGGCAGCTTCTCTCATTGCGATACCCTTGGGAAGACTGCACATGAGAGTTCTTCAATGGCTACTATTTGCACAATGGTCGTTCCAGCAGTTACCTCTAACGCACGAAATTCACATCACGAACATATGCAAATCGCACCTAGCTTGGTGGCTTCAGACTTGCAATCTTTCCAGCGGAAGACCATTTGTACTACCTTCGCCGACAGCTACGGTGACCACGGACGCTTCCCTGATAGGGTGGGGGGGCATCTTTCAGGGACAGACAGTCCAAGGCGAATGGTCCAAATTGGAGTACAATCTGCACATCAATGTTCTAGAGTTGAGGGCAGTGTTTCTAGCGTTGCAACACTTTTCTCCCCTTCTTCCTCTAGGGACCATTGCAGTTCAGACGGACAACATGTCCGTAGTCTGGTACATAAACAAACAAGGGGGATCCAAGTCCTATCAACTATGCAGAGAGGCCATGAGAATCTGGCAATGGGCGGAGTCCACGGGTCGCTTTCTGATAGCAACACACATCCCGGGGTTATCCAACGTCATAGCGGACAGGTTGAGCAGAGCCATCCTGTTACCTCATGAGTGGTCCCTCAAACAATCAATTGCGAAGGAAATTTTTCGCAAGTGGGGCCAGCCTTCCTGCGATCTGTTTGCGTCTCCAATGAACTCCAAATGCAGGAGCTATTTTGCCCTATTACCCCCTCCAGGGGAAGTCCCCAGGGACGCTCTGGTTCACGATTGGCCCCCAGGTCTCCTGTACGCTTTTCCACCTGTTCCCCTGATTTCAAAATTTCTACAGAAAGCCAACAACCTGCAAAGGACAATTATCCTCATTGCTCCATTCTGGCCTCGTCAAATCTGGTTTCCCTTCCTTATGGCACACCGAATTCAGGAACCCTGGATCCTGGACCCAGAGCCGGATCTGCTGACCCACTCGTCAGGGGCTCCCCACCCATCGCTACTCTCCCTCAGACTAGCAGCTTGGCTGCTCCGCTTCCCTTCATAGCCAGGTCTGAATTTCTTTCCCCTGCAGTTCAAAATATCGTGGTAGCTTCTCACAAAGCTTCCACTACAAAGATTTACACTAGTAAATGGAAACGCTTTGTGCACTGGGCAACTACACAACAATTGGACCCCGTAATAGCTCCTCTAAATAAGATCTTGGAGTTTCTAACCGAACTGTTCCACCAAGGAGCTTCTCCTGCCACTTTGAGAGTGCAATTGGCTGCCATTTCAAATTTTCATGTGGGAGACAGTGGGGCTCCTATTATGGCTCACAGACTTTGCAAGGCCTTTCTAAAAGGATCTTTCCATATTAGTCCACCAGTTAGAAGTCCTACATCACCTTGGAACTTGAACCTTCTTTTATCACAGTTGATGCTACCACCTTTTGAACCAGCCTCTTCCTGTCCTTTGAAATTTTTGTCATGGAAGACCCTCTTTTTGGTGGCTATCACATCAGCCAGACGGGTATCGGAGCTTCAAGCTCTTTCTGTTAAACACCCTTATTTGATCTTTCACCCTGATAGAGTATCTCTTCGCACTAATCCATCCTTTCTTCCCAAAGTTTGCTCCGTTAATAATATTAATCAGTCCATTGAGCTTCCCACCTTTTTCATAAACGATTCCAATAAATTGGAATATATGTTACACAAGTTAGATGTTCATAGACAACTCAGATTTTACTTGGATAGAACAAAGGATCACAGGAAAACAGACCAACTCTTTATATCCTTTGCAGACAGCAAGAAGGGTATGGCAGTTACGAAACGAACCCTTTCCAAATGGCTTTCCGATTGTATTATTTTTGTTTATACTGCCTCAGAGCAATCTTTACCTGGCAAGCCCAAAGGGCACTCTACAAGATCAGTATCTACATCCCTGGCTCATGCAGCCCGCCTACCGTTAGACACTATTTGTGCGGCTGCCACTTTGTCTAAGCCACATACTTTCATTACTCATTACAAAGTAGACAAGATTTCTAGGGACAGGGCAACTTTTGGTTCCACTGTGCTCAGGAACGTTCTCCCGTGAGTTCCTCAGGAACATGGAGCTAGGGACGCTACCCAGGTGTAAGAACAAACGGCGAGATTGAACACTCTCACATATAGAAGTTATGTCCTTACCATAACGTTCCATGTGGAGTGTTCATCTCGCCTTTGTTCTTACATTCTCACCCTCCCACCCTCAGGAAGAATGTCCAGTTTAGGTGTCTGGTTTGGTTCTCCTACTTCTGCCTTTTGCAGTTGTTGTGGATATATTTTTCAGCAATGTGTTTTCTTCTTGGCTTGGATGTGTTATATTCTTTCTGTTGACTTCTGGTTTGCTTGCAAACTAGATCTGAGGTAAAGGCAGAGGGGGATTGTGGGAGTTAGGTTGGTCTCGAGCTTCTTCTCGATGCAGAGCATTGCCAAGCGGCCGACACGGAGCCGAGGATCGGCTCCGAACCCAGGTGTAAGAACAAAGGCGAGATGAACACTCCACATGGAACGTTATGGTAAGGACATAACTTCTATTTTTGGTGGCATCCCACAAAGTTTCCACTAGGAAGGTTTATCACAGCAAATGGAAACGCTTCTCTATTTGTGCTTCTCAGAGGAACCTAGATCCCTTTACAGCCCCAGTTCCTGCAGTGTTGGAGTTTTTGTCCGATATTTTCCAACAAAAGGCTAGCTCCACTACGGTAAAAATACTATTGGCAGCCATCTGTAATTTTCATGTCGGCGAAAATATGAATGCTCTGGCCTCTGTGAGACTGTGGGAAGCTTTCCTGAAAGGCACTTTTCTTTTACACCCCCCCCATTAAGGATTCAGTCCTTCCTTGGGACCTTACCCTAGTTCTGCTAGCGTTGGTTGCTCCCCCATTCGAACCAGCAGCATCAGTAGATTTGAAATTCTTGTCCTGGAAGACAGCTTTCCTAGTGGCCATTACTTTGGCCAGAAGGGTTTCTGAGATCCAAGCTTTGTCTGCCGTGCCCCCTTACTTGATCTTTCATAAAGACAGGGTTTCACTCTGCACAAACCCTTCTTTCTTACTGAAAGTTGCCTCTGAATCAAATATTAACCAGATGATTAATCTACCTGTTTTCTTTCCAAATTTTCAGAACAAGGGTGAATATAAGCTGCATTTGCTAGAATTTTCATAGACAGCTTTGTTTCTATTTACATAGGACTAAACCCTTTCGTAAGTCTGACCAGTTATTCATGTCCTTTTCTAGACCCTTTTCGGGCAAAGCCATTTCCAAGGTCTCCTTAGCTAGATGGATTACACAATGTATACTGCAAGTCTATAAGGATAAAGGTCTATCCCCTCCTGGTCCTGTTAAAGCTCATTCTACCAGATCTATGGCAACTTCTGCTGCTTTTTGGTCTAAGGTTTCACTGGATGATATCTGTGCAGCAGCGACCTGGTCAAGGTCACATACATTTATTTCTCATTATAAGTTGGATTTGATCTCAAGAGGGAGAGCATCCTTTGGCTCTGCGGTGCTCAGGAATATCCTTCCATGAGGGCCTCCTAGGAGTTTTGGTAACTGGGGACTCTGTCCCACAGGTTGCAGATAAATTAAGTTAACTACTTCAGATAAAGAATTTATGTACTTACCATAACTTTCCATCTGAGTAGTTATATTTTATTTTCTGCAACCGTCCCACCCTCCTTCTTCGAATCTGTTCTAGGTTAGTGCTGATGTTATGTGATCCTATCTCGCCTACATTCTGTACTGATGGTTCGGAGCCGATTCTCGGCTCCGACTCGGCACGCTATACTATAGAGCGAAGTCTCTAATTGGCTGAGCTATTCTACATCCCAGGATGCACCACCACTACTTCTCCAGATCTCGTTTGCCGCTTGACAGCAATAGACGTGGTCTCGACTTGGCTGGGCTAAGTACTCTTTACTGACAAGTTTTCTGTCAGAATTTCTCTAATTTTTCACGCAAAAGCTGTTTTAACAGCTACTTATCACTGTTGAGTGTTTTGTTATAAAAAAGTTGTGTGTTTTTTCTTGGCGTTAGGTTCCCGCTTAGTTGGTTTCTGTTTGCTTGCTAGTGATGTCGAAGGAACACAGACCTTCGGGTTTTAAAAAATGTACCAAGTGTGGGTACAAAATGTCGATAACGGATGATCACTCTCTGTGTGTTTATTGCTTAGGGCCTAAGCACCTTCAAGAGTCGTGTAGTGTATGCCACGCTTTTTCCTCCAGTGTCCTCCAAGAGAGGAAAAACAAATTGATACTGAAAGGGATGATCTCCCCTTCCTTTGAGGAGGCTTTATCTTCTTCCCCCTCTCCCTCCAGGAAGAAGAAGTCTTCGGCTCCGACCAGTCCGTCGGAGCCGACAGCAAAGAAATCAAGGCAGGCTTCTCCGTCGGCTCCACGGACTTCGGAGCCGAAGTCGGAACAGTCTTCCTCGGTGCCTCCAGCCTCGACTCCTCTGTCCTCGGAGCCGAGAGCTCGAGCATCAAGAGCTGGGTCACCTTCTTTGGCTCCAAGGGTTTTGGAGCCGAGAAAGGTCGCACACTCAGACTCTTCTACCTCGGCGCCGAAGTCCCCGTCGGCTCCGAGGGAAATTGCTGTACTGTTGGAATCTCCCTCGGCACCGATAATACTTGAGACTATTCGGAGCCGGTCCCCCAGTCTTTCGGAACCGGCGGAGAAGTCAACTCGGGCCCGATCGGTCTCTTCTCGGTCCTCGAGGATGTCCGATTCGGATATTGACAGGGTACTTCAAAGGCTGTTTCAGTCTCCAGTCTTTCAAAAGTTAGTATCGGCTCCAGCCCAGTCGGCTCCGGAGCCGATTGTCCACCCTGTTGTTTTGGTTCCTCCTCCAACAGCCTCGGCACCGTTGGAGTTGGTGCTGGTGGAGCCGGTGGAGGTTTTCGGGTCGGCTCCGACCCTTACTCCAACCCCGACCTTCGGGTCGTTCGGTACACGGACCTCCTCGGTCGGCCCCGGGGGTGATGTTTCGGGTCCGATGCTTTCGGTTCCAAGCCTCCCTCTCGGTGCTTCGGCTGCGGGAGTGCCTTCTACTGTTGTGGCCCCGGGGGTCAGACCGTCCCAGGACTCTGGGGGTCCGGCCTTCAGGGCCATGAGGAGTGCTTTAGCCAAATCTTCCTTGGCTACCTCCACCATCTCTCCGGCACCTTCCCTTGGCATGGAGACTTGTTCCTTTGTTGTCCCCCTGTCTCAGGACAGCGGAGCCCTGGAGCCTGAGGTCACCCCCATTGGGGATTCCTCCCTTCCTGGGGGTCCTTCCGAAGCTTCTTCGGAGGAACCTCCCAGGAAGAGACAGTGTAAGAGGAAGCACGTCGACTCACCTGATGAGTCTCTCACCTCAGACACCGACCTCGATGACGCGGAGGGGTCCCCCAAGTCGTCCTCGGACGATGTCTCCTTTGTGGACATCTTAGAAATCCTCAAACAACGAGGCGACTGGCAATCCAAACCCCCTTCCGCTGAGGAGTCGGTATTCCTCAAGGCCTTCGGGGGTCAGCCTTCCGCCTCCTGGGTGTCTCCGCCCTTCGATGAGCTCCTGGATTTGATCTCTTGAAGGGCGTGGGAGCACCCGGATTCTGTGGAACCGGTGCCAGCTCGCCCGAATAAATTTTTGTCAGCCTCCCCAGAAAAGGAATTCTTATCCAAAGGTGTGGCCGTAGATGCCCTGGTGGTGGCATCTGCTACCCAGCAAGATGTGGCAGAGGCTTCAACATCCGTCCACCCTCCTAATAAAGAGTCCAGGAGTATGGATCGGTACGGGAAGCGCACCCTTACTTCAGCGACCATTACTTTAAGGTCTCTGAATTACCTTACGCACTTCACCAGACTTCAGAGGGATCTGGTCAAGGAGCTGTCAGATACCCTCTCTGGTAACCTACCTGAGCAGTTGGCCCAGACGGTTAGCTCTCAGTTGGCTACCCTGTCATCTATATCGAACTCGTCCATGAGGCTCATTTCATATGCGGCCGAGGGGGCGAGTAGAGCGGCGGGTACAGGTGTTGCTCTACAGAGACAGGCCTGGCTCCGCCTGTGTCATTTTGCAGAGGCCTTCAAGTCTTCCTTTGCCGACGCTCCCTTTGATGGGTCCTCCTTGTTTGGACCCAAGGTAAAGGACACCTTGACCTGCTGTGAACAAGAGGGTAAGACTTTGACTGCCGTAGGGGCACGGTTTTCCACTCCCTTCCGGCCTTATCCCAAGGCTAGAAGAGGGGGGAAAATGTGGTTCCGCAAATCTCAGAAGACTTACCCCTCACAGCAGGATGATCCCCCTTCTAGAGGCAGAGGAGGGGGAAATTTTTCAGGAAGACGCCGTCCCAGAGGCAACACTGGAGACCGCGAGTACTTTCGTGGCTCCTCAACTTTCCAGCATCCCTGAAGGATTGCCCGACTGCGCCGCTCCGGAGCCAGTCGGGGGTCGTTTTTCGAGGCACCTAAAGGCCTGGGAGAATATCACCCAGGACCGATGGGTGCTCCGAATCATTGCCGGAGGTTACAACATCCCCTTTTCGCAGCCCCCACCATCCCGGAAAATCCCGGACCCACCACCCAGTCAACGGGATCTCGCGGCCTTCGAAATTTCAAAGCTGCTTCAAAAAGGAGTCATCCAACCGGTCCCCGAAGACTAGACCGGATTAGGGACTTACTCAAGATTCTTTTTGGTGCCAAAAAAGACCGGGGACATGAGGCCCATCTTGGATCTCAGCAAGCTCAACCGTTCTGTCAAGAAGTCCAAGTTCCGGATGGTCACTTTACAATCCATTCTCCCGCTGCTGGAGAAAGGTGTTTGGATGTGCTCCATAGATCTCAAGGACGCCTATTATCACATCCTGATAGATCAGGCGTCCAGGAGACACTTGCGCTTCAGCCTGGGAGACGGTCATTTCCAGTTCTGGGCACTGCCCTTTGGTCTCACCACAGCCCCCAGGGTGTTCACCAAATGTTTGGCAGTGGTGACTGCTCACTTGAGAAGTCTAGGATTCCAGGTGTTTCCATATCTAGACGACTGGCTCCTAACTGCCACCTCCAGGCGTCTACTCTTACAAAACCTAGCAGCCACTATTTCTCTAGGCGACTCCCTAGGAATCACCTTCAATTGGGCAAAGTCCGTGTTGCTGCCATCTCAGCGCATACAGTTTATCGGAGTAGAGATAGACTCAAAGCAAATGCGGGTCTGTCTTCCTACAGAGAGGATAGAAACATTACAATCTCAAGTCCGAGCATTGCTCTTCAAACGCCGAGCCCCAGCAAGGATGGTCCTACAACTGTTGGGTTCCATGTCGGCTACCGTTCTCCTAGTTCCTTTAGCAAGATTGCACATGAGGATTCTCCAGTGGCTCCTGTCAGTCCAGTGGTCGTATCAGGATCTCCCTCTCAGTCACCTCATTATGATCACGGAGACGTGCAAACAGGACCTCCGTTGGTGGCTTCTTTCCTCCAACCTGGATCAGGGGCGACCCTTCGTTCCTCCACTTCCAGTGGCCACTTTGACTACGGACGCCTCCCAGACGGGGTGGGGGGGACATTACCTGGGCAGGTCAGTCCAAGGCAAGTGGCACCCCGACGAGATTTCCCTACACATCAACATACTGGAAATGAGGGCGGTGCTTCTATCGCTACAAGCACTACACAGTTACCTCCCCCAGGGCATCATTGCCTTTCAGTCCGACAACATGTCAGTAGTCTGGTACCTGAACAAGCAGGGAGGGACCAGGTCCTACCCCCTTTGCAGAGAGGCCATGAAAGTATGGGATTTGGCTGTTGCAACCAACCGTTTCTTGGTAGCAACACACATTCCGGGGAAATCCAATGTGATAGCCGACAGGCTAAGCAGAACTATTCTTTCCCCGCACGAGTGGTCTCTGAACGACAGAGTGGCAGCTCAGATCTTCAGAAGGTGGAGAACTCCTTGTTGCGACCTCTTTGCAACTCCCCTCAACACGAAATGTCTACAGTTCTTTTCTCTCACTCCAGTTCCGGGGGGGGTTTCCCAAGGATGCCCTAGTCCAAGCTTGGCCCAACGGCCTACTGTACACCTTTCCACCGGTTCCCCTACTTCCCAGGGTGATCCAGAAGGCGATTCACTTGCAGTGCAAGATGATTTTAGTTGCCCCATGCTAGCCTCGTCAAGTCTGGCTGCCCTTTCTTCGGAAATACGCACCGGACGGTCCATGGTTCCTGGACCAGGTTCCAGATCTCTTGATTCACCAGTCGGGACAGCTGCATCAGTCCCTTCACTCATTGAGGTCAACAGCTTGGCTCCTCCACTTCCGACCATAGTCAGGAACCAGGTTTTGGACTCGGAAGTTATACATATCTTGTCCTCGGCCCACAAGAATTCCACTAAAAAAATGTATAACAGCAAATGGAAGAGATTCGCCATTTGGGCCCAACTCCGGGGATTGGATCCCATTACTGCCCCGGTGTCTGAAGTTTTAAAATTTTTAGCTTCCTTATTCAATCAAGGTTCTTCGGTCTCTACCATCAAAGTTCAATTAGCAGCTATTTCTAATTTTCATGAAAGTATAGACCCACCTTTGATGAGCAATAAGTTGTGTAAAGCCTTCATGAAAGGTGCTGGGCTGCTACGACCTCCGATTTCTCATCCAGCTCCACCGTGGGATCTTAATTTCGTATTAGGTGCTTTGACCTCTTCCCCCTTCGAACCGGCAGCAACTTGTGACTTGAAATTTCTTTCTTGGAAGACTGCCTTTTTGGTGGCAATTACATCAGCCAGAAGAGTTTCGGAACTTCAAGCCCTATGTGTCAAACCGCCGTACCTGGTTTTTCATAAGGATAGAGTATCCCTCAGGCCTAATCCATCCTTTGTTCCCAAAGTTTGTCCTAGTTTTTGTCTTCAACAGTCATTGGAACTCCCAGTTTTCTTCCCAAACTACTCAGACAGAGCGGAATACATCTTCCATTCATTAGATGTTCACAGGCAGTTGCGTTTCTACTTACATAGGACGCACCAAACACGGAAAACAGATCAGTTGTTTGTGTCCTTTTCGGACAATAAATTGGGCAAAGCCGTCACGAAGGTCACCACTCTACAAGGGCTATGGCTACTTCGACGGCCTTTCATTCCAAGCTTGCCATTAGTGACATTTGTGCTGCGGCTACCTGGTCTTCTCCTCACACCTTCATTTCTCATTACAAATTGGATGTGGCATCTCGGGGGCGAGCTTCCTTCGGTTCCACAGTTCTCAGGAGTGTTTTCCAGTGAGCCACCCAGGAATCAGGTGCTAGGGACGCTGTCCCATCAGTACAGAATGTAGGCGAGATAGGATCACATAACATCTTTTAGTTATGTACTTACCATAACTTTAGATGTTTGGGATCCATCTCGCCTACATTCCTAATACCCACCCTCCTTCCCCCTGCCTTGGAGATCAGAAGAGACCGGACGGTTCGGTTTAGCCGTTTCATCTTGAAACACCTGGCAATGTTATTTCAACTGTCTATGACTGTGTGCATGTGTGCAGACAAACAAGATCTGGGGAAGTAGTGGTGGTGCATCCTGGGATGTAGAATAGCTCAGCCAATTAGAGACTTCGCTCTATAGTATAGCGTGCCGAGTCGGAGCCGAGGATCGGCTCCGAACCATCAGTACAGAATGTAGACGAGATGGATCCCAAACATCTAAAGTTATGGTAAGTACATAACTAAACGTTATTGAGTTGCTGATGGTTTGAATAGTGGCAAACTCGATCTGAGGGAAGGTAGGAGATGTGAGGGATTATGGGTAAGGGGAGGAGCTTGGAACAGATGCTTGTAAAAATGTTGCAGGCTTGGATCCGATATGGATCCGAATACCCACAGGTTGCAGAAAATTAAGTATAACTACTCAGATGGAACGTTTTGGTGAGTGCATAACTTCTTTTTTAAGAAATGGCACAACTTTTCTAAATGGGCATCAGAGACTAACACTGACCCTTACTCGGCTCCACTCAATAAAGTTCTGGAGTTCTTGAAATTGCTTTTTGAAGCAGAAGCCTCAGCCTCGATGATTCGAGTGCATCTAGCTGCAATCTCAAACTTTCATTCTGGTTTAAATGGTACATCCCTGATATCCCACAAGCTTTGCAAAGCATTTCTAAAAGTGTCCTTAATGCTCAGACCTCCATATAAAGAACCCTGTGCACCTTGGGGCTTGAATCTGGTACTCCAGCCTCTATTAATTTATTCCCGTTTTGAACCTTCCATAAATTGCGATCTAAAGTTCTTGTCTTGGAAAACTTTATTCCTGGTAGCTGTCATTTCTGCAAGGAGGATAGCTGAGGTACAAGCCTTATCCTGCAAACCTCATTATCAAATTTTGCATAAAGACAGGGTCTCCTTGCATATAAATTCTTCCTTTTTACCAAAGATAGTATCAGAAACCAACCTTAACCAAACTGTACAGCTCCCAGTTTTCCTTCCCAGCTTTTCAAATAAAGGTGAATATTGTCTACATTTACTAGGGGTGTATAGACAATTGCTTGTTTAACTTCACATGACAAAAGAATTCAGAAAATCAGGTCAGTTGTTTCCTTTTCTTCAGTTGCTTTATAGAAACCAGTTTCTAAAGTAAGTTTGGCTAGATGGCTAGGGGACTGTATTACCCTCATGTATGGCAACAAGAATCTGCCACTAAAAAGGCTCGTTGAAGCACATTCTACTAGAGCAGTAGCCGCATCTGCAGTTTTCCATTCTAGAGCTTCTATAGATGATATTTTTGCAAAGGCTACATTGGGCATCTCCACATACATTTATTACTGATTACAAACTGGATCTGGTCTCTAGGGTACGAGCATCCTTTGGCTTGATGGTCCTTTCAGAATATTCTTCCATGAGACCTCCCAAGATTTAGGTAGCTGGGGACTCTGTCCTACTGTCAATAATTGAGCGAAGGTTGACAGCATCAGATAAAGAATTTATGTATTACAATAATGTTCCATCTGTGTTGTCGATCTTCACTTATTCTTGACATACCCACCTCCCATTCCCCTGCCTTTCAGCTTTTTGGTGTTGCAGATCCTTTCCTGTGATTGGCTTTATATTTACCGATGCAGATATGGTCTCTTTTCTGCTATTTCATAGGTGTTACCATTTATGCAAACTTGAACTGAGGTATTCTTGCGAGGAGCATTATGGGTAGAGTTTAGCTCGAGTGTCTTTGAAGGATGCGAGCTGAAAAAACAGCCGAGTCACTTCTGAGGTTCGGAATCAAACCAACTGTCAAGGATAAATGAAGATCGACAACACAGATGGAACATTATGCTAAGCCATAACCTTTTTCCCTGGTTGTTCACCAAATCTATGGTAACCACGGCAGCATAGCTCAGGCTACAGGGTTTCCTGTTTTTCTCATACCTGGACAATTGTCTCTTCACTGCTCCAATGAAAGCATCCCTGATTAAGGCTCAAGTCCCCTTACCCCAGCTGTGTTTGTCCTTAGAGATTACAGTAAATTATGAAAAAAAAATCCAGGTTGGAACCAACAGAAGTGTTGGAATTTGTTTGGTTGCTATTTAAATACAGTGATTTATGTAGCTATGTTACCGTTATCAAGGCTGACTCCCCTTCACCTACAGGCTTCTCACATTCTTCAGGCTCAAAAGCACACCACAGTGTTAGTACTCCATCTTCTTGGATATATGGCAGCTTTCATCTGTCTTGTTCCTGCAGCAAATTTCCACATGAGAGTATTAGAGTGGACTCCAGCTGTATAGAAGTCTTATCATGTATTCCATGGGCTTCCCATTTTCTATGAAAAATGTCTGTTGCTGCTACATTTAGTGGTAGCTGGATTTAATGCTGGCCACAGCAAGGCAACCTTTTATTCTTCCCCATCCTCAGCTCACTGTCATGACAGATGCTTTCCTTCTGAGGTGGGGGGTGGGGCATTTCAAAGGGAAGACTGTCCAGGGTTCCTGGTCGAGGTATCAGCAGTGCACCCCTTTTTGCTAACCTCGTCATATATTCCTGGGAGAAACTTTATATATTCCATAGTAAATTCATAGGTAAATGGGGGACCTACCTCCGGTTTTTGGACAACATTTTTATTTTATGGAGGGGGGAGAAGCGGTAAATGAATTTTTGACATACCAATATCGTTACTGATTATTTTAAATTTACTGGTACCTACGATAATAAATCTATAAATTATTTGGATGTAACTATTTCTGTTGATTCTACTAGGGCATGTTTTATGTCGAGAATATATAGGAAACCTACATTCTTGAACGATTACTTGGAATATAACAGTTGTCACCCAGGATACACCAAGAAAAATATTGTAAAGGGCCAAATGGTCAAGATAGCAAGAATGTTTTCCTCTGAAGAGACTCGTAAGAATGAGATAGCTTATTTAGTTAACCTTTTTATGGAAAGAGGCTACCCAACTTCTCTGCTACACTCTTTTAGTGAAGGAGTTTTAAATGAATGAGGTAAGAAATATGTACCCCTATTGGGGAAATCTATTGAGAGTTCAAAAAACGAAGTTGAACAAATTGGGGACAGTAATAAACAAAACTACACACAATCTATGGTACTGACGTATGGTTCCCAGGTGAAGGATATCCAACAAATAGGAGAAACTGGGTGATGTTCCAGGGTGAAGAAGGTTTAATGGATGTTGTGGGGAAAAAAAACTTGTTTTGTGCTCAAAACTAGTAACAACCTTAAATATTTAGTTGAACATCCCATAAAGACAAATGATACATATAATGGAACTAGGAGATGTGGTTCTTGTGCTTACTGTTCATATATTTTAAATGTTGATTGGGTGGAAATTGGGACATTTAAGAGGAAAGTATATTTAAAGAGAGGCTCATGTGGTTTTAAACAGCTAGTCTGCCTTTCTGTCAGAACTGTCAGCAGTTTTACGTTGGGAAAACTGAGAGGGCTCTGCGCAGATGGATATATGAACACCTTTACGCTATTAGACGTGAGGACGACATCAATGCTCTTTATAAACATTTCAGGGACAATAACTCCTGTAAAACCTTCCACTTTGGTATTTTGGAGAACCTTGGTAATGACCATAGGGGTGATGATTGGAAAAACAGGTTGGAAAGGGAAGAGTTAAAGTGGCAAATAAGACTGAACTCCACTCACTTCCCAGGTGTACATGAAACATGTAGTATTATGCCTGTTTTAAAATACCACTCACTCAAGTTGTAAAACATTTTTATATTTTTTTATATAATGTTTTTTCATACAATGTTATATTAATATAATTTTTTTGTAAAAAAAATTAATTAATGGTTTGGTAAAGTTTATAATAAACACATTAAGCAGTATTTTAAATAGTAAAGTATAGATGTTTAAAAGGGTATTTTTAATGGATGAACTGTGCATAGCAGAATGTTTCTTTAAATCATGAGAGGGAGGCATTTTCATTGATTGGTATTCAGTTGTTGTAAGGTATAAAAGCACTACTGGTTTTGTCATTTAAATGTTTCTGATGAAGTGTTATTTTAGACTATAGCGCGCTCAAATAAACCTATTTTTAAGCTACTTATTAGTGCTTACTTATAGCTAATTTCAGCTACACTATATTGCTACACTCGAGCATTCCTTTGGAACTGTATTTTCTTATTTGAGTCCTGGTTAATGCCGTGGTCATGGCAGTGGCCACCAAGAAGGAACTTTCAGAGACATCGTCTTCTGTCCATCCCCTGAAGAAGGAGTCTAGGACCATGGACAAGTGCGGAAAGTGCATATTTTCTTCAGCGGCCTTTTCTCTTAGATCGCTGAACTACCTCACCTATTTTATGAGACTCCAAATGGATATCCTGAAAAAGCTAAGAGATACCTTCCAAGGTTCCATAGCTGAAGGGGTTGCTGACAAAGTATCTTCTCAGCTCGCTACCTTAAATTCATTTGTTAACACCTCCATGAGACTCATCTGTTATGCAGCTGATGGAGTGAGTAGAGCAGTGGCTTCTGGAATTTCCCTAAGGAGACATTGTTGGATGCACTTATGTAACTTTGCTCAACCCTTTAAGTCTTCCTTTGTAAATGCCCCATTTGATGGCTCATTCTTGTTTGGGCCCCAAGGTAAAGGACACACTCACCAGATGTAAACAGGAAGGAAAGACTCTGTGTGCCATAGGAGTTTGTTTTTCCATGCCTACTAGACCTTATCCCAAAGGTCAGAGGGGCAGTGGTAAGATGTTGTTCTGGAAATCACCGAGATCTTTTCAGGACAGAAGTGGTGAAACTTCCCCCAGAGGCAGAGGGGGAAGCAATAATGGAAGACGCTGACCTCGTGGCAGAGGAGGTCCGCAAAATCAGGGTGACAGAGAATCCTTCTTTGGTAGGTCCTTTCAGCACTCCTGGAAGGAGGCCTATCTCTCCAGCTCTGGAGGCAGTTGGGGGTAACTTATCTTTGTACCCAGAAGCCTGGTGACAACTAACAAAAGAAAATGGTTACAAAGCATTATATCCAGGGGTTATGCCATTCCTTTTTCCTTTCCCGTCCTAAAGATGAAAAAGTTCAACCCAGGCAAAAGGAACAGGCAACTCCAGAAATACAAAAGTTGCTAGACAAGAGAGTCATCCAAGAAGTCCCCGCAGACCAAGTCGGATCCGGAACTTACTCAAGATTCTTTTTAGTTCCAAAGAAAACAGGGTACTGGAGACCAGTTCTGGATCTTAGCATTGTAAACAAGTCAGTAAAAAAGACCAAGTTACGGATGATGACACTGCAGTCAAGTCTCACATTCCTGGGAAAAGACAATTGAATGCTCTATATGTCCCCAGAATGCGTACTGCTACATAAAAATGGACAGGCAATCCCAGAGACACTTGCACTTTCGCCTGGTAGCCAGTCACTACCAGTTTCAAGCTCTGCCTTTTGGACTCACTACAACCCCCAGAGTGTTCACCAAATGTATGGCAGTAGTAGCGGCTCACTTGTGACTTCTAGGATTCCGTGTACTTCCATACTTGGATGACTGCCTCATAACTGCCAAGATCAGGCGCCTGCTAATCAAAGCCAGGAATATAACCTTGCAAGTCTGCTCCCACCTGGGGATTACCATAAACTATGAAAAATCTGCCTTAATGCCTTCTCAGCATGTGGTTGTCATAAGGGTAGATTTAAACTCGGCACAAATGACGGCGAGCCTTCCACCAGAAAGGATCCAAACTATAAGGTACCAGGTGAGATATCTTCTAAGAAGGAACAAAGCCCAAGCCAAGATGGTTCTCAAAGCTCTAGGCAGCGATAGTTTTGGTTCCCCTAGCACACCTGCATATGAGAATTCTTCAGTGGTTGCTATCCACTCAGTGGTCAGTGCAAGAACTACCGATGTCTCACAAAATAATCATAACAGAAACTTGCAAGAAGGATCTTCAGTGGTGGCTACACTCCACTCAAGTGACTCTAGGTCGAGTGTTTGTTCTCCCCCAACCAGTGGCCACGGTAACCATGAACACCTCTCTGATAGGGTGGGCGGGGCATTATCCAGGAAAGACTGTCCAAGGCATCTGGCAGGATCACAAGGCCCACCTGCACATCAGTGCCCTAGAGATGAGAGTGGTGCTTTTAGCATTGCAAGCATTCCAGTACTCTCGGAACCATTGCAGTCCAGACAGACAACATGTCAGTTGTATGGTATATAAACACACAAGGAAGAACCAGATCTTACTGCCTTTGTCGAGAGGCCCTGAGAGTATGGCTGTGGACAACCACAACCTCCTCCCAATTTTTTTTCTAATTACAACGCACATCCCGGGGAAATCCAGAGTGATAGCGGACAGACTCAGCAGAGCAATTCTGATGCCTCACGAGTGGTTTCTGAAACAGGAAGTAGTGGAAATGTTTTCGGAAATGGGGCCAGCCTTGCCGCAACCTTTTTGTGACATCTTTGAATGGCAAATGCAGCAGCTACTTTGCACTCATCCCCCCTCTGGGGAGTCACCAAGAGATGCACTTGTTCACTATTAGCCCCCAGGCCTCCTCTGCGCTTTTCCCTCCGTTTCCACTAATTCCCATAGTCCTTCAGAAAGCCATTTGTTTGGGGAGGGGCTTGATACTCATCACTCCATACTGGCCTCCCCAAATCTGGTTCCCCTTCCTGTGGCCTCATCTTCGGGAAAAGCCTTGGACTGTGGACCCAGTTCCAGACCTTCTGAGTCATGCATTGGGAACACTCCTCCTATCCATTTAGACCCTCAAACTGACAACATGGGTGCTCCAATTCCAACGATAGCCAGGTTTCCAACCCTGTCCTCTGGAGTTAAACACATTCTAGTCTCTTCTCATAAGGCTTCAGTGAGAAAGATTTATAAAAGCAAATGGAAAAGATTCTATCTATGGGCTACCGATAATCATGTCGATCCTTTTTCTGCTAGTGTTAGTTTTATTCTGGACTTCTTAGCAAAACTCTTCAGTGACGGTGCAGTTGCAGCTACTATTAGGGTTCAACTAGCAGCAATCTCAAACTTTAATTTGGGAGACTCTGGCTCCAATATAATGTATCAAACTTTGCAAAGCCTTTCTCAAGAGTACTATGTTATTATGTTATTAAGGTCTCCTGTCAGAGAAACCTCCAGTGCCATGGGACCTAAATTTCATTCTACTCACACATAGTTTTTCCTCCCTTCGAACTAGCATTGTCTTGCAAATTAAATGTTTTGACTTGGAAAACCATTTTCTTGATAGCAATCACCTGTGCTAGAACGGAGTTAGAGTTGCAAGCATTGCCCATAAAGCCCCCCTATATCTGCTTTTTCATAGAGACAGGGTGTCTTTGTGAATAACCCCCTCCTTTTTTCCTAAGGTAGTTTCAGAAACAAATTTGAACCAAAGTATGCAGTTACCAGTTTTCTTCCCAAATTATGAGAACAAGGCAGAGTACATGCTATATCAACTGGATGTACATAGACAGTTACGTATTTACCTACATAGAACTGCAAAATTCAAAAAATCTGATCAGTTATTTGTTTCTTTTTCAGATTCAAAGAAAGGATCCCCTGTCTCTAAAGTTACTGTTTCAAAATGGCTATCAGATTGCATAACTTTTATTTACAAGTCTCAAAGTAAAGAAGTTCTGGAATGAGTTAAGACCCATTCTACAAGAGCCTTTGCAACTTCTTCAACTTTTCTGGCTAAGCTGCCAATTGACACCATTTGTGCTGCAGCAACATGGGCTAAAACACATACATGTTAAGTTGTCAATCTCGCCTTCATTCTTGCTGGATGGGTTCGGAGCCGATCCTCGGCTCCGACTCGGCACTTGCTTTAGCTCGAGAACTCCTTTTACCAGCTCGAGGCAACCCTATATCCCATGATGCAAGGCGGAACTACCTCAGATCTCGTTTGCCGCTTAGCGAAAGAGGTCTCCTTTGCCAGCTGAGGTAAGTTTTTCTTAGTAAAATAAGAAAAGTGTAGTTAGGAGTTTATTTTCCCTTTTTTGAGTGTCAGTTTAGTCTGTAAACTAGTTACAGCCCACCCTTTCCCTCTTTTTCAGTCCTTTTGTGAACTTTTATAAGTTAAGTTACAGTAGTTTTGTTAGGCCTAGTTCCCCCTTGGTTATCCCTTCCTGTGTGTTTGTGTAGGGATTAATTTGTGTGTTTGTGGGGACTGTTTGTGTCTATCCTTTTTTTAGGATGTCTAGAGAAGGCAAGGTCTCAGGCTTCAAGAAGTGTGACCAGTGCTGTCAGAAAATGTCTCTGACAGACGGTCACACTTCTTGTGTGTATTGCCTGGGGCCTTTGCACCTGCAGGACTCCTGTGCGTTGTGTCATGCTTTTAGCCAGAGAGTCCTGCAGGAAAGGAGGAACAAACTTATCCTCCGAGGTTTACTTAAACCTGAAGGTTCTCCTCCTAAGTCAGGAAAACCTCATAAGCCACCCAAGGCTCAGGCTACAGTGTCCAAGCCTCCTCCGGTGGCTTCGGCTCCGTCGGAGCCGACATCGGCTCCGGCTGGAGTCGATACTGTTTCTTCTAGAGTAGTGGGTTCGGTGCCGGCTGGCTCCGATACCCTGACTGCTGTGGCCTTGTCGGCTCTGGCTGGAGCCGACACCTTATCCAGCATCGGAGCCGAGATATCCTCGGCTCCATCTGGAGTTCAAGGGACTTCGGCTCCGATGGTTTCGACCCATAAGAGATCCCAGTCCCCTTCTATTATGAGTATTCACTCGGCTCCGGGGTCTCCTCTTTTATCGGAGCGGAGCCATCGGAGCCGATCTTCGAGATCTTCCAGGCTGTCTGACCACGACTTGGAGAGGGTGGTAAGCAGGCTGTTGAAGTCTCAGGCACTGGCCCAAATGCTCCATAGCCCATCTCAACAGACTGCAGCTATAACCCCTATCATTGAGCTTCCTCCTCCGACTCCTCACCAGAGTTCGGAGCCGGAGCTTCTCGGGACAGCGACTGTTTCGATGCCGGAGCCGATACATCCTTCGGCTCCGTCGTCCTCGGCTCCGATCTCTTCCTTGAGACCTTCCTTGGAAGGATCCGGTCGTCGGGTTTCCACTGTCGGCTCCGAGGGGGCTAGTGGCATCGGACCCTTGTCCGACCCCGCTCTCCCCCTCGGAGCTTCGGCTTTGGTAAGCTCGGCACCGACATCGGCCTCGGAGCCTTTTCTCTCTTTGGAGCCGACCATTCCTGTCTCTTCGGAGCGGGTGTGTTCTGGTCTCCCGGGGAGAGGAGCCTTTGAGGTGATGAGGAGTGTCCTGGCCTCAGAGCCAGGTCAACGGTCCGTCCCTCTAGCTCCTCCCTCATCAGTGCCTGCAGATGCCTCTTGCCAGCCTCTTGCTCTCAGGCCCAGGGATCCATCGCCCCAGGTTTCCCCACTGGGAATTTCCTCCTCTTCCGAGGTTTCTCCTGATCCTGCAGGGGAACCCCCTCGGAAGAGGACGTGTAAGAGGAAACACACAGACTCCCCCGAGTCTACTACATCCGATACCGACTTAGATGAGTCGGAGGGTTCCCCCCGGTCCCCCTCTGAGGATGTCTCATTTTCAGACATCCTTGAGCTCCTCAAACAGAGGGGGAATTGGCCCTCCATTGACCCCTCCGAGGATGAGTCGGTATACCTGGAGGCGTTTGGATCCCGACCCTCCACCTCCTGGGTGTCTCCGCCTTTCGACCCACTTATGCAGGTAGTGGCTCGGAAGGCGTGGGCGGCTCCAGATTCTGTGGAACCTGTCCCCAGGAGACCATCCAAGTTCATCACGGCCCCTTCGGATAAGCAGTTCCTTTCCAAAGGTGTTTCTGTAGATGCGATGGTGGTGGCGGCGGCCACTAAGAAGGAACTGGCGGATCCTTCAGTACCTGTCCATCCTCCTAATAAGGATTCTAGGACCATGGACAGGTATGGAAAGCGGATGTTTTCTTCAGCGACCTTTGCTATGCGTTCGCTGAATTACCTTTGTCACTTCACCAGGCTTCAACGAGATATTCTCAAGGAACTGGGAGAAGTAGTCCAGGATCCTTCTGCTGCTGGGGCTCAGGAAAAGATTGCCTCACAGCTTGCTATCCTGAATTCCATATCTAACTCCTCCATGCAGCTCATATCTTATGCGGCCGATGGAGCGAGCAGGGCCGCAGGCACAGGTGTTGCTCTTAGACGCCAAGCCTGGATGCGGCTGTGTAATTTTGTGGACCCCTTTAAGGCGTCCTTCACCAACACCCCCTTTGATGGTTCGGCTTTGTTCGGACCTCAGGTGAAGGATACTTTGACCAGGTGTGAGCAGGACGGTAAAACTCTTTCTGCCGTTGGAGTCCAGTTTTCCACTCCTTCTAGACCTTATCCCAAGGGTCAGAAGGGGGGGAAGATGTGGTTCCGAAAAGCCCAAGGAGCTACACCGGACACACGTGGTCAGTTTACCCCAGAGGCAGAGGGGTAACAATAATGACGCCCAGAGAGGCAGGGGTCCCCAGAACCAGGGCAACAGGGAGTCTCTTCCTGAGAAGCCCTTTCAGCATCCCTGAGGTGTTGCCCGACTGCCCACCCTTGGAGGCAGTCGGGGGAAGAATTTCACTGTACCCAGTAGCCTGGCAATCCCTATCCCAAGAGAAGTGGGTACAGTCGATCATATCCGAGGGTTACAAGATCCCCTTCGAAAGGTTTCCCGTACCTCTACAATCCCTTCCAGACATCTCACCCGGTCAAAGGGATTTGGCAAGACAGGAGGTTTCAAAACTCCTAGAAAAAAGAGCCATCCAGACAGTGCCGGCAGACCAAGTAGGATCCGGCTTCTACTCAAGATTCTTTTTGGTCCCCAAAAGGACGGGAGATTGGAGACCGATACTAGACCTAAGCAGACTAAACAAGTCTGTCAAGAAGGCAAGATTCCGGATGGTCACGCTTCAATCCATTCTGCCCTTTCTGGGCAAGGACAACTGGATGTGCTCTATAGACCTTCAGGATGCGTACTATCACATAAAGATTCACAGACGCTCCAGAAGGTTTCTCCGCTTTCGGCTGGGAACCAGTCATTACCAATTCAGAGCACTGCCCTTTGGCCTCACTTCAGCCCCCAGAGTGTTCACCAAATGCATGGCAGTGGTCACAGCTCACCTGAGACGTCGAGGATTCCAGGTGTTTCCTTATTTGGACGACTGGCTCCTCTCCGCCACCACCAAGCATCAGCTTCTTCAGTCCAGAAACTACACCCTACAGCTTTGCAAGAAACTGGGAATTTCGGTAAATTTCGAAAAATCCTCTCTGCTGCCTTGCCAATCTATCACCTTTATAGGCGCAGAGTTAAATACAGTCAAAATGTTAGCCAGGCTAACAGATCAAAGGATTCTGGACATCCAAAAATTTGTTCGGCTTCTGTTACAATGCAACAAGATCAAAGCCAGGTTTGTCTTGAAAGTTCTAGGCCTAATGGCTGCGGCCATTGTTCTTCTACCACTGGCTCGCTTCCACATGCGTCTCCTGCAGTGGATGTTATTCACGCAGTGGTCGTACCACGATCTTCCGATGAGACACGAAATCTTGGTAACACATTCGTGCAGGGCTCATCTACAATAGTGGATATCTTCCCCTCTTCTTCATCAGGGCCGACCCATTATTCCCCCTCCTCCAGTTGCCACCGTCACCACGGATGCCTCTCTGATCGGGTGGGGGGGGGCATTATCAGGGCAGGATGGCCCACGGGACGTGGCAACCCATAGAATACCATCTGCACATAAATGTCCTGGAGATGAGAGCAGTGCTTTTAACGTTGCAAGCCCTCGACGACTTTCTTCCCACGGGGACTATTGCAGTACAAACGGACAACATGTCCGTGGTCTGGTACATCAACAAACAGGGCGGAACCAGGTCCTATCCGTTATGTCGAGAAGCTCTCAGACTTTGGCAATGGGCGATCTCTTCTCAGCGGTTTCTGATAGCAACGCACATCCCCGGCAGGTCCAACCTATTGGCGGACAGGCTAAGCAGATCTATTCTGATGCCTCACGAGTGGTCTCTCAATCAATCTGTAGTGGATCAGATTTTTCTGAAGTGGGGCACTCCTTGTTGCGATCTTTTCGCTACCCCTCTAAACAACAAGTGCCCAGACTACTTCACACTATTTCCCCTTCCAGGTCAACCCCTGAGAGACTCTCTAACCCAGGATTGGCCTCGGGGACTTCTTTATGCTTTTCCTCCCTTTCCATTGATTCCACAAGTCATTCAGAAAGCCACCGTTTTGAGAGCCAAATTGATCCTCATTGCTCCATATTGGCCTCGACAAATTTGGTTTCCGTCTCTGCATCGTCATCTTCTGGTGCAGCCCTGGCATCTGGACCCAGTTCCGGATCTTTTGATCCATCAGTCGGGTCAGCAGCACCGGGCCATTCATTCTCTCAACCTCACAGCTTGGTTGCTCCACTTCCTTCCCTAGCCAGGCTACCAATGATTTCTGACTCGGTCAGAGATATTTTAGTGTCTTCTTTGAAGTCATCCACTAGGACTATTTATGCTAGCAAGTGGCGACGTTTTTCGATTTGGGCAAACGCCAGAAAAATTTATCCCTTTACTGCTCCCGTACATTCTGTTTTGGATTTCCTGGCGGAGGTTTTTCATTCAGGATCCTCGTCATCTACAGTCAAAGTACAACTGGCTGCTATTTCTAAGTATCATGTTGGCTTGCATGACAATAACATCATGTCTCATAGGTTATGCAAGGCCTTTTTGAGAGGAGTTTTTCTCCTAAAACCGCCTGTGAAACACCCTCCTCCGCAATGGGATCTAAACTTAATGTTGGCATCCCTAATTCTACCTCCTTTCGAGCCGTCTGCTACATGTTCTTTGAAGTTATTGACGTGGAAAACTATATTTTTACTGGCTGTTACTTCTGCAAGAAGAGTTTCTGAAATTCATGCCCTCTGTATTCGTTCACCTTATCTGTTTTTTCACAAGGATAGGGTTTCGTTAAGAACTAACCCTTCCTTTCTTCCCAAGGTTGTATCTCAAACCAATATTAACCAATCTATAGATCTACCAGTCTTTTTTCCTAACTATTCTGATAGAGCTGAACAGAAGCTGCACTTTTTGGATGTCCATCGTCAGCTCAGGTACTACTTGCATAGGACTAAACAAATTAGAAAATCAGACCAGTTGTTTGTCTCCTATGCAGAAAACAGGTTAGGTCTTCCAGTTTCTAAAGTGACCTTATCTAGGTGGTTGACTTCCACCATTTCCTATGTGTACTCTCTTAGGGGCAAACAACTATCTTCTAAGCCAAAAGCACATTCGACCAGGAGTCTATCCACTTCTGTAGCCTTTCAGGATAGACTTCCCATTGATACTATTTGTGCAGCAGCTACTTGGGCCACTCCTCATACCTTTGTGTCTCATTACAAGTTGGATTTGGCCTCCAGAGATAGGGCCAGTTTTGGTTCTACAGTTCTCAAGAGTCTGTTCCATTGAGCCACCCAGGATACAGGTGCTAGGGACGCGGTCCCATCCAGCAAGAATGAAGGCGAGATTGACAACTTAACATTTAGAAGTTATGTACCTACCATAACGTTCCATGTTAGTTGTCTTCTCTCGCCTTCTTTCTTGCGTCCCTCCCTCCTTCCCCCTGGCCTGGACAGATCTTGGAGAGTTCCTATTAGATTGCTTCCTCTGGAGCATTGAAATATAAAACCCCGAAGGAAGCTAGTGCAGGTATAATGAAAATAATCCAATAACCAGGTGTTACTATGACTTCTAGCTCGTCTTCGAGGTCATCCCCCCGAACGTTATTACCTTGATTAGAGGAGCCTTCATCGTTCAGAAAATCATCCAAGCATTGTACCCCTTGTCCCACTCTAGGATAAACATGCCCATCTTTTATAGAAGTGACTACATTCACTTTGTAGTTGTTCCTATATTTTGTGTTCTTTAATTTACTGGCCTGTGAGGGTGCAGAATAAGCTGTCTTGGCTGTATACTGTTGGATATCTCTCCTAATTTTCTTTTTCTTATTTACACATAGTTTGTTAGTGGTGGCTTCTATGCTTGTAAAAATACGAGCATAGTCGTATTTATACCTTAGGAAATCCTGGTGTTCCTTAATTTTTTGTTCCAAGTCTGCTAATTCCCCTCTTAAAACATTGATTTGTCGATCATAGTACTGTATGAGCAATCCCATAAACTCGAAACCCTGCCTGTCAAATAAGTCAAGCAATTGACTATGAAATGAGGAACCTTGAACTAATCCTGCTGGGAAATGCCATTGCCTAAGCCCCTTTGGAACAATTTTCCTCTCTATACACTCTTCTAGGTAGGAATTCTCTAATTGTAGTTTCTTACATTTGAATAACTTAGCGTCAAACTCACTAATGAGTGTGTTAATGTTGTTGAACACAGAGCCAATGGCCTCTACATCAAGTTCACTTTCATTTATGTTATTATAGCTGTCATTAAAAAAACTTTTCTTGTTGAGGTACAAATCGACGCTAGGTGCTGTGTCGTGCAACTTATTTTGCGTAACAGTACCTTGTGTGTGCCCAGTGTTGTTCATGGGCAAATGTCCTTGTCCTGGCGGAATGTAACCCTCGCTGTTTGAGGTAGTATTCAGGTTGTTCATCTCCGCACTTCCTGCTGTGTTACCACTTCTAGTAAATCCTATAGGTCTCATTCCGGTTGCACTGTGACTAGTGATATCCGAAGTCTCGGCGTCTTCCTTACGCCCATCCGGTACTTTAGGTCCTCCGGTCTTGTTGTCCCATCGATCCATACGCTGTGTTAAGGTGTCCATCCTACCTAACAGCAACTGGATTAGTGTTGTTAGGTTGCCGTCAGCGTTCGCCTCCTCGGCCCCTCCGATTACGCTTGTGCTGTTGTTTCCTCCCACTTGGTCTTGGGAAAATAGTGGGTCCTGCGTAGAACTGCTTCCAACGTTGGCCATACCAAACGCTACACGAAAACTGCCAAACAAACTGTTGAAATATAAAACCCCGAAGGAAGCTAGTGCAGGTATAATGAAAATAATCCAATAACCAGGCGGTAGCTGTAAAAACCGTAATGTTAGCACTTTATTAAACAAGAACTTTCGGTAGGTTTAATAACCAACCTTCCTCAGACAAAACAGTTACAAACAAGGAATAGGGAGTTTAAATACTTTAATCCCTCCCAGTTAATCAACTTTTAATTGATAACCACCTTCAATTAAGGGATTCCTTGTCACTATTAATGTGCATTACAAATAAAAACACATTTTTATGTATATAAAAACACCATTATTAAAAACACCGTTGTTTAAAAATACTCTTTAAAATCCAAATTTCATCATTGCATACAAGTTATTTAAGCAGTTTTGGTTATTGGTTAAATAATGTACAATTAATCCAACCGCTTTTAAAAAGTCATTCCTGCTAAAGTTTTAATTGTACGTGCCTATGTGTGTACAAAGATGGTCGCAGACTCCTATAGCCATGCAAAACAAAACTAACCCACCCCTATTATTCAAATGAAGACAAAACCAATAAATCATAGTGGTGCATCTATTCCTACTAAAAATGTTAGTGTGGCACCCAAGTCCACAGATAACTTAACCTATACGCCAACTCACTACAAGTAAAAACTATGGCTATGCTATGTAGCAGATGAATGAATAAATTTACTAAAAGTCTAAAAATGTCCCATGATGCAAGGAAAACCGAAACATAAACTAATCTGGGCTGGGAAAATATTATCTCCTCATAGCTATTGTTTTAAGGATACAGGATAGAGAAACAGCGTCGTTTAAACCAGGATGAATGTACGCTCCCGTTCTCACCTGCCAAAACAATTCTTCCTTTTCCAGGTTTACCTGCCAAGGGCCACTATTTGGGTCTGTTGCTACTTGTTTTAACACAGCAAAATGAAAACTGTGGGTAGGATAGTCGATGACATGACGGGCCAATGCATTCTTTGTGTCAACCTTTACGATAGCATATAGATGTTCATATATGCGTCTTTTAAGTGTCCTTTCGGTCTTTCCTATATAGAAAGCCGAACACAGATTGCATAGGGCCACGTAGACCACTGCTTTAGTCCCACAATTAAAGTTACCCATAACTTTATATGTCTTTTTGTTGATGTTAAGTTGTAGCCCTTCATGAATGTTTTTACACTGACGGCATGTCCCACATTGGGTCATGCCCTTAATCCTATTGGTAAATGTTCGTTTATTTCTCTCCAATAGGGATTTCAGTGAGCAACCTTTTCTAAATGTGAATCCTGGAACTGAACCTAACAGGTCTATCAACTGTTTGTCCTCCTTAATGATTGACCAATTCTTTTGAAAGATGTCTCTGATGTAAAAATGGTCTACTGAAAACGTACACAAAAATTTAGTTCCAAAATCAACCTTCACACTATTACTTGTCGCTATTTCCATATTATCTTGATCAATATAATTCTCCAAAGGCCCTGGGTTTAAAATAGGCTTAAAACATCCAACGAGCCTTTTGTGTTCAACTTCATTTTTGATTTCAATAAGGAGGGCCTGAGGGTAACCCCTATTTGAAAACATAGTTTTCAATTTATCGCACTCATTGTTGAAATCCACAAACGTAGTAGTCATACGTGCCGCCCTTACCATCTGTCCTTTCACCACCGCCTTCTTTTGATGGTAAGGATGGCAACTACTGAAATGTAGAAATCCATTTGAGTAAGTTGGTTTACGATAAATCCTACTGATGAACCTTGATTCTTTGTAGTCCTTTATTAATAATATGTCCAAATAATTAATTTCATTAGAATTCACTTCAAATGTGAAGTCCAGAAAGCTTGTGAATGTCTTCATAATTTGAATAAAAGCTTTTATTTCCTCTACAGAGCCCTTCCATAGAAAAAACATGTCGTCCTGGTATCTAGTGTACCAGGCGACATGTTTTTTGAAAACTTCATTGGTGAATAGAAGAGTGTTTTCCCATTGTGCAATAACGCAGTTTGCAAATGCTCCACCACACGGGGAGCCCATGGCCACCCCTGTGGTTTGCTTGTAGGTGAGCCCATTAAAATTGAAGAAACTATATTTCAGGATCAACTCCAATAGTGTTTCAGTAATGTAGACTATATTTTGGGGTACTTTTTTATTTTCCATAAATAGTCTTAACCATTCTAAACCCAACTGTTGTGGAATCACTGTATATAAATCTTTTATGTCCACTGTCAAAAAGATAAATTCTGGGTCAAAAACTATTTCATTGACATTTTCTAAAAAGTGCCACGAGTCCCTACAAATATGTTTCTCCGTTTTGATAAGTGGTTTAAGGATAGTGTCGACATATTTAGCACATCCAACCAAAATAGACCCCCTACTGTCAACTATTGGTCTAAATGGGGGTTTGATAATAGACTTATGGATTTTAGGAACTCCAAAAAATTTTGGCATTTTTGGTGCCACCATGGATAAATAGGAATGTATATCCTGGTCTATAAATTCTTCCAAAAATAAATCCTCGATCGTGTTTCTAATATAATTGTGCGCTTTATTAACTTCATTCAGGCTGATACTCTGATATGGACCGTTGTCTAAATGTGTAGACAATTCGTCCAAATACTGATTGTTGTTCATAAAAATAAGGCCATTGCCTTTGTCGGGTTTCATTACCCGTATGTTGCAATCCTGAATTAAAGTCAAAAAATCACGTTGTTCACTAGAAATATTAAGTATATTTTTCTTCTTGTTGCCCCTATTTTCCGCTAGATACCTCAAGTCCAGCTCACAGACTTTCTCGAATGCTCTCAAGTTGTTAACCAAGGGTGGATTGAATAAGCTAGCTATTCTAAAGGGGTTAATCAAAGAGGATCCTTTACCCAAAACAGTTGTTAAATTCAATTTACATACAAATAGTTTGAGATCTATTATAGTTTTAACTAAATCCATGTGGGAATCGGGGACAAAGCCTAGGCCCTTAGAGAAGAAATCCGCCATATCCCTAGTGATATTCAAAGAGGTGTAATTAAAAATCTTAAAATCCCCTTCTGAGCTATGTACTATTATGGGATATGTCTCCTCAAATGTCATAGCCTCCCCTGATTCTGCCTGCTCTTTAGATTTATACCTGATGTCACGGTCCTCTTCGACCTCAAATTCATCCGATGTGTGTTCTGGCCTTCCCAAAAACCCTGGTTGTGATCCTCGCTTATGTCCACCACTCTATGATTAGAGGCTCCAAGCTGTAATGGAGGAATCCTATCTAAATCTTCGGGTGTTACTATGACTTCTAGCTCGTCTTCGAGGTCATCCCCCCGAACGTTATTACCTTGATTAGAGGAGCCTTCATCATTCAGAAAATCATCCAAGCATTGTACCCCTTGTCCCACTCTAGGATAAACATGCCCATCTTTTATAGAAGTGACTACATTTCCTTTGTAGTTGTTCCTATATTTTGTGTTCTTTAATTTACTGGCCTGTGAGGGTGCAGGATAAGCTGTCTTGGCTGTATACTGTTGGATATCTCTCCTAATTTTCTTTTTCTTATTTACACATAGTTTGTTAGTGGTGGCTTCTATGCTTGTAAAAATACGAGCATAGTCGTATTTATACCTTAGGAAATCCTGGTGTTCCTTAATTTTTTGTTCCAAGTCTGCTAATTCCCCTCTTAAAACATTAATTTGTCGATCATAGTACTGTATGAGCAATCCCATAAACTCGAAACCCTTCCTGTCAAATAAGTCAAGCAATTGACTATGAAATGAGGAACCTTGAACTAATCCTGCTGGGAAACGCCATTGCCTAAGCCCCTTTGGAACAATTTTCCTCTCTATACACTCTTCTAGGTAGGAATTCTCTAATTGTAGTTTCTTACATTTGAATAACTTAGCGTCAAACTCACTAATGAGTGTGTTAATGTTGTTGAACACAGAGCCAATGGCCTCTACATCAAGTTCACTTTCATTTATGTTATTGTAGCTGTCATTAAAAAAACTTTTCTTGTTGAGGTACAAATCGACGCTAGGTGCTGTGTCGTGCAACTTATTTTGCGTAACAGTACCTTGTGTGTGCCCAATGTTGTTCATGGGCAAATGTCCTTGTCCTGGCGGAATGTAACCCTCGCTGTTTGAGGTAGTATTCAGGTTGTTCATCTCCGCACTTCCTGCTGTGTTACCACTTCTAGTAAATCCTATAGGTCTCATTCCGGTTGCACTGTGACTAGTGATATCCGAAGTCTCGGTGTCTTCCTTACGCCCATCCGGTACTTTAGGTCCTCCGGTCTTGTTGTCCCATCGATCCATACGCTGTGTTAAGGTGTCCATCCTACCTAACAGCAACTGGATTAGTGTTGTTAGGTTGCCGTCAGCGTTCGCCTCCTCGGCCCCTCCGATTACGCTTGTGCTGTTGTTTCCTCCCACTTGGTCTTGGGAAAATAGTGGGTCCTGCGTAGAACTGCTTCCAACGTTGGCCATACCAAACGCTACACGAAAACTGCCAAACAAACTGTTGAAATATAAAACCCCGAAGGAAGCTAGTGCAGGTATAATGAAAATAATCCAATAACCAGGCGGTAGCTGTAAAAACCGTAATGTTAGCACTTTATTAAACAAGAACTTTCGGTAGATTTAATAACCAACCTTCCTCAGACAAAACAGTTACAAACAAGGAATAGGGAGTTTAAATACTTTAATCCCTCCCAGTTAATCAACTTTTAATTGATAACCACCTTCAATTAAGGGATTCCTTGTCACTATTAATGTGCATTACAAATAAAAACAAATTTTTATGTATATAAAAACACCATTATTAAAAACACCGTTGTTTAAAAATACTCTTTAAAATCCAAATTTCATCATTGCATACAAGTTATTTAAGCGGTTTTGGTTATTGGTTAAATAATGTACAATTAATCCAACCGCTTTTACAAACAGTACAGTACAAACGGACAACATGTCCGTGGTCTGGTACATCAACAAACAGGGCGGAACCAGGTCCTATCCGTTATGTCGAGAAGCTCTCAGACTTTGGCAATGGGCGATCTCTTCTCAGCGGTTTCTGATAGCAACGCACATCCCCGGCAGGTCCAACCTATTGGCGGACAGGCTAAGCAGATCTATTCTGATGCCTCACGAGTGGTCTCTCAATCAATCTGTAGTGGATCAGATTTTTCTGAAGTGGGACACTCCTTGTTGCGATCTTTTCGCTACCCCTCTATACAACAAGTGCCCAGACTACTTCACACTATTTCCCCTTCCAGGTCAACCCCTGAGAGACTCTCTAACCCAGGATTGGCCTCGGGGACTTCTTTATGCTTTTCCTCCCTTTCCATTGATTCCACAAGTCATTCAGAAAGCCACCGTTTTGAGAGCCAAATTGATCCTCATTGCTCCATATTGGCCTCGACAAATTTGGTTTCCGTCTCTGCATCGTCATCTTCCGGTGCAGCCCTGGCATCTGGACCCAGTTCCGGATCTTTTGATCCACCAGTCGGGTCAGCAGCACCGGGCCATTCATTCTCTCAACCTCACAGCTTGGTTGCTCCACTTCCTTCCCTAGCCAGGCTACCAATGATTTCTGACTCGGTCAGAGATATTTTAGTGTCTTCTTTGAAGTCGTCCACTAGGACTATTTATGCTAGCAAGTGGCGACGTTTTTCGATTTGGGCAAACGCCAGAAAAATCGATCCCATTACTGCTCCCGTACATTCTGTTTTGGATTTCCTGGCGGAGGTTTTTCATTCAGGATCCTCGTCATCTACAGTCAAAGTACAACTGGCTGCTATTTCTAAGTATCATGTTGGCTTGCATGACAATAACATCATGTCTCATAGGTTATGCAAGGCCTTTTTGAGAGGAGTTTTTCTCCTAAAACCGCCTGTGAAACACCCTCCTCCGCAATGGGATCTAAACTTAATGTTGGCATCCCTAATTCTACCTCCTTTCGAGCCGTCTGCTACATGTTCTTTGAAGTTATTGACGTGGAAAACTATATTTTTACTGGCTGTTACTTCTGCAAGAAGAGTTTCTGAAATTCATGCCCTCTGTATTCGTTCACCTTATCTGTTTTTTCACAAGGATAGGGTTTCGTTAAGAACTAACCCTTCCTTTCTTCCCAAGGTTGTATCTCAAACCAATATTAACCAATCTATAGATCTACCAGTCTTTTTCCTAACTATTCTGATAGAGCTGAACAGAAGCTGCACTTTTTGGATGTCCATCGTCAGCTCAGGTACTACTTGCATAGGACTAAACAAATTAGAAAATCAGACCAGTTGTTTGTCTCCTATGCAGAAAACAGGTTAGGTCTTCCAGTTTCTAAAGTGACCTTATCTAGGTGGTTGACTTCCACCATTTCCTATGTGTACTCTCTTAGGGGCAAACAACTATCTTCTAAGCCAAAAGCACATTCGACCAGGAGTCTATCCACTTCTGTAGCCTTTCAGGATAGACTTCCCATTGACACTATTTGTGCAGCAGCTACTTGGGCCACTCCTCATACCTTTGTGTCTCATTACAAGTTGGATTTGGCCTCCAGAGATAGGGCCAGTTTTGGTTCCACAGTTCTCAAGAGTCTGTTCCATTGAGCCACCGGGATACAGGTGCTAGGGACGCGGTCCCATCCAGCAAGAATGAAGGCGAGATTGACAACTTAACATTTAGAAGTTATGTACCTACCATAACGTTCCATGTTAGTTGTCTTCTCTCGCCTTCTTTCTTGCGTCCCTCCCTCCTTCCCCCTGGCCTGGACAGATCTTGGAGAGTTCCTATTAGATTGCTTCCTCTGGAGCATTGTTATGAGGACTTCTTTTAGGAACCATGGTTCCTAATTATGTTAGGATAGTTTTTAGCAGGGTCAGTTAGCTGCCAAACGAGATCTGAGGTAGTTCCGCCTTGCATCATGGGATATAGGGTTGCCTCGAGCTGGTAAAAGGAGTTCTCGAGCTAAAGCAAGTGCCGAGTCGGAGCCGAGGATCGGCTCCGAACCCATCCAGCAAGAAAGAAGGCGAGAGAAGACAACTAACATGGAACGTTATGGTAGGTACATAACTTCTAACTTTATCATTCATTGCAAAGTTGATTTGGCTTCCAGGAACAGAGCCTCTTTCGGATCCATGGTTCTGAAGAATATTCTCCCATGAGCCACCCAGGATTCAGTGTGCGAGGGAAACTGCCCCAACCTAGTAAGAAGGAAGGTGAGATAGGACAACATCACATAAAGAAGTTATGTACTCACCGTTGTGTTCCATGTGTTTTGTCCGTCTTTGCCTTCATTCTTACATCCCACACTCCTTCCCCTTCCCTTGTTTTACTTTTAGAAGACCGTGCATATATAAATTGAACTATCTGAACCTCTTTCCTTCTTCATCAGCCTCTGAATCTTTCCTTGAGTTCACATAACTTTATAATTAGGGAATTCAAGATCTGGGAATGGTTCTAGTGCTTGCTGAATAGGGATTTAGCCACGAGCTGGCCGAGGATCTCGAGCTTGAAAATAAAGGCTGAGATGGATCCAAGGATCTGATCCAAACCCCAGCCTAGTAAGAATGAAGGCGAAGATAGACAACACACATGGAACGTTATGGTGAGTACATAACTTATTTTTCAGGCAAGCTGTACTGGACCAGGATACAGACTAATGAATGGAAACTAAACCAGAGTTATTTACTTCTTTGCTCTGGGAAAGAGAGGCTTGTACTTGTACTTCTAAGCACCCAGCATCAAGTGGATTGCTAACTGCTTTGCCTTTTGCCTCCAGGTGACACCTGCCTTTTGGAAAATGCTACTTTTAAAAGGAATGTAGCTGCTTCCAATGTTTGTTTCAATAGTGTTCCCAATGATGTGACTTCCATGGATGGAAATTGAACCAGGGAGTCTTTCAGAATTTCTTCGAGCTGTAGAGAAATGCTCAACTGGATTTTTTTTCACCTCCATTTACAAAAGACAATTAAGAAATTATGCTCCTGGATTCCCTGCAAGCCAGACTGGAAAACAGATAACCTTTTCATTTCCCTGGCCTGGAATGTCCTGATATCCAGGGTTATTCTGAAGATTCACCTTTTGCTCAAAGGTGATAAGGTGCTGACCTTGTCACAGTACAAACTGCTTGACTGATTGTTTTTTCTAATCATACAGTCAGCTCCGTGTGGTGGATCACTAGGCAACCATTATACTGCTTCTTTATCTCTTTCTCTACTGCTAGCTGTTCTGTCCTTATAGTATACACTTTCTTTTTCCATCTTCCTGTTCTTGTCCTGGCATCTACATTACAGGAATTCTCTTTATTTGCTTCCACTCTTCCACCTTAGCCCCTCACACTCTTGACATCAGCAAATTGAATTTACTTAAGCTCCCCTAACTACAATGGTGTCATTTTTAAGCTTAACTCACCAGGCTTAGTCAGTAGCTCGGCATCCCTGCAATATTGTGCATGGCAAGTAAGTTCCATGCTTTTTAAATAATTATTTAATTAATGTGAGCTGTTGTTGTAACTTATGTGGGATTAATCGGAACTCACTGCTATGTATAAGCAATGTTACCCGGGGTCTTTCCTGGTTGCAGTAAAGTTGAACACGGCAAAAGCATCTCTTCTTTTGCAATGTTAATTTTATAAGTTTTCCGTGTTACTAAATACCCTACCTAAACACTCAGTTTTCTGTAGTTGTTTCAATTGTTCATGAAAATTTAATAGCTGTTTGTAGCAGTGTTTTCACAATTGACCATTAAATGACTTACATAGCCAACTAGTACAAACTGTTTGGGAACGTCTATTAACAGTTTAAGAATGAATGAAGCTAGGTATACCATTTTTGTTACTGCTGTGTGGTTTACTGCATATGATTTAAGAAACCGACATTCAACTATATTATATATCTTGTTAAAACTACATATCTGTTGAACTTGGTGTCCTAGTGATTTACACACCTGCATTTCTTACTTTGTATAGTGTTTGCTCAATTTGTTGTACAGTTGGTTTTCTCCTTTCTCTCTCTACATGAGTTCTCTTCCTCTTATTTTAGTGTCATAACTTCTCTTTTTTCTTTTTATTTTAGTGTTAGTAATGATTACTTTAGGGCACCTCTCCTAAAGAAACTGCTGCTTGTTACACCTCTTGCTGTCCCCTGAACAAGCGATCCTTGCCGACATGGAATGTCTACTGAAACTTACCTGCAAAGGATGTTTTTTCTGTAACTTAATTGTGCTTATTTAAACTAGAACTCCTTCCATGTTCCCAAACAGTATTTCAACATTTTGAATGCTAGCAACAAAATACACTACAGGCATGCACACTACTGCAGTCTTTAACCCTCCTTCGTTAGACTTATTTCATTAGACTTATACATACTGTAATTTAACTGTTTCTCCTAGCAGATCTTGGCCCTTTTCTTTAAACAGTATAAGCTAAACAACTTATTCTCTCCCCTCAGACTGCTCTCCTTCTCCACTACTCTATTATTAAGATGTTTGTTCAAAGGTGATAAGATACTGACCTTGTCTTCATACAAACTGATTGACTGTTTTCTAATCATAGGTCCAGCTCCGTGTGGTGGCTCAGCCCACTCTATTTGCCCTCGCTAAACCTGGGCTCACTCTGCTCCTCTGCCCTACCCCTAGTTCCCACCCACCCACTCCTAAACAACCTGCATTTATACTCTGTCCACCTTGACTTTACCCCTCCTCCAACCAGTAAAATACCAGTCAACTTCATCACCCAATCTCTAACCACATCCCTACCACTTAAACATCCTAACCCACTTCCATTAATCAATCTCACCCTAACCCTCCCCACTCGTACTCTGGTTATTCACATTTCACATAGATTACCTCACCCAATCTACCTCAGCTACCCTCAGCATTCCGACTCCTGCCCCATACATACCTGTCCAACCTAAAAAATTCCACTACCTATTCCCATACTAACCAAACTGTCCATCCTGTCTCTACAGCTCCTCCAATCGCATACTCACAACATTCTACATCATGCTACATATCTACCTAACTACCCACTAATCTTCTTTCTCACATCCTTAACTTCATTTCATACTAAACTCTCTTACCTAAAACCCTCTCCTACACTTTCCCTTCTCTTTAACAATAATGAGTGTACCCACTTTTATACAATATCCCCATCTCTATACACTTCCCCCATGTACATCTCTTTATAATCAAAATCTACATGGCACCCCTCTCTCCCCTAAACTTAAACTAAAGTACTACATCTACTACCCCTACCATCCACAACTTATTTTACCGGCAAGAACATTTCTGCTAGCCTGAGACATTCACCCAACCCTGGTCCCTCCACCCCTCCACTTAGCCCCAGCCTCCCTCCAACCCAACCTATCCCTCTTCCCACCTTACCCCATCTTCCCTCCCAACCTATTCTACCCCCATAAATGGAACCATCTACTCAATGAACATACAAAGCCTAGTCAATAAAACCACCAACTCCATGCATGGATAGCCCACAACACTCCACATATCTTAACCTTATCTGAAACATGGCTAAAACTCTGCATGTCAAACAATGAAACCTTACTTCCTGGACATAACATATACCAACTAGACAGAATTCCCTCAAAAAAAGGAGGTGGCATTGCCATTCTCTATTCTGAGCAACTTAACCTCTCCCCCCCACGTTCTCTCCCTTTCACCCAGCTGAAGTATTAATTCTCAACTGTCACTTAAACACACATAAAAAATTTTCTGCAGCCTCCATTTACATCCCACCCGATAACAACAACCCCATCCTCGAACACATAGTGTCATGGATCTCACACAAACATACCCTATGAAACAGTCATCCTTGGAGACGTAAATATAGACTGGAAAAAATAATGTCTGACTTCCCAAACTTCAGCATAAATCTCCACAGTTTCAATCAACTTATGACCCCCCCCATGATAAAACATGGTTTTAGTTTAAGCAGGAGTGATTTGATGTAGGGGGTTGGTTTGGGCCTTATTGTATATGTTTTTCTTCTCTGTTGATTTGGGGGTTTTTTTTTGGTTAAGGTTTCTGAGTTCTTTGTAGTCTTGAAGGTGTATAGGGATTTGTTTTTTATCCAGGTTTTCCAGACACTATCCCTTTTATGCATAAGGGAGCGAGTGTCTTTTGAAAGGCAGAGGGCGTAGTTAGCTTTTATCCTAATTTTCCTTATGGTGCTAGAGAGTTAAGGATTTCATTGAAAATAAGGTTGAAAGATGGTGTACAGAAAAAAACAGCTCATCCTAAATCCAAAAAAAAAACTCCTTCTCTTCCTTCCTAAATTTCTCTCCCATCACAAATGCACTTTTAATATCTCATCACTCAACAACACCATCATCAAAGTAGAATCTCACACTAAGTTCCTTGGTACCATAATTGACGATCAATTAAAATTTGTCCTTCACATTCAACAGTGTATCAAAAAAACACATCAAAAACTGGGACTGCTTTTTAGGAACAAAAAATTCCATACATCAGATTCTAAACCTTCTCTGGCTCAAACATTCCTCCTACCTTGCCTACTGTATGCCACTCCAATCCTTACAAACTTACAATTTACATGAAGCACCAGGCTTGAACAAACTTATAATAAAATTGTTCAATTTGCCACAATCCAACCTTATAACTCTCACCACTGCCTTGCACTAAAGCAATTTCAATGCTTAGAATTCCCCCAACAACTTGTACTATCACATATACAAATCACACACTCCACCCTCAACAAACCTATTGCCTGCCCCTCCCTCTCCACTCTAGTATGCTACTGTACCCCATATCGTTCACTCTGTAGCTCCAACCAACATCTCCTAGATATTTAGGAACCCATTAAAAATATTGGCAAACTCTTATACAAATACTCAATGTCCCAAGCCTGGAACAAACTCCCCTCTAATGTAAGAAATATCATGCACATTAATACTTTAAAAAAAAAAAAAAAAAAAAAAAAAAAAGGTAAAAACTCCCTATCAAACTGATGGTCTTGTCCCTGCCAGAACCCTACATAAATCCCCCTCCCCCTTCTCTATATTTTTTTTACGGTTCTAACTTTCATGGCCTAATTTCACTCAAGTAAAAGTCATATCAATCTGTGTAACACCTGGTGTTCATTTGCAGCTACAGTCTATGTAAATATGTGCATTCCAGTTGTTACATAACTTGTAACAACATTTGTATATCATTTTTGTCTCAATTCTAGATGTTATCTGCCTACTAGTCACCTGCTTTATTTGCTTTATGTTAACTGCTCTGTTCTGGGTTATATTACCATCCATTTCTTAAATTTTTATTGTATTGTTAATCTTAAATGTTTGTTAATAATTTTATTATACTGGAGCTTTTCTCCTCTCATCTCCACTGAAAATGTGCTTCTGACCCATTTGGACCAACCTAGTTAACACATGTCAAATCTATCAGTCAAAAATAAATAATTCAGAATACCTGTCCAATAATACTTGTGGTGGCTCCCTTCTGGCTCAAATAACAGTTAATCCCCAATGCTTTGATAATGGCCACAGTAATTACCACTAACTTACTCACAGACTGGACCTAATCATACAAGACTGGGGCTGTTTGATGCATCCTAGCTTAAAACAACTACAGATGACTGCCTGGATGATAGAAAATATGTGCCTAAAAGATATTAAAATTCTGAGTATATGCAGAAGGTATTAAAGGAGTCTAAGAAACCTGCTACATGACAATCATGTATTAATAAATTCAAAATTACATAGTTGGTGCAATACTAAGAACCAGGACCATTTTAAGGCTTGGTTTCTTCTGGTTTAGTATATTTGTTTTAAGTTATTCTATGGTCTTTTTTCTCATATATCAAAGTTCATTTTTTGTTCTTTCAGCTTGTCTGCTATGGATTCCTCACTTTCTACACAATCTCAAGTTAAACACTTTCTGAAAAAATGTTCTGCATATCTATCCATGTAGAAAACAGGTGGCTTCTCCTTAGGATCTTCATTTTGTTTTTCAAAAATGTAACATTTTTTCTGCATTTGAAATAGCTCATCAGGCTGAGATGTTATTAATTTGGAAAATAATATTATTTATTGCTCTGACATCTGAAAGATGGATGTCTGAGTAGCAAGCTTTTATGATATCTCATTTTTCATGAAGATAGGGTATCCTTGAGAATAGAGCCTTCATTTAATCCTAAAGTGGTCTCGAGTTTACCTTGAATTAAGCTATCATGCTCCTTGTCTTCTTTCCAGAAACTGAAAAGGACAGACAGAGGATTTTTGCATTCTCTGAATGTGCACTGACATCTCATATCTTGATAGACCTAAAGCCATCAGGCAATATGATCAATTTTTAATTTCCTATGAAGTTAAGGAAAAAGTGACAACCAGTGTCAAAAAAGACAATGGCTGTCTTATGTTGTTTATATCCATATATGCATATGTATCTATCTTATTCCCACCATGTCAAAGTCACTTCTAGCAGGGTTAGAGCCCACACTAGTAGGTCTATGGCCTCTTCAATGGCTTTTTGGGAAGGTGTTGACTCAAGGAGTATTCTAGATGTATCACCTTGGTGGTCTGTACATAACTTCACAAAACATTACAAGCTAAATTCCTTTTCCATTTCTAGATCAGATTTTGCTAAAATCATTCTCCAATGGATGCTGGACCCTCACTATTCTTCCTTCCAGTCCATCTAAACTCTAATATTCTACCTATAAAGCTTAGGCAGTTGCAGCAGTGATGTAATGATGAACATAGTACAATTCTGTAAGCAAACTTACAAAACAGTTGACATTCGAATAGATCACTGTAGTAGTAGTAGCGGCATCCTCCATCCCATGTTTTGTTTTTTTATTTCTTTTTGTTTTTGCCAGTGTGAAGACATTTATAACGTTAAGTTGTCAATCTCGCCTTCATTCTTGCTTGATGGGTTCAGAGCCGATCCTCGGCTCGGACTCGGCACTTGCTAAGCTCGAGAGTCACTTTTACCAGCTCGAGGCAGCCCCATATCCCATGATGCAAGGCGGTAAGTACCCAGATCTCGTTTGCCGCTTCGCTGATGAGGTCCTCCTTTTACCAGCTCCTGGTAAGTGATTTATACACTAATACTTTTGCCCCTTTTTCAGTTTAAAGTTATATTTATAGTTAAAATTAATAGTTTTAGACTAGTTTTAGTCCTTTCCTGACTAAATTTCCCTCTCTTCTAAAGCTTTTAGTCAGGCCTTCTCCCATCCCATCCCCCCCCTTGTTAGGGTGTGTGTGTGTTTGTGAGACAATATTTTGTTTTTTCCCTTTTGGGATTGTAAAATTCTTGGACAGGTGTTGTGTGTGTGTTTTACAACATGTCTAAGGAAAGGGTCTCAGGCTTTAAGAAGTGTGACTCGTGCTGTCAGAAAATGTCTCTGACAGACGGTCACACTTCTTGCCTACACTGCCTGGGACCTCTCCACCTGCAGGACTCCTGTGCGATTTGTCATTCTTTTAGCCAGAGAGTCCTGCAGGAAAGGAGAAATAAGCTTATTTTGAGGGGCCTTCTTAAGCCGGAGGGCTCTCCGGCTAAGTCGGCTCCATCTAAGACTTCTAAGTCTTCCAAGGCCCAGGCTTCTGTGTCCAAGCCTGCGGCCTCGGCTCCGACTCTTTCAGAGTCGAGATCTGCTCGGCTGGAGCCGATTCTGGTTTACACAAACCTTCGGCACCGATGGCTATCGGTGCCGATTCTGGTTCGACCACTTCGGTGTCGGCTCCGATCGGTTCCGATCACCATGTGACTCAGGCTTCGGTGTCGGCGCCGATCGGCTCAGACACCCTTACCTTTATGTCTGTATCGGCTCCGGCCGGAGCCGATGCATCGAAACTATCTGTCGGTGCCGAGAAGTTGTCGGCTCTGACAGCTTCTATGGTTTCATCGGCTCCGATGGTTCCTTCGAGGAAGAGGTCTAGGTCCCCTTCCTTAGAGCCGATACTCTCTGCTCCGGCTTCTCCTCTCCTCTCGGAACGGAGCCATCGGAGCCGATCTTCCAGGTCATCCAGGCTTTCTGACCATGATTTAGAGAGAGTGGTCAGTAGATTATTAAAATCACAGGCACTGGCCCAAATGCTACATAGTCCGTCTCAACAGACGACTATTAGTCCACACCCCATTGCAGTTCCTCCTTCGACTCTACCCCAGAGTTTGGAGTTGGAGTCTTCGGGAATAGTTTCTGCTACGGCTGAGGGACAGATACCCCCTTCTGCTCCTTCAGCCTCTACTCTTATCTCCTCTTCGAGACCTTCCTTAGAGGGATTCGGTGGTCGGGCTTCCCTGGTCTCCTCTGAGGGGGTGAGTGGCATCGGACCCTTGTCCGACCCCACTCTTCCCCTTGGAGCCTCGGCCTTGGTGAGCTCGGCTCCGACATCTGCCTCGGAGCCTTCCCTTTCGGTGGGTCCTGGAGTTCCTGGCTCTTCGGAATGGGTTCTCTCGGACCTCCCTGGGAGGGGAGCCTTCGAGGTGATGAAGAGTGTGCTGGCCACTGGACTCAGCCAGCAGTCTGTTCCCTTAGCTCCTCCCTCTATGATGCCTGTCGACATCTCTGCCACTTCTCTTGCTCCTGGACCCAGAGATCCTCCGCCTCAGGTTTCCCCACTGGGAAGAACCCCCTCTTCCGAGGATTCTCCTGATTTGTCAGGAGATCCTCCACGGAAGAGGACCTGTAAGAGGAAACATGTAGACTCCCCCGAGTCTATCACTTCAGATACTGACTTAGATGAGTCAGAGGGATCCCCAAGATCCCCCTCTGAGGATGTCTCCTTCTCAGACATCCTAGAACTCCTTAGACAGAGGGGAAACTGGCCCACCAATAATCCCTCTGGGGATGAGTCAGTATACCTGGAGGCGTTTGGATCTCGGCCCTCCACCTCCTGGGTGTCTCCACCTTTCGACCCCCTTATGCAGGTTATTGCTCGAAAGGCGTGGGCTGCTCCTGACTCTGTAGAGCCAGTCCCTAGGAGGCCTTCTAAATTTATTACTGCCCTGTCGGACAAGCAATTCCTCACAAAAGGTGTCCCCGCTGATGCCATGGTGGTGGCTGCTGCCACTAAGAAGGAACTTGCAGATCCTTCCATACCTGTCCATCCTCCTAATAAGGACTCTAGGACCATGGATAGATATGGTAAGTGGATGTTCTCTTCAGCGACCTTTGCTATGCGTTCGCTGAACTACCTATGTCACTTCACCAGACTCCAGAGGGATATCCTTAAGGAGCTAGGTGAAGTAGTACAGGATCCTACAGCTGCAGGGGCTCAAGAAAAAATTGCTTCGCAGCTAGGAACCCTTAATTCTATTGCTAACTCCTCCATGCGACTGATATCATATGCTGCTGATGGAGCGAGTAAGGCCGCAGGTACAGGTGTGGCTCTTAGACGCCAAGCCTGGATGAGGCTCTGTAATTTTGCAGATCCCTTTAAGGCGTCCTTCATAAACTCTCCCTTTGATGGGTCAGCTTTGTTTGGCCCTCAAGTGAAGGAAACGTTGACCAGGTGTGAGCAGGACGGCAAAACTCTTTCTGCCGTAGGAGTCCGTTTTTCCACCCCTTCTAGACCTTACCCCAAAGGGCAGAAGGGTGGCAAAATGTGGTTCCGCAAATCCCAAGGAGTCACGCCGTATTCACGTGGGTAGTTTACCCCTAGAGGCAGAGGGGGTAACAACAACAGACGCCGCTCTAGAGGCAGAGGGGGTCCACAAAACCAGGGAAGCAGAGAGCCTCTCTCTGACAAGCCCTTTCAGCATCCCTGAGATGTTGCCCGGCTGTCCGTCCTTGGAGGCAGTCGGGGGAAGACTATCGCTGTACCCAGAAGCCTGGCGTTCCCTCACTCAAGACAGATGGGTACAGTCGATCATATCCGAGGGTTACAAAATTCCTTTCGAGGAAAGTCCTTTCTATCACTCAAATTCCCTTCCAGACGTACCACCCGGTCTAAGGGAAATTGCAGAGTTAGAAGTCTTAAAACTACTGCAAAAAAGAGCCATTCAGCCAGTTACAACAGATCATTCAGAGCCCGGAATCTACTCAAGGTTCTTTTTGGTCCCCAAAAAGACGGGAGACTGGAGACCAATATTGGATCTCAGCAGAATCAACAGGTCTGTGAGGAAGACAAGATTCCGAATGGTCACTCTTCAGTCAATTCTGCCCTTCTTACAGAAGGACAACTGGATGTGCTCAATAGATCTTCAGGATGCGTACTATCACATAAAAATTCACAGACGCTCCAGGAGATTTCTCCGCCGGCTGGGGTCCAGTCATTTCCAGTTCAGAGCCCTGCCCTTTGGTCTCACTACAGCCCCCAGAGTGTTCACCAAATGTATGGCAGTGGTCACGGCTCACCTGAGACGTCAAGGATTCCAGGTGTTTCCGTATCTCGATGACTGGCTCCTTTCAGCCACCACCAGGCATCAGCTTGTTCAAGCCAGGGATTACACAATAAATCTTTGTTCTCAATTGGGCATCTCGATCAACTCCGAAAAATCATCCTTATTGCCCTGCCAGTCTATTACTTTCATAGGCGCAAACTTAAACACTGTTCGGATGTCAGCTACCCTTACAGATCAAAGAATTTCAGACATTCAAAGTCACGTCAGGATCATTCTAGCCAACAAGAAGGTACAGGCCAGAATGGTTCTAAAGGTGTTAGGCCTCATGGCTGCGGCCATTACTCTTCTTCCCCTGGCTCGCTTCTACATGCGCCTTCTTCAATGGATGTTGTTCACTCAGTGGTCTTACCAACAACTTCCAATGCGTCACCAAATACTGGTGACACAGATTTGCAAGAATCATCTTGCTTGGTGGATCACTTCTCCCCAGATTCACCAAGGCAGACACTTTGTACCCCCATCCCCGGTAGCCACTGTCACCACGGATGCCTCCCTGATCGGGTGGGGGGGTCATTATCAGGGCAGGATGGTTCATGGGACATGGCAACCTTTCGAATACCACCTGCACATAAATGTCCTAGAGATGAGAGCAGTGCTTTTAACGTTGCAAGCCCTCAATTACTTTCTTCCCGTAGGGACAATTGCAGTCCACACAGACAACATGTCTGTAGTTTGGTATATCAACAAACAGGGCGGAACCAAGTCCTACCCCTTGTGTCGAGAAGCACTCAGACTTTGGCAATGGGCGATCTCCTTTCATCGGTTTCTGGTAGCAACGCACATCCCTGGGAAAACCAACATTTTAGCGGACAGATTGAGCAGAGCTATTCTCATGCCTCACGAGTGGTCTCTCAAGCAGTCTATAGTGGAAGAGATTTTTCTGGAATGGGGTCGCCCATGTTGCAATCTTTTTGCTACTCCCCAAAACAGCAAATGCCCAGACTTCTTTTCTCTCTTCCCACTGCCAGGCCATCCCCCCAGAGACGCTCTGACCCAGGATTGGCCCCAGGGACTTCTTTATGCCTTTCCTCCTTTTCCTCTGATCCCTCAAGTTATCCAGAAAGCAACCGTTTTGAGAGCCAAATTGATTCTCATTGCTCCTTATTGGCCTCGACAAATTTGGTTTCCGTTCCTCCATCGTCACCTTTTGGTGCAGCCGTGGCATCTGGACCCAGTGCCAGATCTTCTGATTCACCAATCCGGTCAGCTGCACCGGTCTATCCCTTCTCTCAACCTCACAGCATGGTTGCTCCACTTCCTTCCTTAGCCAGGCTTCCTTTGATCTCTAACCCTGTTAGAGACATCCTAGTAGCTTCCTTAAACTCCTCTACCAGGAGGATTTATACAAGCAAATGGAAACGTTTCTCTTATTGGGCTAAACCCAAGAATATTGATCCCTTCACTGCTCCAGTTCAAGCAGTTTTGGATTTCTTAGCGGAGATTTTTCATGCGGGCTCCTCTTCTTCCACAGTTAGAGTTCAGTTGGCTGCTATCTCGAACTTTCATGTCGGGTTCGCAGATCACAACATTATGTCCCACAGGCTTTGTAGAGCCTTCTTGAAAGGAGTTTTCCTCCTGAAGCCTCCAGTCAGGAGTCCTCCTCCTCAATGGGACCTAAATTTAGTGCTGACATCCTTGATTCTTCCCCCCTTCGAGCCAGCTGTTTCTTGTTCCCTGAAATTTCTTTCATGGAAAACTTTATTCCTGGTAGCTATTACATCGGCTAGGAGGGTATCTGAACTTCATGCTCTATCTGTGCGCCCCCCCTATTTGGTCTTCCACAAAGACAGAGTATCATTGAGAACTAATCCGACCTTTTTGCCTAAGGTCGCCTCAAAGACTAATTTGAATCAAGCCATTTATCTCCCTGTATTTTTCCAAACTATTCAAACAGATCGGAACAAAAACTACATTATCTTGATGTCCACCGCCAACTCAGATATTATTTGGACAGAACAAAACAATTCAGGAAATCCGATCAACTCTTTGTTTCCTATGCTGATAACAAGAAAGGCCTTCCTGTCTCAAAAGTGACCTTATCTAGATGGCTTTCTTCTGTCATCTCTGAAATTTATCGGCTCAGGGGAAAACAGCTGTGCTCAAAACCTAAAGCACATTCAACCAGAAGCTTAGCTACTTCTACAGCCTTTCAAGCTAGACTTCCTTTGGACACTATTTGTGCAGCGGCCACTTGGGCCACTCTTCATACTTTTGTTTCCCATTACAAATTGGATTTGGCCTCCAGGGACAGAGCCAGTTTTGGCTCTACAGTCCTCAAGAGTCTGTTCCATTGAGCCACCCAGGATAGAGGTGCTAGGGACGCGGTCCCATCAAGCAAGAATGAAGGCGAGATTGACAACTTAACATTGAGCAGTTATGTACCTACCATAACGTTCCATGTTAGTTGTCTTCTCTCGCCTTCTTTCTTGCGACCCTCCCTCCTTCCCCCAGGCCTGGACAGACCTTTCTCTACAAAGAATGATAGTTCTGAAGACCATACAGAGCTGGTCCTTCTACCATCCTGCAGGTTTTTCTCTTCTTCTTTCTTCCTTTGGGAAGTTTTTATGCTAGGTGCTATTGCCCTTTTGTCATCAAACGAGATCTGGGTACTTACCGCCTTGCATCATGGGATATGGGGCTGGCTCGAGCTGGTAAAAGTGACTCTCGAGCTTAGCAAGTGCCGAGTCGGAGCCGAGGATCGGCTCCGAACCCATCAAGCAAGAAAGAAGGCGAGAGAAGACAACTAACATGGAACGTTATGGTAGGTACATAACTTCTCATTTTTGTCCATAAATAAAATGAACCAACACCAGTAAAACGACCAGTCCGTGCCAGCAGAGAAATCAGCTTTATTGCAAATCCACCATTGACTAAGTGCTTTCACCCACCATTGGGCTTCTTCAGAGTCAATGAACTACACTAAAAACAGCATTTAAATAATAAATTCACACTAAAATCACATGAGTACCCTGAAATCAATTAAACATTAAACAAATAATGGCCAAATCAACACTTAGTCTTTTTGTGCTGAAATCACATTTCCAGATGCACACTATTAAATATATGAATAATGTATTACCATATTAGTAAATATAACATCATAACCTAATGAGTTTTAGAATAATAATAAATGTTGCTAATCATAAAAAAGAACAACATAATTAAATAAACTGTGATTTGAATTTTAATATACACGCTGCAGAAATGCTATCATTAATGCCTACTGCATTTGAAGCATCCAGGCGTAACTGCCACAGGCATTCCTTAACTTCCAAAAGTGTTTTAAGGTCTCCCCCAAAATCTTTCATAGTTAACTTGTCAATAACAAAAAATATATTTTTTTTAAATTAGTACACACATTGCTGTGGTTGAATAAAGCATTTGTGTTTTTTTTATTCTTGATATCCCTATTATTTCCAAAATACGAAGTCTGAGTTTTGTTGTAGTCATCCCTACATAGAACGCGGTACATGACAGGCAGGTAGCCACATATACAACCATTTTAGTATTGCAGTTACAATGTCCTGGACATCTTAAAAGTTCTTTTATAACTGCTAATTTGTACATAGGGTCCATCATTAATGTATTTACAAACACTGCATGTACCGCATTTACTCATATGCGAGGGTCTGTTATCTTGACTAATGGAATTTTTCTCAAACAATGCTTTCAAATTAGACCCTGTACTGTTAATAAACTTAGGAGGGGCGGCCACGGTGGTACAGTGGTTAGCATTGCTGCCTCACAGCAAGAGGTTCTCCGGTTCGATCCTCGGCTGGGGTGCCTTCTGTGTGGAGTCTGCATGTCCTCCCTGTGGTCGCGTGGGTTTCCTCCGGGTGCTCCGGTTTCCTCCCACATCCCAAAGACATGCTGCAGGTGGATTGGACACTCTAAATTGGCCCTAGGTGTGTGTGTGAGTGTGCCTTCTGTGGAAGGTTGGGCGCCGGGCTGGCAACTCGACACCGTAAAACTCCACTGCCATTCAATGTGCGGACAAGGTGATCCGCTGTGGCGACCCCTAACCGGGAAAAAGCCGAAAGAAGAAGAAGAAGAAGACTGTTAATAAACTTAGGAGAATTTCCTATTATATCCTTAATGTCTTGTGTAAAAGCACTATCCCACACAGTAGTAATAATATAGTAATAACCTTTCCTGATGTTGGATTACATGGTTAAGAATATTAGAAAATCGCAGACAAGATCTTCCATCAGTGGATCCAGCCTTGCTGCGATCTGTTCGCTTCCCCACAAAAGGGGGAATCTCTCAGGGATGCTGTACTTCAAGACTGGCCCCGGTCTCCTGTACACATATATCATCCCACTCCTTTAATTCCCCAAATTCCTTCAGAAAGCATCCAGGTTAAACAGCAAAGTCATCTTCATTGCTTCATATTGGCCTCAACAGATTTGTTTTCCTTTTCTTTGGCCTCATCTGATTCAACCACCTTGGTTTCTGGATCCAACTCTGGACCTTCTGTCTCACCCGACAGGCATGATACACCCAGATTTGACAAATCTCAGGCTGACTGCCTGGCTTCTCCAATTCCATTGATAGCCAGACAGCCATTGCTTTCTTCCCCTGTTCGTCATATTTTAATATCTTCCCATAAATCTTCCACCAGAAAGTATACTCCAGCAAATGGAAAATATTGAATGTTAAGTTGTCTATCTCGCCTTCATTCTTGCTGGATGGGTTCGGAGCCGACCTCGGCTCCGACTCGGCCACTCTAAAAGCTCGAGAGTTGGTTCCACCGGCTCGAGGCTCCCCTTATATCCCACAATGCTAGGCGAGAGTTACCTCAGATCTCGTTTGCCGCTACAGCTTCGAGGTTGGTTGCTTCTACCGGTTCCTGGTGAGTGTTAGCTTTTTATACAAAAAGTTATTCCTTTTTTCCCCTTTTAACTTTAAATCTTCTCAAATTAGTGTAGGATATAGTACTTTATCCCCGACCCTATTTTTTCCCCGTTTTCTTATTAAAAGAACCGTTGGTTCTTCCCTCGGGCCTTTGGCCTTCCCTTCAGCCTAGGGTGTGTTTGTTTAGTTTCTTTCACTTTTTGTGCTTAATTTCTAGTATTTTTACTAAAATTGTTAATTATTTTTAGTATTAATAATTTTTCTGACAGGGTATAACTGTGTGTTTGGTGTGTGTTAGTGTACTCCTGTCAGTTAGGATAATGTCAAAGGAAGCAAAGGTATCTGGATTCAAGAAGTGTGATGCGTGCTGTCAGAAAATGTCTCTGACAGACGCTCACACTTCTTGTGTCTATTGTCTTGGGCCTTTGCACCTGCAGGACTCCTGTGCTGTGTGTCATGGCTTCAGCCCCAGGGTCCTGCAGGAGAGAAAGAACAAGTTAATTTTAAGAGGCTTGTTAAAACCAGAGGATTCCCTGTCAGTTCCAACAGGGAAGACCTCTAAGGCATCGAGGTCTTCGGCTCCGGCTTCTGAGCCGAGACCTCAGGTTGTTCAACCTTTGCCTTTATCGGCTCCGGCTGGAGCCGATAAGACTCAGTCCACAGTTTCTGTGGCTTCCTCGGCTCCGGCCGGAGCCGAGGTTATCGACGTACCCGTGTCGGCTCCGACAAGATCTTCGGAGCCGACAACCAGAAAGAGGTCTAGGTCACCTTCTCTTGGCTCCGTTCATTCGGCTCCAGGATCTCCCCTGCTGTCTGAACGGAGCCATAGGTCTCATTCCTCTAGGTCATCGAGGCTTTCCGATCATGACCTTCAGAGGGTGGTGAGTCGACTACTTAAGTCCGAGGCACTAGCCCAGATGCTTCAGAGCCCGACTCATCAGTCGGTGCCTGCCCTGGTCCATCAACTCTTTCCTCCTTCGACTCTTTTGAGTTCGGAGCCGGGTCGTGTCGGAACCGAGACTGTGGTCACTTCGGAGCCGATACAATTGTCTTCGGCTCCGACGTCGGCTCCGTTTTCTTCCATGGAAGAATCTCGGCGCCGGACCTCCCTCGTCGGCTCCGAGGGGGTGAGTGGCATCGGACCCTTGTCCGACCCCCCTCTCCCTCTCGGTGCTTCGGCGCTGGTGAGTTCGGCTCCGACATCGGCCTCGGAGCCATCACTGTCGGTGCCGAGGGGGGTCCTTAGCTCCTCGGAGCGGGGACCTCTGGCTCTGCCTGACGGGGGTGCATTCGAGGTCATGCGGAGTGTGTTAGAGCCTGGCTCTACTCCACAGTCGGCTCCGTCAGCCCCTCCCTCTATGCTGCCTCAGGGTAAGTCGACTCACCCCTCATCCCGGACCGCAGAGAGCCAGCTCCTCAAGAGCCCCTTTGGGATTTCATCCTCTTCCGAGGCCTCTCCTGATTTGGGAGCGCCCTCGGAAGAGGAAGTGCAAGAGGAAGCACATTGACTCACCTGAGTCTATCACGTCGGACACAGATCTGGATGATTCTGAGGGTTCCCCCCGTTCCCCTTCTGAAGATGTCTCATTTGCAGACATTCTGGAGATCCTTAAACAGAGGGGAAATTGGCCAGCCCTCAACCCTTCGGAGGACGAATCTGTGTATCTTGAGGCGTTTGGCTCTCGTCCTTCCACCTCCTGGGTGTCCCCCCCTTCGACCCCCTCATGCAGGTGGTTGCTAAGAAGGCATGGACGGCTCCTGATTCAGTGGACCCCACTCCCAGGAGACCCTCCAAATTCATCACAGCTCCATCAGACAAGCAATTTTTATCAAAAGGAGTTTCTGTGGATGCTATGGTGGTAGCTGCCGCCACAAAGAAGGAACTGGCTGATCCTTCAGTGCCTGTCCATCCACCTAACAAGGAATCTAGGTCCATGGATAGGTACGGGAAGCGGATGTTCTCCTCAGCGACATTTACCATGCGTTCGCTGAATTACCTGTGCCATTTCACTCGTCTTCAAAGGGACTTGATCAAGGAAGCGAGTGAAATGTTGAAGGACCCTACAGCTGCGGGTTTCCAAGAGAAAATGAACACGCAGCTGGCTATCCTTAATTCCATTTCCAACTCCTCCATGCGCCTCCTCTCTTACGCGGCCGATGGAGCGAGCAGAGCCGCAGGAACAGGGGTAGCCTTACGTAGACACGCCTGGATGCGGCTATGCAACTTTGCGGAACCTTTCAAGACGTCTTTCACGAATTCCCCTTTTGATGGATCATCTCTTTTTGGTCCTCAAGTGAAAGAAACCCTGACTAGGTGCGAGACTGATGGCAAGACCCTTTCTGCCGTCGGAGTCCGTTTTTCGACTCCTTCTAGGCCTTACCCCAAAGGCCAGAAGGGTGGGAAGATGTGGTTCCGTAAACAATCTCAAGGGACTTCGCCTGACGCACAGAGTCGTTTTCCTACCAGAGGCAGAGGTGGGAATAACAATGGTAGACGTCGCCCTAGGGGCAGGGGGGGTCCGCAGAACCAGGGCAATCGGGAAGCCTTTCCTGACAAGCCCTTTCAGCATCCCTGAGGTGTTGCCCGACTGCCCATATTCGGAGGCAGTCGGGGGAAGATTGTCACTGTACCCAGAAGCCTGGCTATCCCTGACTCAAGACAAATGGGTACAGTCCATCATTTCCGAAGGCTATTCTATCCCCTTTCTTCGTTTTCCAAATCAGTTAAAAAAATCCCTTCCAGATGTTCCACCCGCTCAAAGGGATATAGCAGCTTTGGAAATTTCAAAACTGCTTGCAAAAAGAGCAATTCAGCCAGTATCAGCAGACCAACAAGGATCCGGAATCTACTCAAGGTTCTTTTTGGTTCCAAAGAAAACAGGGGACTGGAGACCAATTTTGGATCTCAGTATCTTGAACAGATCAGTCAAGAAAACAAGATTTCGGATGGTCACGCTGCAATCCATTCTTCCCCTATTGGGGAAAGGAAACTGGATGTGCTCTATAGACCTTCAGGACGCGTACTATCACATAAAAATGAACAGACGCTCCAGAAGATTCCTCCGCTTCAGGCTGGGAACCAGTCATTTTCAATTCAGGGCCCTGCCCTTTGGTCTCACCACTGCCCCCCGGGTGTTTACCAAATGCATGGCAGTGGTAGCTTCTCACCTGAGACGACAAGGATTCCAGGTGTTTCCATATTTGGACGACTGGCTTCTCACAGCTCCCACCAAGCATCTCCTTCTGATGGCCAGAGATTATACTTTTCGCGTTTGTCAAAAACTGGGTATTTCAATAAACTGCGAAAAGTCTGTTTTGTCGCCTTGTCGTACTATTACCTACATAGGCGCAAATTTAGATACTATAAACATGTCTGCAAGGCTAACGAACCAAAGGATATCAGACATTCACAAATTAGTGTCACTTCTTCTCAACAACAACAGAGCCAAAGCCAGGTTAGTTCTAAAGGTGTTGGGAATCATGGCAGCGGCCATACCTCTCCTTCCATTGGCCAGATACCACATGCGGATCCTTCAGTGGATGCTTTTTACTCAATGGTCATACCAGGAACTTCCAATGTCTCACACCATTATGATCACGCGTGCAAAAGCATCTCATGTGGTGGATGTCTTCCCCAGCTCCTGTCGGAAGACCATTTGTTCCACCTCCTCCGGTTGCTACTCTGACAACGGATGCCTCCCTGATCGGGTGGGGGGGGCATTATCAGGGCAGGACAGTCCAGGGCACATGGCAACCAAACGAATGCCACTTGCACATAAATGTTCTGGAGATGAGAGCAGTGCTTTTAGCGTTGCAAGCCCTTCAAGACTCTCTTCCCTTGGGAACTATTGCAATCCAGACAGACAATATGTCTGTAGTGTGGTACATCAACAAACAAGGCGGAACCAGATCATATCCCCTGTGTCGAGAAGCACTCAGACTGTGGCAGTGGGCGATTTCTTCTCAGCGTTTTCTGATAGCAACGCACATCCCCGGGAAGTCCAATCACATTGCGGACAAGTTGAGCAGAGCTATACTCATGCCTCACGAGTGGTCTCTGAAAGACTCTGTAGTGAGAAAAATCTTTCTCAAGTGGGGTCAGCCTTGCTGCGATCTTTTTGCTACTCCCCAAAACAGCAAGTGCAGAGAATATTTCACTCTATTCCCTTTACCAGGCCAACCCAGCAGGGACGCTCTAGTCCAAGTTTGGCCCCGGGGACTTCTGTATGCATTTCCTCCTTTCCCACTGATCTCTCAAGTAGTACAGAAAGCTATCGCTCAGAAGGCCTCATTGATCCTCATTGCTCCTTACTGGCCTCGACAAGTGTGGTTCCCCTTTCTACATCGTTTTCTCTTGGAGCGACCGTGGCATCTGGACCTAGTTCCAGATCTTTTGATCCACCAGTCGGGTCAGTTTCATCTCTCCCTCCCCTCTCTGAACCTCACTGCTTGGTTCCTCCAGTTCCAACCGTAGCCAGGCTTCCTCAATTATCTCACTCGGTTAGAGATATATTGATAGCTTCCCATAAATCTTCCACTCGAAAGATTTATTTGAGTAAGTGGAAACGCTTCTCATATTGGGCACAAGGAAAGGACATAGATCCTTTCACCGCTTCCATCCAACTAGTCCTTGATTTTCTAGCTGAACTCTTTCATGTAGGTTCATCTCCATCTACTCTTAAGGTTCAATTGGCAGCTATTTCTAATTTTCATGTGGGCATTTCTGAATCTGCCCTGATGTCCCACAAACTTTGCAAAGCCTTTTTGAAAGGAGTTTTTCTTCTCAGACCTCCTATAAGAAATCCTCCTTCTCCTTGGGACCTAAATTTAGTTCTTGCTTCTTTGATTCTTTCCCCTTTCGAACCTGCAGCTTCATGTTCCTTGAAATTATTATCATGGAAAACTCTCTTTCTGGTGGCTATTACATCAGCTAGAAGAATTTCAGAGCTTCACGCACTCAGTTGTCGTTCTCCTTATCTTTTGTTCCATAAGGACAGAGTTTCCTTACGAACTAACCCGTCCTTTTTGCCTAAGGTGGTTTCAACATCAAATCTAAACCAAAGCATTGACCTACCTGTCTTTTTCCCAGAGTATTCAAATAGGTCTGAACAAAAATTACACTGCCTGGATGTTCATCGTCAATTAAGGTATTACTTGGACAGGACGAAACAATTCAGAAAATCTGATCAGCTGTTTGTCTCCTATGCGGAAAGCAGAAAAGGACTTCCAGTTTCAAAGGTATCATTATCTAGATGGCTAACATCTCTGATTACCCTTGTTTATGAGATTAGACACCAAAAACTGCCTAATAAACCTAAAGCCCATTCCACCAGAGCTTTGGCTACTTCTTTAGCCTTCCAAGACAGACTGCCTATTGACACCATTTGTGCAGCGGCTACTTGGGCTACTCCTCACACCTTTATTTCCCATTATAAGTTGGATTTAGCTTCTAGGCATAGAGCTAATTTTGGTTCCACTGTTCTCAGGAGTCTGTTCCGTTAGGCCACCCGGGACAAGGTGCTAGGGACGCGGTCCCATCCAGCAAGAATGAAGGCGAGATAGACAACTTAACATATAGAAGTTATGTTCTTACCATAACGTTCCATGTTAGTTGTCTTCTTCTCGCCTTCTTCTTGCGCCCCACCCTCCTTCCCCCTGGCCTGGACAGACCTAGAGGAGTTGTGATCGTGACCTCTCTTTCTACCACCTCTTTCTTAGGCATATGCTATTATGCATATTTCGTGTTTCAGGATATAGGTCATCCCTTTTCTTCCTGCTGTTAGAGGTGGATTCTTTTTACAGTTATTCTGTTATTGATATAAGCTGGGTTAGCTTACAAACGAGATCTGAGGTAACTCTCGCCTAGCATTGTGGGATATAAGGGGAGCCTCGAGCCGGTGGAACCAACTCTCGAGCTTTTAGAGTGGCCGAGTCGGAGCCGAGGTCGGCTCCGAACCCATCCAGCAAGAAGAAGGCGAGAAGAAGACAACTAACATGGAACGTTATGGTAAGAACATAACTTCTATTTTTTTGTGCTCAAAAATGTAACATTGAACCTTTTACTGCTCCCATACATTATATTGGATTTTTATTACATCTCTTTGATGAAGGAGCTAGTTCTTCCACAGTTAAAGTCCAGTTAGCAGAAATATCACATTTTCATGTTGGGATGAATGGGTTGTCTGTAGCATCTCATAAGTTAAGCAAAGCATTCTTAAGAGGTGTTCTACTTTTAAGACTGCCCTTTAAATATCCTATTCCTCCTTGGGACCTAAAGCTAGTGGTACAGTACTTTATTCAATCATCATTTGAGCCTGCAACTACCTGTGACCTTAAATTTCTTTCATGGAAGATGATTTTCTTAGTGGCCATTACTTCGGCCAGAAGAATTTCTGAGATCCAAGCATTAGCCTCAGAACCCCCATGCTTGATTTTTCACAGGGACAGAGTAATTTTACGTACCAATTTAGCGTTTTTTCCAAAGGTGGTGTCAGACTGCAATATTAATCTAATAATTTCCTTGTGTCTTTCCCCCAATTTTCCAACAAAAGTGAATATGCGCTACACTTACTAGATGTCCACAGGCAGTTGCATTTTTATTTGAACAGTATTAAAGATATCAAAAAAATCAGATAAACTCTTTGTTTCATTTACAGGATCCACACTGAAAAACCAGTTACCAAAGTTACTGTTTCTAAATGGATAACAAATTTCATTTCTTTTGTCTATAACAAATCAGGTACTATTTTAACAAAAAACATTCATACTCATTCCGCAAGATCCATTGCAGTTTTTCAATCCAGAATGTCCATGGATGATATTTGTGCAGCAGCTACTTGGGCTACTCCCCATACATTTATTACTCATTATAGATTAGATCTTCGCTCAAGAGGAAGAGCATCTTTTGGTGCTGTGATGCTCAGGAATATCCTTCCTTGAGTCTACCCTGGGAATTAGGTAGCTGGGGACTGTGTCCCATCTGTTGAGGAATGAATGAAAATTGGCAACATCTGATAAACAGGAAGAATGAAAATGGGCAACACAGAAGGAACGTTATGGGGAGTACATAACTTCTTTTTTGTGCAGAGGTCACCTTCAGCTACTGACAATAGGTTACTGGTGATTGGTATCAATTAAAATAGACTTGATTTGTTATACTATTGCAAGGCTGTCTTCCTTGAAGCTGTAATATAATACTGTGTATCTCACTCTACTTATAAACTTAGACTTGTAGTTGCTGTTCTGTTTAGGTGTGCTGTTTAGATGGTATCTGTACAAATGATCAAATTCACCTTCAGCAATGGATCATTTACAAACTTGACCTGCAGATGTACAACCTCAGAGGTCAGTATATTAAGTGAAGTGTGCAGAAGATGAAGCCCCCTGCCACATTAGGTGGCTTGAAATAACCCATTGCTGCTGCTTATTTCATTTTCTTTTCTTTTCTTTTGAATTTGGACAGGTTAGTCGATCTAATAAGTCCTAGCTGATCAAATGTACAATATCCATGTAAAATTGTGATGGGTAGGAGGAAATCTCTAATTTCTTTTATATACCAGTTTAAAGAGCCAACTAACTGTGTGTGGATTGAAAGTTCTGAATATATGTTTTTCCTACAGATTGTGAGGAGTGTCAGGCATTCTTTGTTGAAGAATGCACTATTCATGGCCCGCCAGTATTCATCAAAGATAAAATTGTGGAGCCGGGACAAGCAAACAGAGCTTCTTGTACACTTCCAGATGGTATGGCTATCAGACCCTCTGGAATTCCTGGAGCTGGACTTGGTGTCTTTAATGAAGGCAGTACAATACCCAAAGGAGTTCATTTTGGACCTTATGAAGGAGAAATCACTGATGAAGAAACATCAGCCAGTAGTGGATACTCTTGGATGGTATGTTAAGAACTTTAGCTTCTTATATTTATAAAATGCATTATAAACGTGTTTATGTCGTTTCTTTTAATGAATTCTATGTTTGACTTTGGAGGCCTTCTGTGCATAAGGTGTTAGTATTTCCTCTTTTGGCATCTCCAGCTTGGTAGATTTCTGAATTTGCATTATTCTTTTGCCCGGAAGTATATACCTGCTAATAGTGCCTGCCTGCAATGTCACAAGTCAGGCTCATAGACTACTGTCAGCCAAAGGTACAGTTCTTTTCTGTAACTTGCACAGCTTGGATCTCAATACTAGCCTTCATTAAGTAAAGGTTTCTGAATTTGATTGCCAAAAATGCTAAAGCCTTAAAAGTGTTCCTGTGACTGACAGAATATAACCTAATACACATACACGCACACACACTAGCACTGTCCTTACTGCAGGGGAGCAAGCCATGATGTAAAACATTGCACATACGCCAGTTCACCTGCCAAAGATGAAGAGAAATTCTCAACGTCTATCTCAGTTATTTTTAAAATGGTAGCTTTGAACAGGGTACAGCGCAGTGGCTAGCAAGAAGGTCCATTTTTGGGCTACCTGTAGAATAACCTGAGACGATAAGTTGGGTTTACTATTCATATAAGCTATTATCTGATTTTGCCAGTTTTCATTCTGACAACTTATGGGTTCATATCTGATCCCTCGGGTCCGACTCAGCCTTTGCAAAAGCTCATGGGAGCCAGAAAATTCTCGAGCTACTCCTTTACCCACAATGTACCAACCCCAAGTACCTCAGATCTCATTTGCCACTTCTAGCAAACGACATGGTGTTCCTGTGCTCTCAAATGACTCTTGAGATAAGTTAAACTTTTTCCTTCTTGAGCCTTTTTCTCATCTAAATTACATTTTCCTTCCTTTCCAAATATACCCTTTATCGTATAGCTTTATCTGTTAGTTTTTTCCTTGCCCTTTTGCACTCGTGTACTTCTTGAGTAGTATAGTTAGTACTCCTCATGTGTAATTTTTATTTTAATGCCATTGTTGGTAGTTATTTCCTTTCCATTTCCCTTCATTTTATAAAAAAAGTTCCTTCTGTTATATATTTTTTCCTTTCTGACCTATTTTCTTCACTGTTAGTTGATGAACTTGTTTTAACATGGCCGACAAAGACAAAGTCCTGGCTGGGCTTAAAAATGCAGCAGGTACGGTCACAAGATTCCTTTCTTTGATACACATACCCTATGTGTATATTGTGCCTCCAGGAGGACTGCTCCATTTGCCACTGTTTCAACCCAAGAGCTCTGGGTGAGTGAAAGAATAAACGTATTCTAAAAGGATTACTCCCTTTCTGTCTTTCTGAGGCGTTATCTGGAGCTTCCCCTGAAAAATTGAAAGACTGTATCTCCTTCTCCAAGTATTTCTTCAGCCTCAGCAAAAACTTCAGAGAAGGCTAAGAAAAGGGCTTTTTGCCTTATTGGACCCTGTTTCTTCCAAAGTCCCTTCTCCTTTTTTGGACAGGCCTATGTCTCCTTATATTATCTTCACTTGCTCTTCCAGGAGTCTTATGGAAGAAGATGTGGAGAGGTTAGTGAGAAGGATTCTCTCAGTGCAGAGTATGTCAAAGTGTCCTGTTGACCCCTACTCCTCTGGGTCAGGAGATCCAACCTTTCAGTACACCCCTTTGCAAATTCCTCCTCCAACTCCCTATTTGATCAGTCCTAGGACTCGAGTTGTCCAGGTCCATTTGCATTGGATCCGAGAATTTCTTTATCCTCAGATCTGAAGCTTGCTCTGAGCTCTTAAATTCCATCGGATCCAGAGAGGTCTCAGAGCCGGGGCTACCCTGGTGGGTCTAGGGTATCACAGTTGACTCTGAAGTTTTCAGAGCTGTCCCTACACCTTAGGGCCTTGACATGAGTTAGCTTGGCACCTTCTTCAGCCTTGAGGGGATTCTCATTGGAGCATGGAGGAGCTATTGTCCAAAGGCCTGCCCTTTCGGATCCAGGATCCTGTTCCTTTTTGGGGGGGGGGGGTCTGCCTTTCAGGTCATGGAGAGAGCCTTGTTTGCCTCCACAACAAAGACAGTTCCCTTCTCCTCGGATCCTCAGTCTGCAGGCTTGCCATCTCTTCTGGTGGAGTCTCAACTATCCTGTCCACAGGGACAGCTGGTACCAAAACCCAATGCTTCCTGCAGGGTGTTCTGACCTCTTCTGATACCTCTCCAGAGGAGTCCATCACAGAAGAGACAGACTTTGATGAAAGTGAATGGTCCCCCATGGTCACCTTTTGAAGATGTCCAGTTCAGAGATATCCTTGAAATCCTGAAGCAGAGAGGTGGCTGAAAGTTCAGCAAACTTTCATCAGAGGAATCTGAATTCCTGGAGGCATTTGATACTGGCCTGTCTATCTCTTGGGTTACCCCGCCCAACGATGAGCTCATAGAATTGATTTCTATGTTGGCATGGAAAGCTCTGGACACCATTGAACCAGTCCCTAGGAGACCAGATAAAATTAGGACCCCACCAGAAAGCAAGCAGTTCTGGGCAAAAGGGGTGCCTGTTGATGCCATGGTCATGGTGGTGGCCACTAAAAAGGAATTTGCCAAAGAGAGTTCCACTGTCCATCGACTTAACAAGGAGTCTCTGATGATGGACAGGTTTGGTAAGTAAGTCTCTGCTTCAGCAACCTTCGCTTTAAGGTCTTTGAACTGCTTAGTACATTTCACCAGGTTACAGAGAAATCTGATTAAGGAACTCTCAGGCAACCTGTTAGGATCCGTTTTTGATGAGGTACAGACAACTATGACTTCTCAATTGACTACCTTGCAATCAGTTTCCAGTTTTTCCATGAGGCTAATTTTGTATGTGACTGAAAGAACCTTAAGGACAGTGGATTTCGACGTTTCCATAAGAAGGCACACCTGGATGTGCTTATGTAATTTTGCAGAGCCCTTCAAGTCTTCGTTCGACAATGCTCCCTTTGACAGCACTTCTTTGTTTGGCCCAAAGTTTAAGATACACTATCCAGGTGTGAAAAGGATGAAAAGACCTTGTCTGCAATGGGCATATGTTTTTCCATGCCTCAAAGATCCTTCTCCAGGAATCAACAAGGTACTGGGAAAATGTGGTTCATGAAGTCCCAGGACCCTTTCCAGGACACACTTGGAGGAGGTTCCCCCAGGGGTAGAGTGGGGAACTCCAGTGATTAGACACTGCTGTTGTGGCAGAGGAGGCCCACAAAACCAAGGGTACAGATATTTGTTCTTCGAGAGACCCTACCAGCACTCCTGAAATGAGCCCCAATTGTCCCCCTCTGGAGGCAGTTGGCGGTCATTTATCCCCTGCAGCAGGGAGTCTTGCTAGAGATAACAGATACTTGGGAGCAAAGGATCAGTTATACCCCTTTTTCTTTCACCTCCGGTCCCAAGAAAAATCTCCGATGTTCCACCCAGTCAAAAGGAAGAAGGAGCAATTCAAATACAAAAGCTGCTAGAAAAAGAGTCATCCAAGAGCTCCTGCCAGACCAGATAGAGTCTGGAACTTTCTGAAGGTTCTTTTTATTGCCAAACAAAATGGGACTGGAGACAAATTCTGGATCTCAACAAACTAAATAAGTCAGTTCACAGAACTAAGTTTGGGATGGTCATGGTTCAGTCTATTCTCCCTTTTCTCAGCAAGGATGACTGGATGTGCTGGATAGCCCTTCAGGATGTGTTCTATCACATAAAGATGAAAAGGCGATCCAGAAGGTACTTGTGCTTCCGGCTGGAAGCCAGTCATTACCAGTTCAGAGTTTTGCCCTTTGGTCTCACCACAGCCCCCAGGGTGTTCACCAAATGTATGGCAGTAGTTGCAGCTCACTTGAGACTGCAAGGATTCCAGGTGTTTCTAAATTTAGACGACTGGCTCATTACTGCCCTAACCAGGCATCAAGTAGTAGAGCCAAGAAATCAGGTTCTCCAGACATGCTGTCATCTGGGGATAAACATAAACTACGAAAAGTCGTATTTGGAGCCTACTCAAAATCTGGACTTATAGGAGCACTGTTCAACACAAAGGCATTGATAGCTTAAGTTCCTCTTCTAAGAGTTCAGACAGTAACAACACAAGTCAGGAAAATAATCTGCAGTACCAAGGTTTTAACATGCTTGCTCCTACAGGCTGTAGGATCAATGGCAGCGGCAATAACTCTAGTACCTTTAGCCAGATTTTACATGAGGGCTCTAGAGTGGATGCTAGGAACACAGTGTCAATACTTTATCATCATCTGTCAACCCTACTGCGTATTATTCAGATTTGCAAGAGAGATCTCAGGTGGTGGATTTAATCAAACAAGGTTCTACAAGGCCACCATTCATTCCGCCTCAGCCCAAGCCCATAGTCACCACTGATTCTTTCCAGTTAGGGTAGGGGGTGAGCACATTACCTGGGGAAAACAGTCCAAGGCACTTGGTCCCCCGAAGAGGCCAGTTTGTATATCAATGTCCTAGAGATGAGAGCAGTGTTTTTAGCATTGCAGGTCTTTCAAGAAGCCCTCCCCTCAGGGACGATTGAAATTCAGATGGACAACATGTCAGTAGTTTGGTACATCAATAAACAAGGAGAGACCAGATCATACCCCTTGTGTTGAGAACCACTCAGAATGTGGCAATGAGTGATCTCATCAAACCACTTTCTGATCACAAGACACATTCCGGGGAGATCCAGTGTGATAGCAGACAAGCTGAGCAGGTGTATTCTACCTCACGAATGGTCTCTCAGCAAGAACATGACTGATATGATTTTTCATCAGTGGGGGCAGTCCTGCTGTGAACTTTTTGCTTCCTCCCCTAAACAACAAATGTGGCAGCTACTTTGCCCTGATCCCCCCCACAAGGGGAGTCACCAAGGGATGCTCTATTTCACGATTGGTCCCTCCTGGACTGCTTTATGCCTACCCAACAATCTTGCAGAAAGCTGCCATGTTGAAGAGCAAAACTATCCATGTGAGAGTGTTCGATCTCGCCGTTTGTTCTTACACCTGGGTTCGGAGCCGATCCTCGGCTCCGTGTCGGCCGCTTGCAAGCTCTGCCTCGAGAAGAAGCTCGAGACCAACCTAACTCCCACAATCCCCCTCTGCCTTTACCTCAGATCTAGTTTGCCGCTGCAGCGTTCGCATCACTTGATCGAGCTCAAGCACCTAAAGCTAAGATTTAAATATTTTTCTTATATTTCTTGAAGTTAATTTTTCTCTAATTCTTTTGTTATTGACTGTGTGTGAGTGTGATACTGTCTCGAGGTTTTTCTCGGTTCCAGTTAAAGTTATTTTAACTTTATTAGAGTTCCCTCGGGCCTATCCCACCTTTTACAGGATTTGACTACCGGTTAGACACTGTTACTGGATTTGACATTTTTACCGGATTGGACTTTTATACTGGACTTGACTTTTAAATTTTTTCCTATCCATATTATTAGCTTATTAAAATGTCTGAAAAAGCTAAATCTGGATTTAAACATTGCCAGTGTGGGCAAAAGATGTCAGTTACTGACAATCATAGTTCCTGCGTCTACTGTCTTGGCCCTCTCCATCTGCAAGAAGACTGTTCTATTTGTCATTCTTTCAGTGGGAGGGTCATGACAGATAGGCGCAGGAAACTCATGGATAGGGGTCTGTTAAAACCTACTTTTCAAGAGGCTCTGGATGCTTCAGACAAGGCATCCAAATCCTCGAAGGAATCGAAGACGTCGGAGCCCAGGTCATCGGCTCTGAGCTCTTCAGTTAAGGTTCGATCACCGGTTCCACAGACTTCGGGACCGAGTGTTCAACTGTTGTCAGTTTCTGAGCCTCGAGTCTTGGAACCGGTGACGGAGCTCCCTCCCCCGACACTGTTGAGGTCGGCTCCGTCTTCGATTCCTTCGACGCGCTCTTCCAGACCCCTTTCCGACACCGATGTAGACCGCGTGGTGCAGAAGTTAATGGAGAATACGGCCTTATCCAAACTCATCTCGGTCTCCTCTCAGTTGGTGTCGAGACTCGAAGGCCTTCCCCTATCTCCATCTGTTCCTCCTCCGAGACCTGTCCAGTCTTCGGAGCCGGAAGAAGCTGATCTCCTGATTGTGGAGCCCTCGGTGCCAGAACCGTCCTTTTCTCGGTCGGCTCCGTTCACCTCGACTCCGTCGGATCCGGTACCGGAGTCTCGGAGCCGAAGATCCATCCTTGGTTCCGGGACCGAGAGTCGGACCGATGTTTCGGTTCCGACACTCCCTCTCGGGGCCTCGGCTCGGATCGATTCGGTTCCGTCCTCGGGGTCGATGCCTTCGGTGCCTGTTTCGGGGATTCTTCCCATTTCCTCGGAACCGGGAGATACCTCGACTCGGGACCCGGGGCCTTCGATCTCATGAGGAAGGTGTTGTCTACCCAGACAACCACATCAGCAGAAACAGCTTCTCCTCCCCATAAAGGACCGTTATCCTCCTCTGCACCCACGGCTACATCTAAGCGTCGAGCACCTGTGTCTCAGCCACCCCTGGAGGGTGCCCCCTCTTCCTCGGAGGCTTCTTCGGATGCTCCCCCCGAAGAAGTCCCTAGGAAAAGATTGTGTAAGAGGAGACACTTAGATTCTCCACAAGAGTCTTTGACATCGGACACTGACTTGGATGAGTCAGAAGGGTCCCCAAAGTCACCCTCAGAAGATGTCTCTTTTTCTGACATCTTGAAGATCCTAAAACAGAGAGGTGATTGGCAATCCCTTCCCCCTTCTGAGGATGAGTCAGTCTTGCTGAAGGCATTTGGTGCTCGCCATTCCTCCTCCTGGGTCACTCCGCCCTTCGATGAGTTAATGGAGCTGATTGCTCGAAGGGCGTGGGAGACGCCTGACACGGTGGAGCCAGTCCCTAGAAAGCCTAATAAGTATATTACTGCACCCCAAGACAAGGCTTATCTAACAAAGGGAGTTCCAGTGGACGCTATGGTGGTGGCAGCGGCCACGAAGAAGGAGATGTCGGAATCTTCCTCATCTGTCCATCCCCCTAACAGAGATTCTAGGACTATGGACAGGTACGGGAAGCGCATTTTTAGTTCAGCGGCTTTTTCTATGCGATCCCTGAACTATTTGACCCACTTTACACGACTACAGAGGGATCTAATCAAAGAGTTGGGAGATACCCTCCAGGGTTCTACAGATGCTGCTGTTTCAGAGAAAGTTTCAGCACAGCTCAATACCCTTACATCCATTGTAAACTCGTCCATGAGGCTGATATCTTACGCAGCCGAAGGATCGAGTAGGGCAGCAGCTTCAGCGATTGCTCTTCGTAGACAGTCCTGGATGCGCTTATGTTCGTTTGCGGAAGCCTTCAAGTCTTCCTTTACTAACGCCCCATTTGATGGTGCCACTCTCTTTGGCCCCAAAGTAAAGGAGACCCTTACCCGGTGTGAGCAGGAGGGAAAGACTCTGTCTGCTGTCGGAGTCCGTTTTTCCACCCCATCCAGACCGTACCCCAAAGGGCAACGCGGTGGAAAAATTTGGTTTCGAAAACCCCAAGGATCTTTCCCAGGCACACAGGGTGATGCCCCCTCTAGAGGCAGAGGAGGGGGCAGAGGTGGAAGACGCCGCCCTGGCGGCAGAGGGGGTCCGCAAAACCAAGGTGACAGGGATACCCCCCCTGGAAAACCTTTCCAGCACTCCTGAGAGGAGGCCCGACTGTCCTGCTCTGGAGGCAGTCGGGGGTCGCTTAGCTTTATACCCTCAGGCCTGGCAAAATCTTACATCAGACAACTGGGTAAAAAGCGTTGTTACCAGAGGCTACAGAATACCCTTCCTACCCCCCCCCATTCCAAAGAGAAGACTCCCAGATGTGCCGCCCCATCTGCGAGAACCTGCAGCTATAGAAATTTCAAAGCTGCTAGAGAAAAGAGTCATCCAACCAGTCCCAGCGGACCAAAGAGGATTCGGAACTTACTCAAGGTTCTTTTTAGTTCCAAAGAAGACAGGGGACTGGAGGCCAATTCTGGACCTAAGCAACCTCAATTCCTTCGTCAAGAAAGAAAAGTTCCGAATGGTCACGCTTCAATCGATCCTTCCATTCTTACAGAAGGACGACTGGATGTGCTCAATAGATCTGAAGGACGCATACTACCACATCAAAATGGCCAGGGCGTCCAGGGATCACTTGCGCTTCCGGCTGGGAGCCAGTCACTTTCAATTTTGAGCCCTGCCCTTTGGTCTGACCTCAGCCCCCAGGGTTTTCACCAAATGCATGGCAGTGGTAGCGTCTCACCTGAGACGCCTAGGATTCCAGGTGTTTCCGTATCTGGACGACTGGCTCCTTTCTGCCACCACCCAGCGTCAACTGATACAGGCCAGGGATTACACTCTACAACTTTGTGTTCATCTCGGAATTTCCGTAAATTTTGAAAAATCTTTATTACAGCCATCACAGCATATCTCATTCATAGGAGCGGAATTGGATACGCATCATTTAATTCTAAGGCTTCCTCCAGAAAGGATAGCCTCACTACAAAGCCACATATCTCTTCTTCTGTCATCCAGAAAATCCCCAGCAAGACTGGTTCTGAAGGTTTTGGGTCTCATGGCAGCCTCTCTCATTGCGATACCATTGGGAAGACTGCACATGAGAGTTCTACAATGGCTTCTGTTTGCACAATGGTCGTTCCAACAGCTACCTCTAACACACAAAATTCTGATCACAAACACATGCAAATCACACCTAGCTTGGTGGCTTCAGACTTGCAACCTTTCCAGCGGAAGACCATTGGTGCTTCCCACGCCGACAGCTACGGTGACCACGGACGCTTCCCTGATAGGGTGGGGGGGCATCTTTCAGGGACAGACAGTCCAAGGCGAATGGATCAATTTAGAGTACAATCTGCACATCAATGTTCTAGAGTTGAGGGCAGTGTTCCTGGCGTTGCAACACTTTGCTCCCCTTCTTCCTCTAGGGACTATTGCAGTTCAGACGGACAACATGTCCGTAGTCTGGTACATAAACAAACAGGGGGGAAACCAAGTCTTATCAGCTATGCAGAGAGGCCATGAGAATTTGGCAATGGGCGGAGTCCACGGGTCGCTTTCTGATCGCAACGCATATACCGGGGTCATCCAACGTCATAGCCGACAGGCTGAGCAGAGCAATCCTGCTGCCTCACGAGTGGTCCCTCAAACAGTCAGTTGCGAAGAAAATTTTTCGCAAGTGGGGCCAGCCTTCCTGCAACCTCTTTGCGTCTCCAATGAACGCCAAATGCAGGAGCTACTTTGCCCTATTACCTCCTCCAGGGGAAGTCCCCAGGGATGCGCTGGTGCACGATTGGCCCCCGGGTCTCCTGTACGCTTTTCCTCCCTTTCCCCTGATTGCAAAGTTTCTACAGAAAGCCAACAACTTGCAAAGGACGATAATCCCCATTGCTCCATTCTGGCCTCGTCAAATTTGGTTCCCCTTCCTTCTGGCACACTGCATTCGGGGACCCTGGATCCTGGACCCGGAGCCAGATCTGCTGACCCACTCGTCAGGGGCTCCCCACCCCTCGCTAGAGTCAATCCATCTAGCAGCTTGGCTGCTCCACTTCCCTACTTAGCCAGGTCTGATCTTCTTTTACCTGCAGTTCAGGATATACTAGTGGCTTCTCATAAAGCTTCCACTACAAAGACCTACACTAGTAAATGGAAGCGTTTATGCTCTGGGCAAATACACAGTATTTGGACCCTGTTACAGCTCCTTTAAACAAGATCTTGGAGTTTTTAACAGAATTGTTCCACCAAGGAGCTTCTCCTGCCACTTTAAGAGTACAATTGGCTGCCATATCCAACTTTCATGTGGAAGAATGTGGGGCACCTATTATGTCTCACAGACTTTGTAAGGCCTTTTTAAAAGGATCTTTCCATATTAGACCGTCAGTTAGAACTCCTACATCTCCTTGGAATCTAAACCTGTTATTATCTAAATTGATGCTACCTCTATTTGAGCCAGCCTCCTCTTGTCCATTGAAGTATTTGTCGTGGAAGACCCTCTTTTTGGTAGCCATAACATCCGCTAGGCGAGTGTCTGAGCTTCAGGCTCTTTCCATTAAACACCCTTATCTGATCTTTCACTCTGACAGAGTATCTCTTCGTACTAATCCATCCTTTCTCCCTAAAGTTTGCTCTATTAATAACATTAATCAATCCATTGAATTGCCTACCTTTTTCAAAAATCACTCCAATAAGTTGGAGTATATGTTACACAAGTTGGATGTGCATAGACAACTTAGATTTTACTTGGATAGAACAAAGGATCATAGGAAATCTGATCAACTTTTTGTAGCTTTTGCTGACAGCAAGAAAGGTATAGCAGTTACTAAACGGACCCTTTCCAAATGGCTAACTGATTGCATTGTGTTCGTTTATGATTCTTCTGAACAAACTTTACCTGTCAAACCCAAGGGGCACTCTACAAGGTCAGTTTCTACATCCCTGGCTCATGCAGCTCGCTTACCATTAGACACTATTTGTGCAGCTGCCACTTGGTCTAAACCACATACATTCATTTCTCATTACAAGGTAGACAGGGTTTCTAGGGACAGGGCAACCTTTGGTTCCACTGTGCTCAAGAACGTTCTCCCGTGAGTTCCTCAGGAACATGGAGCTAGGGACGCTACCCAGGTGTAAGAACAAACGGCGAGATCGAACACTCTCACATTTAGAAGTTATGTCCTTACCATAACGTTCCATGTGGAGTGTTCATCTCGCCTTTGTTCTTACATTACCACCCTCCCACCCTCAGGAAGATATATATATATATATATGATGTACAGGTGTATATAAATAGATATAAGTGTTCTTCTATTTTTGTATTTCTTGCATGAGTGTGTTCTCTCTTTGACTGCTGGTTTGCTTGCAAACTAGATCTGAGTTAAAGGCAGAGGGGGATTGTGGGAGTTAGGTTGGTCTCGAGCTTCTTCTCGATGCAGAGCTTGCAAGCGGCCGACACGGAGCCGAGGATCGGCTCCGAACCCAGGTGTAAGAACAAAGGCGAGATGAACACTCCACATGGAACGTTATGGTAAGGACATAACTTCTAATCATTGCACCTCTTTGGCCTCAACAGATTTGGTTCCCATTCCTTTGGTCTCACTCACTCCACCAAATATAGATTCTGGATCTGACTACAGACATTATGTCTCATCTGACAGGCATGATCCATCCAGACATACCAAACCTCAGGCTGACTGCCTGGCTTCTCCTATTCCTTTAATAGCCAGACAACCTATACTGTCTTTCCCAGTCTGTCAGATACTTTTATCTTCCCATAAACCATCTACTCATAAACTGTACTGCAGTAAATGGAGAAGATTTGCTTACTGGGCCTGTCAAAATAATGTTGATCCCTTTTCAGCTGCTTTGCATAGTATCCTTGAATTTTTAGCCTTACTTTTTAAAGGAGGCGCTAGCCCCTCCGTAGTTAAAGTCCAGTTAACAGCAATATCAGATTTTCAAATGGGATTTGATGGTGCTTATATTGCCTTCCATAGACTTTGCAAAACCTTTTTGTGAGCCACTCTTCTTTTGAGGCCACCTTTTGGGGATCTACTCCCCCACGGGACCTAAGTCTGGTACTGCAGCAACTTACTCAGCCCCGCTTTGAACCTGCAGCTAAATGTGACTGTAACTGCCTTTCTTGGAAAACAATTTTTCTAGCAGCTATTACTTCTGCCAGAAGAATTTCAGAGAGTCAGGCCTTGTCTTAGAAGCCACCTTACTTGGTCTTTCACAAAGACAGAGTCACTTTACGAAGTAATGTTCCTTTCTCAATAAAGTGGTTTCAGAGGCTAATATTAATCAACCTATTAATCTGCAAGTATTCTTGTCCAATTTACTTCTCCTTTCAGCTTTTCCCAGTTAGAGGTCGCCACAGCAGAACAACAATCCACAGAATGATTGGCAGTGGAGTTTTACTGTGTTGAGTTGCCAACCGGGCACCCAACCTTCCACAGAAGGCACACACATGCACACACTCACACCTAGGACCAATTTAGAGTATCCAGTCCACCTACAGCATGTCTTTAGGAGGTGGGAGGAAACCAGAGCACCCAGTGGAAACCCATGTGACTGCAGGGAGGACATGCAGACTCCACACAGAAGGCACCCCAGCCAAGAATAGAACCAGAAATGCTAATGAAATTCTCCATAGCTCAGCAAAATATAAGTGCACTACCTTGTTTATTTTGCAGTTACTTATTTACTTATCCTTGTGCCTTTCTCTTCTAAATCACTTCAGCAGTGTTATTCTTCTTATTACTGTACTGCCTGTTTGCCAATTATTTTCAGACCCTTTTTTCATCCTGTTCTCCCGTTGGCATTTTTTTCCTGCCATCGGGTCAAGTATCCAGGAAAAAAAGCTTTTATATCAATACTTAACAATCAGTGCTTGTAGTTTAAACAACGGTATTTTTCCTTTTGGTGTGTGTTTTCAGTGTATGTTCCATAATATAGAAAAGGATAAGGTGAAAATTTTTAAAATTGCACAAAGTGCAAACACAATGTACTTCTTCCCACCCAAGACCACATGATTTCAGCATAATTTGCTTGTGGGTGGCTGGCATGTCTGAAAAATGAGATATTTGTTCTGCATTTTGGTCTGAAATCATTACAGGATGGGAAAAATAAATTGATTCTTAAACTTCTGCTCCTGGATCCAGAGTCTTGAAAAACCAAAAAGTCTGCTGATGTACCAAAAACTAGAGACTCAGAGTCGAGAGAAAGACAAGCCAATGGATTGGGACCCTCTTCGGCACTGAAAATACCAAGGTTGAATGTCCCTATGACCAGGTACTTGATTTCTGCTCGTCTACCAGATGTTGATCTTCTGGAGACGATAGAAGTAGGGGATGTTTCAGCAAAATGAACATGAGAGCCTTCATGCAAAAGGGAGCCCTACTGAATCTCTTCTTGATCTTATTCCATCTCATTACTGAGATCAGTCAAGCCCTACAAATGTACATTAGAGGTGGATCTGGATGAAGACTTACTTGAGGACACAGATTGAGATAGGAGTGATTCCATCTCCTTTGACTTTGAAGGTAGTTGTACAGCTTGTATTCTCCCACTACCAGCTCCTTCCCCGGTGACATATGTCATCATAGGTAGTATCAGAGGTGGTCATCAACCCAGGGCCTAACCCCCTCTGTGTCAACCCTGACTCAGGCTTTGAAGCTGGCTATGTTGTGTCCCACACACTTGACCCCGACACTTTAGGGACCATGGCAATCTCTGGCTTGAATATTTGACAAAGAGAAAGAGACATTGGCACTGTCTTCAGAGTGCATCTAGTTTGGTGCTGTTGGAGACTTTTGATTCCTTGGTTCTGATGCCTTCTTCAGGGCCATCCAGCTTCGCTGCTTCAGGAGTGCCAGCTTTGTATATAATTTTTTTTCTCCTTTGGGAGGTTGGGGTCCGTTTACTGAGGCAACTTCAGATCCAACAAAGGTCACAACAGCCTTTCAGGTTACGGGGAGGATGATTGCCTCTTCACTGAGAACAGAGAGACAGACTTCATTAGGATCCGCTTAACTCAGGATATACACTCCTTCTTGCCTCTTTTTCAAAAGGCATCCTTGGATCAGAGTGAAGTTACAGGCCTCAAAGCTACTGCTCCACAGCAGGCAGAGTCTTCTAAGTAGTCAAAACATTCCCCACCTTATGTGTTGTGAAAGAAGACATGTAAGAGGAGATACATAGACTCCCCGTTATAGTCTGTCACTTTAGATACTGGGTCAGATGACTGAGAGGGATCCCCCTAGTCTCCCCCCGAAGATGTCTCGTTTGGAGAAATTTTGGAGCGTATGAAGCAGAGGGCTTGGCTCACTGCCCCCCCCCCCCCTTCAAGAAGTGGGTTCTCTTTGAAACATATAGCTCAATCACATCTACTTCTTAGGATGTTCCTACTACAGATATGTTGATATAGCAGTACAGATGTTATGGCAGAAACCAGATATGTGTGACATGCTGCCATGAAAACCAGATAAAATTCATAAGCTGCCAAGGACAACCATCACTGGGCAATGTCCTTTATGGTGAATTGCATTATCATGGCAGCAGCAATTAAGAAGGAACGGATCAACAATTCAGTTTCTGTGCATCCCCTAACAGAGTCCTGGAGGATAGATAGATAGATAGATTGAGGAAGTGTGCATATGCTCTGAGCAGCTTCACTTTAAGGGCCCTGAACTAAACTACTCACTTGAATTGTTTCAAGAGGGAATTTGCTCAGCAAGCCCTAGCCACTCTAAAAGCATCCCGTGCATTGGATACCAGGAAACAATTGCAAGCAGCCCTGGCCACAGTCTTCTTGTGCCTTATGCACAGTGGGGCAGATGGAGCAGTAAGGGCTGCCAGCTATGAATTGCCACGGCTGGATGCACCTCTGTGTCTTTGTGGACCACTTTAAGGCATCCTTTATCAGTGCTCCCTTTGACGGATCTTTTTTGTTTGGTCCATCAGTGAAAGAGAAAATGCAGAAGTGTGAACAAGATGGCAAGACATTATCTGCAGTTGGAGGAAAATTGGAGACCCAACAAAGGTTGTATGGTTGTAACTAAAAAAGGCAGATGTGACTCTTATTCAGAAAGATCAAGCATCAGCAGTTTAAAGACATCTTCTGACAGGGACAGTCTTAGCAGAGTTGGCACCTTCAGTGCATACAGGCCCAGATACAGTGGAGGTCCACAAAATAAAGGATACAGTGGGCCCTTTTCTGACATGTAATCCTAACATCCCTGAAGGGCTGCCTGAATGCTCCCCTCTGGGGCAGACCATCACACATGACAAATTTGTCAAAGTGATCATATGTAAAGGTTGTTCTATACCATTTTCCTGACACCATCAGAACTAAAACAGCCTTTGCCCGATGTTTCTCCCCATCAGTCAAAGGCAGCTGAAATAGAGCTCACCCCATTGTTCTCTATAAGGTTCATCCAGGAGGTCCCACCAGACCATACAGGGTCAAGTTTTTATTCAAGATTCTTTTGGCTCCAAACTAAAAACAGGACATCAATTCCATATTGGATATAAGCCACTTAAACATTTTGTAAGAAAGACCCATTTCAGAATAGTTGTGGTGCAGTCAATCTTGTCCTCTCTCAGAACAGAAAACTGGATATTTTTGGTGGATCTCCATGATGCTTCCCTTCATATAAAGATAATGGAAGAGTCTAGGAGTTTCCTTCACTTCTGTCCCAAAGCCAGCCATTACCATTTCCGATCTGTGCCTTTTTTTTTTCACCACAATCCCATGTTTACGAAGGCCATGGCCATCATAGTGGCTCACATACATCTTCAGAGTTTACCCGTACCTGGTTGACTAGCTCCTGGGTTCTTGCATGATGGAATCTGCCATAGAGGCCAGGAGCTATCTGCTCAGGCTATGCCTTTCCCTGGGAATTTTCATAAATTTTGTCAAGTCTTCAGCCAACTCAGAGAATCCTCTTTATAGGCTCTTACTTTGACAGAACAGAATCAGTAGTGTTGGTCCTATCAGACAGGATTCAGACTGAGCCGGCAGTGTTAGCTCTACTTTAGGCTTCATCCCCAACTACCATGCTGGATGATCATCATTCCCATTGATAAAGTAACCCATAGGCTGTATGGGTTGTTCCCACGTAGGGAACAATTGGCCAGCTTCAAAAAGCTCTGGTTCTCCCCCCAAATCCTTCACTTCTCTACTCTGACCACTGATTGGCTACTCCCAAGGAGGGAGTGAAACTTTCTTCACTACTTTCTTGCTGTCTCAAAAAGAAGCATCACTCGGGCTTCACTGGAGCAGCAGTCGGCTTAGAGCTTCTTTTATGGCAGATAAGTCCCTATTGAGGAACCCATCCACTTAGAAATTATCTCTTTTTTGATTAAAAACAGTATTGCAATTTTAATAAGCCCAGTATTTTTCAGAATACCGTCAAGAACTGCTCCTTTTAGCAGCATTATTAAGGTATTTGGGGCTAATTTTATGAAAAATTTTGTTTACTGCTTGTGTAAACTTTAAGTTTGTGAGATAGAAAGTTTATGGAGAAACGGGCGGGAACTTGTATATCAGTGTAATGCATATCTCCAAAATATACAGATTTTTGCAGAATATCTAGATGTTTGTCTCATATTTTCTGTCCATTTTTGCATAAAATGTATAAATTTATGGCAAATCATTGAGGACTGAAGTCACTAAATAATGACAGATTTGAGTTTCAGGCTTCATATCCTTCAGAAAATGCATGTCAAGGCAACACCTGCTGTCGTAGCAACGTTCTAAGTTTACAAGAGCAATATTTAAAATATTTCCCTATTTTTGGGCCTTTGTTCCTCACCCCCAATTATTTTTGGATATTTCTTGGTCTAAGAGGTTGATTGGCACAGTGTAATGCTTATATATTATTTGTAACACCCTCCCAGCCATTTTGATTGTGTCAGTGTGTATCCAAGTGTTTGAACAGTCCTTTTTGGAGAATCCTGTTCTACTTTTACATTTGACAACCAAAGGGACTGGGGAAAGTGTTGAGTGTAATTGTGCTACTTGTGAGCACTCAGTGACAACTTTACTTCCTACAGACTCTTGTCCAACTGCTGTGCTTACTGCTCGTGGTGCTTCTTTCTTGGTTATAGCATGTATATTCAGTCCGGTCTGGCTGGCTGTTCTTCTCCCATATTACCCCAAAATAAAAAAAAATCACTTGCCAAGGAGTCCTTGCCTTTGTTGCAGACTCACTCTAAGCCTCATTTGATGGCGGGTAAATCTGTAGTGGCCACTGGTTGTTCTTCAAAACACTCACTGGCCTCTCCATTTGGCCCGCAGGAACAGGGGGTGAGCCATGTCCTATTTGTCCATTCCAGTGTGTTGAAAGAGCATAGGAGGACCATCTTCTATGGGTCTGATATACATTCCGGGAGATTCTTCTCAGGTAACTAGTGTAAAAGATCATTGGAGCAGTTAGGCTTCCATCTTTAAAGTTGGTCCCCTTCTGGTGGAACTCCAGTTAGGAAAAAATAAATAAATAAAGTTAAACATTGTTCTTCTAATGAAGTTAGTGTTAAAAAATTATGAGTTCCTTACCTTGGCTAGACAGGTTTTATAGGCAGGAAATCTTGGTGTGGAGAAATATTTCCAGGTATGTATTTCTGTAGAGTTACTCCTGAAGAAACAGGGATTGATGCTTCTGACTTTGAAAAGATAAGGATCTGATGTTGTCCCTTTTTATTCTTCCTCACAGATGGGTTTGGATCCAACTTGGCTGCATACAAAAGACTTCAGATCCAATTCTCTAGCCCCTTCCTCTACCCATAATGCTCTATTCTGTCCCTAACTCGTCAGATCTCGTTTGCCACCATCGTGGTAAGACAGAAGTTCATTCTCAAGCTTGTAAGTGATACTTTTGTCTAGCTTTTCTCTCAAACGTTTGGCTAAAATTTTTCATCTTTCACTGTTAGAGTTAATAACTACTTTTCCCTCCCTCTAACTGTTGCTGGCATTAGGGATTTCATTTTCTTGTTCTGACATTGTTCTCATAATCTTGGTACCATTGTTGATGGTTTTTTTTTTCTTCATTTTTTGTATTCCCTTTTAGGTATTTTTTTTCTTTCCTAGGCGCTCGCGTTTATTGCCTGGGAATTGACCATCCTAATTCTTCTTGTGCCATTTGCGCCCCTTCAACCCAAGGGCTCTGTCGGATAGGTGCAATAAATTAATACTAAAAGGCTTGCTCCCTGTTTCTTCTGGGGCTCTAACCCTTCTAAAGCACTTCCAGTTTCTTCAGACTCCAGGAAAATGGGATTTTCAGAAGTCCCTGAGAGCTTCTTCAGAGCCACTAGAGAAGGTGTGGAAGTTTTCGGATCCGACCACTTTGGAACCACATCCCTCCTCGGATCCAACAGTCTTGGCTCCTATCGTGGTCTCTCCTTTTCCTTCTACATCCTTCTCAGATCTTAAGTCTTCGGATGTGACAAGCACAAGCCGTTCTTCGGAGTACACTTTGAAACCTGCCTGTCCGGCCCTACCCACTCAACTCTTTCAACCACTGAGGAAACACTTTAGACCAGCGTCCACATCATCTTCCAGGTTTTCAAGGAGTTTGACAGAGGTGGATATTTACGGGATGATGAGGATTCTGCCAGCTCTGTCCCCTCATGCATCTGTGAGTGCACCTGCTAAGCCCATTCTTTCTCCTTCTCTGATCTGACCAATGGTTTCGGAGTCCTAGGATATGAGATCCCTGAGTGGTTTGTCATCGGATCCAAGAAAAATACCCTCTATGACTCTAACGGTATCCCTGACGAGTACTGCTGCAATACATTCGGATCAGTGGGGGTCTCGGACCAGAGAGGTCGGAGCTGAGTCTGAGGGATTGATGTTCCAAGGCACATGGTCCCCTCTAGAGACCATGTTGCATATCAACATCCTAGAGCTAAGAGCTAGTTACAAACATTTCAGGCTTTTCTACCTCTAGAAATGATTGCATTTCAAATAGACATGTCAGTTGTCTGATACATCAGCAAGCAAGGTGGAACTCGATTTTTACCCCCTGTGCAGAGAAGCCATGAGAGTTTGGGAATGGGCAATAGCTTCAGATCTCTTTCTCATTGTAAAGCATATCCCAGGGAAAACCAACCAACTAGCAAACAGGTTTAGCATTTACATTCTGATGCCTTACAAGTGATGTCTCAGTCAGTCAGTAGCGAATATGATCTTCAGTTGCTGAACCAGCCTTGCTGCAGTCTGTTTCCCTCACCCGTCAACAACAAGTGCAACAAGTATTTCACTCTGTTACCCCCTCTGAGGAAGTCACCGGGAGATGCTCTGATTCACGATTGGCCCCCAGGCATCCTGTATGCTCATCCTCCTCTTCATCTGATTCCAAAGTTTTTACAGAAAGCAAGCAGGCTGAAGAGCTTGGTGGTCCTCATTGCCTCCTTCTGGCCTCGACAGGTATGGTTCCCCTTCCTCTGGTCTCACTTGAGATATCCTCCATGGACCCCACTCAGGATCTCCTGTCCCATCCATCTAGAATTCAACACCCCAATCTCCATGCACTCAAACTAATCGCATGGTTTCTCCACTTCCAGTAATAGATAGTCCAGGCTTGCTTCCCCAGTTTGTGAGATCATCTTGGCCTGCTGAAAACTTCTACCAGGAAAGTCTACAGGAGCAAAAGGAAAAGATTTTGTATTTGTGCTTCTAACCAGAATATTGACCCTTTTTCAGCACCTGTTTCAGCCATTCTTCTCTTCCTAACAACCCTTTTTAAAGAAGGGGCTAGTTTTTTACTGTTAAACTTCATTTGGCAACAATCTCTTAATTTCTATTCTGGAAACAAATAAAGCTTTCATGAAGGGAGTCTTTCTTCTCAGACCCCCCCCCCCCCCCCCCGGCCTTTACGTGGTTCTTCAGGGTTTAACTCAGAAACCCTTTGATCCAGCCAACAAATGTGATATTAAGATGTAATGTGATCCTATCTCGCCTACATTCTCTACAGATGGGTTCGGAGCCGATCCTCGGCTCCGACTCGGCCGCTATACAATAGAACGCAGTCTCTTATTGGCTGAGTTACCTCATATCCCAGGATGCACCACTACCAGTTCTCCAGATCTCGTTTACCGCTTTCCAGCATAGACGTGGTCTCGGACTTGGCTGAGCTAAGTACCTTTAGTCAGAAAATTTTTTCTGTCTGAATTTTGGTAAAACTTACCCAAAAGCTGTTTTAACAGCTATTGTTGTTGTGTGATTGGTTTTGATAGATTTTTTGTGGTAAATTGTGTTTTGTTTGTTAGTTAACGGTCCCGTTTAAGTTAGAGGGGCCTAGCCCTACCTAGGCGTTTAAGTTAGAGTCTAGGTTGTCTGTGCTAACTTGTTTTTTTCTTGTAGTCGGTGTTTAGTTTTTAGAACCATGTCTAAAGAACATAGACCATCCGGTTTTAAAAAGTGTATTAAATGTAGTTATAAAATGTCTATAACTGTGTTTATTGTTTATGTCCCAAGCATCTTCAGGAGTCCTGTAGCGTTTGCCACGCTTTTTCCTCTCGTGTCCTCCAAGAGAGGAAAAATAAGTTGATCTTGAAAGGGCTTATTGCCCCTTCCTTTGAGGAAGCCCTATCTTCCTCTTCTTCACCTTCTGGGAAGAAGAAAAAATCGTCGGCTCCGACCAGCCCGTCGGATCCGGCAGCGAAAAAGTCTCGGCAGGCTTCTCTGTCGGCTCCACGGACTTCGGAGCCGAGGGCGGAACGGTCTGCCTCGATGTCTCCAGCCTCGACTCCTCTGGTTTCGGAGTCGAGAGCTCGGGCGTCGAGAGGCGTGTCACCTTCATCGGCTCCACTGCCTTCGGAGCTGATGGGGTTGCCCGCTCAGACACTTCCCCTTCGGTGCCGAAGTCCACACCGGCTCCGAGGGGAAATTGCAGTTGTAGTGGAGTCTCCCTCGGTGCCGATACTTCTTGAACCATTACGGAGCCGGTCCCCCAGTCTTTCGGAACCGGTGGAGAAGTCGACTCGGACCCAGTCGGTCTCTTCTCGGTCATCAAGGATGTCCGATTCGGACGTAGACAGGGTGCTTCAGAGGCTCTTTCAGTCTCCAGTCTTTGCAAAGTTGATCTCGGCTCCAGCCCAGTTGGCTCTGGAGCCGATCTCCCATCCTGCTACACTGATTCCTCCTCCAACAGCCTCGGCGCTGTTGGAGTCGGTGTTGGTGGAACCGGTGGAGGTTATTGTGTCGGTTCCGACTCTAACTTCGGCCGCATAAGAAATGAGCCTCATGGACGAGTTAGAGTCCTTTCATGGCTCCTCCTCCTTCCAGCACCCCTGAAAGAGTACCCGACTGTGCAGCTCCGGAGCCAGTCGGGGGTCGCTTTTCGAAGCACCTAAAGACCTGGGAAAATATTACTCAGGACCAATGGGTGCTTCAAATCATCGCTGGAGGACACACCATCCCCTTTGTTCAACCCCCTCCACCAGTCCAAAGAATCCCGGACCCACCACCCAGTCAATGGGATCATGCAGCCAACGAAGTATCAAAGCTGCTTCAAAAAGGGGTCATCCAACCTGTCCCCGCAGACCAGGCCGGATTAGGGACTTACTCAAGATTCTTTTTGGTGCCAAAAAAGATCAGGGACTTGAGACCCATTTTGGATCTCAGCAAACTAAACCGATTTGTAAAAAAGTCCAAATTCCGGATGGTCACTTTGCAATCCATTCTCCTGCTTTTGGAGAAAGGTGTTTGGATGTGCTCCATAGATCTCAAAGATGCCTACTATCACATTCTGATAGATCAGGCGTCAAGCAGACACTTACGCTTCAGCCTAGGAGACAGTCATTTTCAGTTCCGAGCACTGCCCTTTGGTCTCACCACAGCCCCCAGGGTGTTCACCAAATGTTTGGCGGTGGTGACTGCTCACTTGAGAAGTCTAGGATTCCAGGTGTTTCCATACCTAGACGACTGGCTCCTGACTGCCACCTCCAGGCATCTACTCTTGGAAAACCTAGCAGCCACTATCACTCTAGGCAACTCTTTAGGAATCACCTTCAACTGGTCAAAATCTGTATTGCAACCATCTCAGCGTATTCTCTTTATTGGTGCAGAAACAGATTCAAGGCAGATGCGAGTCTATCTCCCTACAGAAAGAATAGCGACGCTCCAGCTTCAGGTTCAGGCTCTGCTCCTCAAACGTCGTGCTCCAGCAAGAATGGTCCTACAGCTGTTGGGCTCCATGGCAGCCACCATTCTTCTGGTCCACTTGGCAAGGTTGCACATGAGGATACTTCAGTGGCTCCTATCAGTCCAGTGGTCTTATCAAGACCTTCCCCTCAGTCACCGCATACTGATCACAGACACGTGCAAACAGGATCTTCGTTGGTGGCTTCTATCCTCCAACCTGAATCTAGGGCGACCCTTCGTTCCCCCACTCCCCTCTGCCACGTTGACTACGGACGCCTCCCAGACAGGGTGGGGGGGACATTATCTGGACAGGTCGGTCCAAGGCACGTGGCACTCCGACGAGAGTCTTCTCCATATCAATATCCTGGAGATGAGGGCGGTGCTTTTAGCGTTGCAAGCACTGCACGATCACCTCCCCCAGGGTACGATTGCCATTCAATCCGACAACATGTCGGTAGTCTGGTACTTAAACAAGCAAGGAGGAACCAGGTCCTACCCCCTTTGCAGAGAAGCCATGAAAGTATGGGATTGGGCGATTGCTACCAAGCATTTCCTAGTGGCAACGCACATTCCGGGGAAATCCAACGTGATAGCCGACAGACTGAGCAGAACTATTCTCTCCCCTCACGAGTGGTCCTTGAACAACAGAGAGATAACGCAGATTTTCACAAGATGGGGAGTTCCTTGTGATCTCTTCGCAAGTCCCATCAACGCGAAATGCCAACACTTCTTCACTCTGACCCCAGTTCCGGGGGAGATTCCCAAGGCCGCTCTAGTCCACGTTTGGCCCTCTGGTCTGCTATATGCCTTTCCACCGGTTCCCCTTCTCCCCAAGGTGATTCAGAAGGCGATTCGCTTGAGAAGCAAAATGATATTAATCGCCCCCTACTGGCCTCGGCAAGTCTGGTTCCCCTTTCTTCACAGATATGCATTGGAGGGTCCTTGGTTCCTGGACCAAGTTCCGGACGTTTTGACTCATGAGTCAGGACAGCTCCATCAGTCCCTCCATTCATTGAAGTTGGCAGCCTGGCTACTCCTCTTCCAACCATAGTTAGGAGCCATTCTTTTGCCCCTGAAGTCATGCACATCTTGTCTTCGGACCACAAGACTTCTACGAAAAAGATATATAGCAATAAATGGAAGAGGTTTGCTATTTGGGCCAACTCCGAGGATTAGACCCGATGACAGCCTCGGTATCAGAAGTATTGAAGTTTTTAGCTTCCCTATTCAACCAAGGTTGCTCAGTGTCTACCATCAAAGTACAATTGGCGGCTATTTCCAATTTTCATGAAAGTGTGCAACCTCCTTTAATGAGCAATAAGTTGTGCAAAGCCTTTATTAAAGGAGCTTGGCTTCTACGACCCCCTATATCTCAACCTGCACCTCCGTGGGACCTTAACGTGGTATTAGGTGCATTAACCTCATCCCCCTTTGAGCCGGCAGCAACCTTTTTTTTAAAATTCCTTTCTTGGAAGACTGCCCTTCTAGTTGCTATTACTTCAGCCAGACGAGTTTCAGAACTTCAAGCCCTATGTGTTAAACCACCATACTTGGTATTTCACAAGGATAGAGTATCTCTTAGACCAAACCCATCTTTTATACCAATGGTTTGTTCTAACTTTTGTCTACAACAATCACTAGAGCTACCGGTCTTCTTCCCCAAGTATTCGAATAGAGCTGAATATACTTTTCACTGCTTGGATGTACACAGACAATTACATTTCTTTTGGATAGGACACACAAAACACGAAAATCAGATCAACTGTTTGTGTCCTTTTCGGATAATAGATTAGGCAAAGCCGTCACAAAAGTCAGTATTGCCAAGTGGATCAGGGACTGCATCAATCATGTTTATCTCATCTCAAATAAGGAACTTATAGCTCCAGTGAAAGCTCATTCTACTAGGGCTATGGCCACTTCGGCAGCTTTTCATTCCAAACTCTCTATTGGTGACATTTGTGTGGCTGCCACGTGGACATCTTCACACACCTTTGTTTCTCACTACAAATTGGATGTGGCATCCAGGGGTCGAGCTTCCTTCGGTTCCACAGTTCTCAGGAGTGTTTTCCAGTGAGCCACCCAGGAATTAGGTGCTAGGGACGCTGTCCCATCTGTAGAGAATGTAGGCGAGATAGGATCACATTACATCTTTTAGTTATGTACTTACCATAACTTTAGATGTATGGGATCCATCTCGCCTACATTCCTAATAACCCACCCTCCTTCCCCCTGCCTCGTAGACCAGGAGAGACCGGACGATCCGAAATTGAACTTCTTTCCTCTCTTGAAAGACCTGAGAATGTTATAATAATAGTATGTTTCTAGCAGCATGAGTGCGGACAAACAAGATCTGGGGAACTGGTAGTGGTGCATCCTGGGATATGAGGTAACTCAGCCAATAAGAGACTGCGTTCTATTGTATATGCGGCAGTGGAGCCGAGGATCGGCTCCGAACCCATCTGTAGAGAATGTAGGCGAGATGGATCCCATACATCTAAAGTTATGGTAAGTACATAACTAAAAGTTTCTGCCTTCGAAAATGATCTTTTTTAGTAGGTATCACTTTGGCAAAAGAATTTCTGAGCTTCAGGTCTTATCAGCAAAGCCTCCTTACATTATCTTTTATAACGACAGAGTAGGTCTGCAGACCGTTCCTTCCTTTCTTCCTAAAGTGGCTAAGGAGAGTAATATTAACCAGTCCATACAATTACTAGTCTTTTTTCCAAAGTTAATGAATATGGGGGATTACATGGTTCACTTCTTCCTTGATGTGTGTAGACAATTATGTTTTTACCTTCAGAGAACAAAGCAGTTCAGGAAATCCGATCAGCTGTTTGTATCATTTTCCTTTAGCTGCCTGGGCCAGGCATTGTCTAGACTTACTCTAGCCAAATGGATTACTGATTGTATTTCACTGGTTTATTCTCAAAAAGGATCAGATTTACCATGATCCCGTAGAGCTTACTCCACTTGGTCAATGGCTCATCAAGAACTTCCATTGATAATATTTGTGCTGCAGCCACTTGGTCTAAAACTGATAACTTTGTTACACATTGTTTGTAGGAGCAGACCTTTTTTCGGTTCGTCAGTGCTCTGGCATGCCTTCCCATGAGGGCCTATCAAGGGCTACTTAGCTGGGGATTCTCTCCCATCTGTGAGGAAGAATGAAAAGGGACAACATCAGATTTAAAAGTTATGCACTTACCATAACTTGGCATCTGTGTTGTCCATTTATATTCTTCCTCATTTTCCCTCCCATCCAGCCCTCAGCCTTGAAGTACATGGTAGATTGTAATGGAAATTTTCAGTTTTAGGTTTGAGCCTTAACTTTTTCTTACGTCTATTTTATCTCTTTTATAAATTGGGATATTAGGCAGCAAACTCAGTCTGAGGAGTTTATAAGAGAATAGAGCATTATGGGTAAAGGGAGGAGCTCAGGAACTGGATGTAAAGTCTTTTGCATGCGGCTAAGTCAGATGCGAGGGATGGATCTGATGCCATCTGTGAGGAAGAATGAAAATGGACAACACCGATGTGAAGTTATGGTAAGTACATGACTTCTACCTTCTCCTGCAGATTCCCAAGCCCAACTCTATGGTTATGAGGAAAACTTTAATTTTTATTCTTCTGTGTAGACATTTTGTTTTAATCAGATCATTGTCAGGATGGTGAGGTTGTTTTGTGAGAACAAATAGATGTTTCCCTAAACTGAGGAGATATTACAATATGTTATAAATGCATATGCCTCATTTTTCTCAATCCCTTCTATACTGCCAGCCCTGGAAGATGTGTTGAATGCTAACTGCACTCATCCTGATACCCAGCTATCAATCCGTAAAAAAAAAAGTAAATAAGCTGCAGAAGGTACTTCAGGGTGATAGATTTCTCTCTGTGATGTTGTCATCTTCATTTTCATTAATCTGTGGGTCTCAGTTCTGACCCTCAGAAATAACCTGCCACTCTCCATGCTTGAGATTCCACAGTTGAGCTCCTCCCTTCTACCCACAATGCCTGTTCCCCCACACTACCTCAGATCTCATTTGCAGCGAGGTTCATGGGCTCTAACTTCCTCCATGAGTTTCTTCAACTTTGCAAGTGTTTGTCTAATAATTTGTATACTATTTTCCTCTTTTGCCTTCCTACTTTATCTTCCTTACCTGTAAGTAGTTTCTTCTGCCTTTGGATTCTTTTGTTTCCTCTCCTTAAGCTGGTTTCTCTCACCATAGTTTTCTTTCCCATCTTTCCAGTTTAAAAAAAAAAAGCCTTTTTCTTTATCTGTCGACTCCTCTTTCTATCTTCCTTATGACTGATGAGAAACCCTTTGGTTTTAAGAAATGCACTTCCTGTTAGCGTAAGATCCCACTGTCTGATGCCTACATGGAGTGCATGTACTGCCTTGGGGCTGCACACCCAGACGCCCACTGTGAGGTGTGCGAAGTGTTCCATTCTAGGGCTTCGGCAGATAGGAGGAGCTTAACTTATCCTTAAGGGTATGCTTCCTCCTTCTTCCTCTTTGGTCATTCCTTCCACTTTGGGGGCTCAACTCTCCACCCCTCCAAACTGTCCTGGGAGGCCCGGGGGGCAGGAAATGCTCACCCACGATGTCCTCCTCGGAGCTACCTAAGAATGTTCCAAGAGTCTCAGAGCCGACCCATTCTAATCCAGGGTCATTGGCTCCTATCTCCTCCCCTCCCCCCTGATTATCTTTTGTGGCTTCGGAGCTTAGTGTAACTTCTATGGCATTTCCGACTTCTGTTTCGGTTCCCTGCTTTGCGCCAACTGGTCTGTCTAGGAAGTCTCTCTCCCGTTCACCCAGGAGATCTCTAGGATCCCCCTCCTCCGCTTCCTCCAGGTCTTCCCGAAAACTTACCTTCAAGGACATGGACAGACAGAAGAAGCAGTTCCTTGAGACCCAGATGCAGATGGGGCTTGTTTCCACTCCATCCACATCTGAATCTGTGAGGGTTTTTCTATTCCGACCAGTAGCTCCTTCTCTGACCTGTCCTTCAGTTTTGGAGCCCTTGGTTCCACTGGTCTCTGGCGCCAGAATGTCGGAATCGATCGAGATTCCTTCATCGCCTCTGACTGTTCCATTGACACACACGGCTCTGACCGCATCTGTTACAAGTGTGTCTCTGAGCCGCAGCTTTGAGGTTGGCTCCAGTTGGTTGACGTCAACTCTAAAGTTTTCAGAGCTGTCTGCCCCCCTCGGGGTGTTGTTTTTCGACAGCTTGGCTCTAGCCCCCTCCCCGTTCAGAGTGGGAGGTTCTGGCCCCCCCAGGAAGCATCTTCTTCTGTGGCTTCGGCCCAAGAAGACTGCTTTTGGAGGGTCGGAGCCCTTCTGCTTTCTTGGTGGTGGAGAGGGTTCCCACCCTGGGAGACCCTCAGCCCACACCCTCAGATCCTCTCCCTCCCCATTCTGGTCTGGTGCCTGAGGCCTCAAGTCTGTCTTGTGCACAGCCAGGCCTGTAATGCCTCCACAATCTCCCTTCTGTGGATCCCTGAGAGTCTTCCGACACTTCCCTGGAGCATCCCATTGAGCAGGTCCCCCGGAAGAGATTGTATAAGAGGAGGCACATGGATTCCCCTGAGGAATCCCTCACCACCGACACCGATTATGAGGAAAGAAAAGAGTCCTCCAGGTTGCCACGGGATGAAGTCTCATTTGGAGACATTCTAGAAATTCTACACCAGAGAGGTGGCGAGTCTGTCGAAAACCCTTTCCTGGGTGAATCAATTCTTTGAGAGGCTTTCAGGTCTGGTCCATTTATTACCCGGGTGTCTCACTGCTGACCCACTAGTTGAGCTAGTGTTGACTAGGGCATGGAAGGAGCCGGATACTGTAGAGCCAATCCCTAAGCAGGCAGACAAGATTTTGAGTGCCTCTTTGGACAAGGTCTTTTAGACCAAGGGTATCCAAGTAATGGTATGATTGTTGCAGCAGCCACCAAGAAGGGGCTTGCACAAGTGAGCTTTTCTGTCCACCCTCTCAACAGAGAATCGTTAGCATTGGACAGATTTGGGAAAAGGGTTTATTCCTCTTCCACGTTTAGGACAATAAACTACTTATCACATTTCATGAGGCTGCAAAGGGATCTTGTGAAAGAACTTCCTAGCTTGTCCCCTGGGTCTATGTCTACTGAGGAACAGAAGACCTGATGTTAAGTTGTCAATCTCGCCTTCATTCTTGCTTGATGGGTTCGGAGCCGATCCTCGGCTCCGACTCGGCACTTGCTAAGCTCGAGAGTCACTTTTACCAGCTCGAGGCAGCCCCATATCCCATGATGCAAGGCGGTAAGTACCCAGATCTCGTTTGCCGCTTCGCTGATGAGGTCCTCCTTTTACCAGCTCCTGGTAAGTGAATTACTACTTTACTATTTTAGCCCCTTTTTACAAAAAAACCTTAAATTCTTAGTTTTAACTTAGTTTTAATCCCTTTCTGACAGAAAATTTCCCTGTCTCCTCATATTTTTTAGTCAGACTTTCACCCTTCCCATCCCCCCCCCCCTGTTAGGGTGTGTGTGTGTCTGTTAGTTATACCTTCTGGTATATTTAATTTAATTTCTTGGACTGGTGTGTGTGTGTGTGTTTTTGCACCATGTCTAAAGAAAGGGTCTCAGGCTTTAAGAAGTGTGACTCGTGCTGTCAGAAGATGTCTCTGACAGACGGTCACACTTCTTGCCTGTACTGTCTGGGGCCTCTTCACCTGCAGGACTCCTGTGCTATATGTCATTCTTTTAGCCAGAGAGTCCGGCAGGAAAGAATAAATAAATTGATTTTGAGGGGCCTTCTTAAGCCGGAGGGCTCTCCGGCTAAGTCGGCCCCATCTAAGACTTCTAAGTCTTCCAAGGCCCAGGTTTCTGTGTCCAAGCCTGCGGCCTCGGCTCCGACTCATTCAGAGTCGAGATCGGCTCCGGCTGGAGCCGATTCTGGGTTACCTAAACCTTCGGCACCGATAGCCATCGGTGCCGACTCTGGTTCGACCACTTCGGTGTCGGCTCCGATCGGTTCCGACCACCATGTGGCTCAGGCATCGGTGTCGGCTCCGATCGGCTCCGACACCGTTACTTTTGTGGCTGTATCGGCTCCGGCTGGAGCCGATGCATCGAAGCTACCTGTCGGCTCCGATAAGTTGTCGGCTCCGACAGTTTCAGTAGTTTCATCGGCTCCGATGGTTCCTTCGAGGAAGAGGTCTAGGTCCCCTTCCTTGGAGCCGATACTTCGGCTCGGCTTCCTCTCTCGAACGGAGCCATCGGAGCCGATCTTCAAGGTCATCCAGGCTTTCTGACCATGATTTAGAGAGAGTGGTCAGTAGATTACTTAAGTCACAGGCATTGGCCCAAATGTTGCATAGTCCGTCTCAGCAGACGACTATTGGTCCACACCCCATTGTAGTTCCTCCTTCAACTCTACCTCAGAGATTGGAGTTGGAGTCTTCGGGAATGGTTACTGCTACGGCTGAGGGACAGATACCCCCTTCTGTTCCTTCAGCCTCCACTCTTATCTCCTCTTCTAGACCTTCCTTAGAGGGATTCGGTGGACGGGCTTCCCTGGTCTCCTCCGAGGGGGTGAGTGGCATCGGACCCTTGTCCGAACCCACTCTTCCCCTTGGAGCCTCGGCCTTGGTGAGCTCGGCTCCGACATCTGCCTCGGAGACTTCCCCTTCGGTGGGCCCCGGAGTTCCTAGCTCTTCGGAATGGGTCCTCTCGGGCCTTCCTGGGAGGGGAGCCTTCGAGGTGATGAAGAGTGTGCTGGCCACTGGTCTCAGCCAGCAGTCTGTTCCCTCAGCTCCTCCCTCTATAGTGCCTGTTGACATCTCTGCCACTTCTCTTGCTACAGGACCCAGAGATCCTCCGCCTCAGGTTTCCCCACTGGGAATATCCCCCTCTTCCGAGGATTCTCCTGATGTGTCGGGAGATCCTCCGCGGAAGAGGACATGTAAGAGGAAACATGTAGACTCCTCCGAGTCTATCACTTCAGATACTGACTTAGATGAGTCAGAGGGATCCCCAAGATCCCCCTCTGAGGATGTCTCCTTCTCAGACATCCTAGAACTCCTTAGACAGAGGGGAAACTGGCCCACCAATAATCCCTCTGAGGATGAGTCAGTATACCTGGAGGCGTTTGGATCTCGGCCCTCCACCTCCTGGGTGTCTCCGCCTTTCGACCCCCTTATGCAGGTTATTGCCCGAAAGGCATGGGCTGCTCCTGACTCTGTAGAGCCAGTCCCTAGGAGGCCTTCAAAATTTATTACTGCCCCGTGTGACAAGCAATTCCTCACTAAGGGTGTCCCCGCTGATGCCATGGTGGTGGCTGCTGCCACCAAGAAGGAACTTGCAGATCCTTCCGTACCTGTCCATCCTCCTAATAAGGACTCTAGGACTATGGATAGGTGCAGTGGCGGATGTTTTCTTCAGCGACCTTTGCTATCGTTAAGCTGAACTACCTATGTCACTTCACCAGACTCCAAAGGGATATCCTTAAGGAGCTAGGTGAAGTTGTGCAGGATCCTACAGCTGCAGGGGCTCAGGAAAAAATTGCTTCGCAGCTAGGAACCCTTAACTCCATTGAAAACTCCTCCATGCGGCTAATATCATATGCTGCTGATGGAGTAGTAGGCCATAGGTACAGGTGTGGCTCTTAGGCGCCAAGCCTGGATGCGGCTATGTAACTGCAGATCCCTTTAAGGCGTCCTTCACAAACTCTCCCTTTGATGGGTCAGCTTTGTTTGGCCCTCAAGTGAAGGAAACATTGACCAGGTGTGAGCAGGACGGCAAAACTCTTTCTGCCGTAGGAGTCCGTTTTTCCACCCCTTCTAGACCTTACCCCAAAGGACAGAAGGGTGGCAAAATGTGGTTCCGCAAATCCCAAGGAGTCACGCCGGATTCACGTGGTCAGTTTACCCCTAGAGGCAGAGGGGGTAACAACAACAGACGCCGCTCTAGAGGCAGAGGGGGTCCACAAAACCAGGGAAACAGGGAGTCTCTCTCTGACAAGCCCTTTCAGCATCCCTGAGATGTTGCCCGGCTGTCCCTCCTTGGAGGCAGTCGGGGGAAGATTATCGCTGTACCCAGAAGCCTGGCACTCCCTCACTCAAGACAGATGGGTACAGTCGATCATATCCGAGGGTTACATAATTCCTTTCGAGGAAAGTCCTTTCTATCCCTCAAATTCCCTTCCAGATGTACCACCCGGTCTAAGGGAAATTGCAGAGTTAGAAGTCTCAAAACTACTGCAAAAAAGAGCCATTCAGCCAGTTACAACAGACCATTCAGAGCCAGGAATCTACTCAAGGTTCTTTTTGGTCCCCAAAAAGACGGGAGACTGGAGACCAATATTGGATCTCAGCAGACTCAACAGGTCTGTGAGGAAGACAAGATTCCGAATGGTCACTCTTCAGTCAATTCTGCCCTTCTTACAGAAGGACAACTGGATGTGCTCAATAGATCTTCAGGATGCGTACTATCACATAAAAATTCACAGACGCTCCAGGAGATTTCTCCGCTTTCGGCTGGGGTCCAGTCATTTCCAGTTCAGAGCCCTGCCCTTTGGTCTCACTACAGCCCCCAGAGTGTTCACCAAATGTATGGCAGTGGTCACGGCTCACCTGAGACGTCAAGGATTCCAGGTGTTTCCGTATCTCGACGACTGGCTCCTTTCAGCCACCACCAGGCATCAGCTTGTTCAAGCCAGGGATTACACAATAAATCTTTGTACTCTTTTGGGCATCTCGATCAACTTCGAAAAGTCATCCTTATCGCCCTGCCAGTCTATTACTTTCATAGGCGCAAACTTAAACACTGTTCGGATGTCAGCTACCCTTACAGATCAAAGAGTTTCAGACATTCAAAGTCATGTCAGGATCATTCTAGCCAACAAGAAAGTACAGGCCAGAATGGTTCTAAAGGTTTTAGGCCTCATGGCTGCGGCCATTACTCTTCTTCCCCTGGCTCGCTTCTACATGCGCCTTCTTCAGTGGATGTTGTTCACTCAGTGGTCTTACCAACAACTTCCAATGCGTCACCAGATTCTGGTCACACAGACTTGCAAAAATCATCTTGCTTGGTGGATCACTTCTCCCCAGGTTCACCAAGGCAGACACTTTGTACCCCCATCCCCGGTAGCCACTGTCACCACGGATGCCTCCCTGATCGGGTGGGGGGGTCATTATCAGGACAGGATGGTTCATGGGACGTGGCAGCCGTTCGAGTACCACCTGCACATAAATGTCCTGGAGATGAGAGCAGTGCTTTTAACGTTGCAAGCCCTCAACGACTTTCTTCCCGTAGGGACAATTGCAGTCCACACAGACAACATGTCTGTAGTTTGGTATATCAACAAACAAGGCGGAACCAAGTCCTACCCCTTGTGTCGAGAAGCGCTCAGACTATGGCAATGGGCAATCTCCTCTCATCGGTTTCTGGTAGCAACGCATATCCCTGGGAAAACCAACATTGTAGCGGACAGATTGAGCAGAGCTATTTTCATGCCTCACGAGTGGTCTCTCAAGCAATCTATAGTGGAAGAGATTTTTCTGGAATGGGGTCGCCCATGTTGCGATCTTTTTGCTACTCCCCAAAACAGCAAATGCCCAGACTTCTTCTCTCTCTTCCCTCTACCAGGCCATCCCCCCAGAGACGCTCTGACCCAGGATTGGCCCCAGGGACTTCTTTATGCCTTTCCTCCATTTCCTCTGATCCCTCAAGTTATCCAGAAAGCAACCGTTTTGAGAGCCAAAATGATTCTCATTGCTCCTTACTGGCCTCGACAAGTTTGGTTCCCATTCCTCCGTCACCTTTTGGTGCAGCCGTGGCATCTGGACCCAGTGCCAGATCTTCTGATTCACCAATCCGGTCAGCTGCACCGGTCTATCCCTTCTCTCAACCTCACAGCATGGTTGCTCCACTTCCTTCCTTAGCCAGGCTTCCTTTGATCTCTAACCCTGTTAGAGACATCATAGTAGCTTCTTTAAAATCCTCTACCAGGAGGATTTACGCAAGCAAATGGAAACGTTTCTCTTATTGGGCTAAAGCCAAGAATATTGATCCTTTCACTGCCCCAGTTCAGGCAGTTCTGGACTTCTTAGCAGAGATTTTTCATGCAGGCTCCTCTTCTTCAACAGTCAGAGTTCAATTGGCTGCTATCTCGAACTTTCATGTCGGGATTGCAGATCACAATATTATGTCCCATAGGCTTTGTAGAGCCTTCTTGAAAGGAATTTTCCTGCTAAAGCCTCCAATCAGGAATCCTCCTCCTCAATGGGATCTAAATTTAGTGCTGACATCCTTGATTCTTCCCCCCTTCGAGCCAGCTGTTTCTTGCTCCCTAAAATTTCTTTCTTGGAAAACTTTATTCCTAGTAGCTATTACATCGGCCAGGAGGGTGTCTGAACTTCATGCTCTATCGGTTCGACCCCCCTATTTGGTCTTTCACAAAGAGAGAGTATCATTGAGAACTAATCCGACCTTTTTGCCTAAGGTCGCCTCAAAGACCAATTTGAATCAATCCATTGATCTCCCTGTATTTTTCCCAAACTATTCAGACAGATCCGAACAAAAACTACATTATCTTGATGTCCATCGCCAACTCAGATATTATTTGGACAGAACTAAACAATTTAGGAAATCTGATAAATTCTTTGTTTCCTATGCGGATAACAAGAAAGGCCTTCCTGTCTCTAAAGTGACCTTGTCTAGATGGCTATCTTCGGTCATCTCCGAAATTTATCTGCTCAGGGGAAAACAGCTGTGCTCAAAACCTAAGGCACATTCAACTAGGAGCTTAGCTACTTCTACAGCCTTTCAAGCTAGACTTCCTTTAGACACTATTTGTGCAGTGGCCACTTGGGCCACTCCTCATACTTTTGTTTCCCACTACAAATTGTACTTGGCCTCCAGGGACAGAGCCAGTTTTGGCTCTACAGTCCTCAAGAGTCTGTTCCATTGAGCCACCCAGGATAGAGGTGCTAGGGACGCGGTCCCATCAAGCAAGAATGAAGGCGAGATTGACAACTTAACATTAAGAAGTTATGTACCTACCATAACGTTCCATGTTAGTTGTCTTCTCTCGCCTTCTTTCTTGCGACCCTCCCTCCTTCCCCCAGGCCTGGACAGACCTTTTTTCTGTAAGGAGTTATTATGCTGAAGACCATTCAGTCCTGGTCTTTCTTCCATCCTGTAGGCTTTCTTTCTTCCCTTGGGAAGTGTTTTATGCTTGGTGCTACTGCCCTTTGTCATCAAACGAGATCTGGGTACTTACCACCTTGCATCATGGGATATGGGGCTGCCTCGAGCTGGTAAAAGTGACTCTCGAGCTTAGCAAGTGCCGAGTCGGAGCCGAGGATCAGCTCCGAACCCATCAAGCAAGAAAGAAGGCGAGAGAAGACAACTAACATGGAACGTTATGGTAGGTACATAACTTCTTATTTCTCCAGACTGGCCACCGTTCCATCACTGGCTAATGTGTACGTGAGGCTGATATCCCATGCTGCAGAGGGTACTTAAAGCGTGGCCAGTTCTGTCATTGTCATAAGGCGTCATGCCTGGATGAGGCTGTGTGACTTTGCTGAGCCCTTCAAACAATCCTTTATCACCATCCCATTTGATGGCGCCACCTTGTTTGGGCCTACAATTCATGACACTATCCCGCAGCAAAAAGGATGGAAAGATACTGTCTGCTGTCGGTTTCCATTTTTCTACCCTACAAAGGTCCTTTTCTAGGAAACAGCATGGAAGTAAAAAGAGGTGGTTTCATAAGTCGCAGGGTCCTTTTTAAGATGCGCAGAGAGATTTTTTTGCCGGGGCAACCAGAATTGAAAATGCCATGGACGCAACCAAGGGGGTCTGCAAAACCAAGGGTCATGGGAAACTTTCTCAGAATGACCCTTCCGGTGCTCCTGAACAGTTGACTGACTGCCTCCCACTGGATGCAGTCGGGGGGGGGATTCTTCTCCCTGCACCTAACAGCCTGAGAAGCCATTACAAATGATCACTGGGTGATAAGGATCATAGCCAAAGGATACTACATTCCCTTTTTAGAAATTCCCAAACAACAGCAACAAAAAAATAAATCACTGCCCTATGTTCCATCCAGTCAGACTGAGGATGTGGCCTTAGAAATCGAAAAACTACTAGACAAAAAGAGTCATCCAAAAGGTCCCCTCTAATCAAATCAGAGTGGGTGTTTACTCCATATTCCTTTTAGTCCCCCCAAAAAACCAGGGGAATTACGGCCAATTCTGGATTTGACCAATTTGAACAAGTCAATGAAGCACACAAAGTTCAGGATGGTCATGATTCAATCCATCTTACCAATTCTGAGGATGAGCAATTGAATCTGCTCTGTAGACCTGAAGTATGTGTGCGACCACATAAAGATGGACAGCCACTACAGACAATATCTACATTTCAGGCTGGGAGACAGTCACTGCCAATTTGGATCTCTGCCATTTGGCCTCACCACAGCCCCCAGGGTGTTCACCAAATGTTTGGCAATTGTGGTAGTGCAGCTCAGGCTTCAAGGTTTCCAGATTTTTCCTTATTTGGGTGACTGGCTTTTGACTGCTTCAGTCAAGCATCTACTGATCCAGGCCATGGGGCTATCTTTTATATCTGGCTCCACTCTTAAGAATCACAATCAATATTCAGAAATATCAGCTGCAGCCAAATTCAGGTTATAGATTTTATTGGAGCATGTCTGGACACAAGGATATTCCAGGCCTTTCTAACTATGGAGAGGATTGCAAATTTAAGACTTCAGGTCAAGCAGATTCTGTCTGTCCCAACCCCTCCGGTCAGCTTGATTCTCAGGTAGTTGGGTCCGATAGCAGCCAGTATAACTCTTCGACCTACTGCATGCGTACGCATGTGGATCCTGCAATGGACATTAACGGTCCAATGGTCTCTTCTCAGGAATCCTTTGAGTTTCCCCATCAAACTCTCCTGAGTATGTAAGGATTCTCTGCTTTGGTGGCTTCACTCTCCAAATGTTTCTCAAGGACGGCCATTCATCCTCCCTCCTCCAAATGCCATATTGACCATGGATGCCTCCCAGATGGGGCGAGGTGGGGCCTTGTTTGGGTTGGGCAGTTCAAGGCATGTGCGCACCCCAAGAGACCAACTTGCATATCAACGTACTGGAGATGAGGGCCATTCTTCCAACATTGCAAAATCTTCACAGCCTTCTACATCCAGGGACTATTGCGATACAAACAGACTGTATGTCTGGTTTGGTACATCAACAAACGGGGAAACAGGTCCTACCCCCATGTCAGAAAACAAGAGGGTGTAGCAGTGGGCAATCTCTACCAACCGCTTTCTGATAACAATGCATATTCCATGAGAATCCATCATATAAGTGGACAGGCTCAGCCGAGTGTTACTTATGCCTCACAAGTGGTCTTTCAATTACTCCACAGCAGATTTCATCTTTCAGAAATGGTGTCAGCCTTGTTGCAATCTGTTTGTGTTCCCTCTCAACAACAAATGCAACAGGTGTTTTGCCTTGATTCCTCCTCAACGCAGTCACCCAGAAACTGTCTAGTCCATGCCTGGCCTCCTGGTCTTCTCTATGCCTTCCCTCCTCTGGCATTAATTCCCAAGTTTTTACATAAGGCTGTCAGGTTGAAGAGCAGTGTAATCCTCAATGGCCCCTTCTAGCCCTGAAAAACCTAGTTTACCTTTCTTGGGTCTCACCGGATATGCCCGCCTTTGAGGTTGGAGCCGATTCCAGACCTTCTTTTCTCACCCGTCAAGGCATCCCCACCCTGGCCTTCAGGGCTTGAAGCTAACCCCATGGTTTTTGCAATTCTCATGATGGCAAGATGTCCCAGGCTTTATTTTCCTGTTCAAAGAATTCTTATCTCTTTCCTTAGGTCTTCAACCCACAGGATTTATAAAAGTAAATGAAAAAGATTCTCCATCTGGGTGCAGCAGAAACAGGGAGACCCTTTTGAGGCTCCTATTGCGGTCATTTTGGATTTTTTTTTTGGCATCCCTTTTCCATGATGGCAGTAGCTACTCCACCATTAAGGTCCAGCTCTCAGCTGGCATCAGGCATCATCTAAACTTTGTAAAGCCTTCCTTAGAGGCATCTTTTTGCTTTGCCACTGATCAAAGACCCTACCCCTCCATGGGACCTGACTATTCTGAAAATATTGATTCATCCTCCCTTTGAACAGTTGACTTAAAATTTCTTTCTTGGAAGATCCTTTTTCTAGTGGCTATCACATCTGCAAAAAGTGTTCAGACTTCAACCTCTTTCTTCTAAATTCCTGCATTTATTTTTTCACAAAGACAGGGTAAACTTGTGTATGTACCCATCTTTTTTGCCTAAGGTAGCCAAGGGGGGTAACAGTAATCAGTCTGTCAATCTTACTGTCTTTCCCTCATTATCATAACAAAGTAGAGTACACCCTTCATTTGCTGGATGTACATAGAAAATTACGTTTCTTAGACAAAACTAAATCCTTCAGGAAATCTAAGCAGTTGTTTGTGTCCCTCACTGAAGGAAAAAAAGGAAAATCCATTATGAAGATTGGTTGAACAACTATATTTCCTTTGTCTTTTCGGCCAGAAACATATCCTTGTCAGGTCCTATTAAAGCTCATTCTGCAAAGTCAATGGCGACTTCTCAAGCCTTTTGGTCCAGGGTTTGTTCTGACAGTCGGAACCGAGACCCACAGTTAATGAAATATGAAGATGGACAACATATCTAATAAATAAATGGTTCTGCCATTGTAGTAATCCTCCCTGAAACTACCTAACCCTAGCTTGTCTCTCATCCCTTCTTTCTCTTCTACTGTCTGTCTTAATATCCATCTACCTCTCTTAATCTCTGCATTACCTTACTACTCCATCTGTACCTATACTGTGTATAACTACTTAGAAATAATGAACACTGTTTTCCCTACATTGACATTGCACCTAAGTTTTTGTTGTAAAAATTCTGACATTGTACTCTACTGCTTTTCTGTATGATTTATTGTAAATGCTTTTTGCAGTTTGATCTCTAACATTTGTACCCAACTGTTATCTGTAAAATGTTATTGTAAAATGTTATTTCTCTAATTGTTTTAGCTGCCAATGCAATTTTCTTGGTGACTTCATGTAAAATTTTAATACTGATTGCGGAACTTTTCTCTTTGGGTCTGCACTGAAAAATGAGCTAAAGCTCAGCTGGACTAACCCAGTTAACAAATGTAAAATAAATATATAATAAATTATGGTAAGAACTTAACTTTTTATATGAAGTAGTTTACTTCATTTGGTCTTCAACTTGTGGGTTACGGATCTGTATCGGATCCGAGCTTGCAACTTTTACTAGCATCAGCTCTGAGCTCCAAACTCCTCCTCTTACCCATAATACACCTCCACTGCCTTCCATCCCCAGATCTCGTTTGCCGCAAATTGCTTCAGCGTCGTGTCTTCTGAGCTCCAGCTAGTCAGTGGGATTAAAACCTTTTGTGAGTAAATAACTTTTCTAAATTTCTTTCAGTTAGTGTTAGTATAGGTCCCCTTTCTCCTCCCCTCTCTTGGTGCGTCGAGTGTTAGTGTTTTTAGGTTAGTTAGAGTAGTTTGTTCTGTGGTGTAGGTAGTAGCTCCTCCCCCCTCAGTGTTTTCTGTAGACGAGTGTGGTGAGTGGGTATGTGTGTGTTTGTTAATTAGAAAAAACTTGCCTGTCTTTTTTCTAAGGCTATCTTTCTAGATTTTAGGATGGCTGAAAAGCTTGTTTTCAAGTGCTGCAGAGTGTGGCCATAAGTTATCCCCACCAGATGGCCACACTCTATGTGTTTCGTGCTTGGGAGTAGCCCACCTGAGTGTGGATTGTAGTATTTGTGCAGGCTTCAACCTCCGCACCCTAAAGGATAGGAAGGCCAAGTTGGCCATCAAAGGTCTTCCTCCTTCCGACTCTGTTTCTTCGTCTCCAGCTTCGGTCATAGCAGCTGCTGTGGCGCCTCTCCCTCCTCTCTTCCTGTGGCTTCTCCTCCCTCCCAGGCTGGGACTCAACCTCCTGTACTAAAGCCTCTGGTAGCGGAGCAGAAGAGAGGTATAGAGAGAGGGGGGGGGGGGAGTCAAAGATGAGGGAAAAGAGGAAGAGGTCCCCGGGCCTCGCTTCTCCGAGTAAGACGCTACGGATCTGTAACTCCCCTTGGCTCCGATCTCCGAGGTTCTCACCGGAGCCGGAGGAAACACGTCCAGCGTCTCGGGCCTCGGTGCCCTGACCCGCCAGGTCGGCGTCCGTGACCTCATCATGGTCCACACGCTCCTTGTTAGATATGGATCTGGATAAGATGATGAGGCGATTTATCCGTACACAGACCCAGATGTGGGTCTTGCCAGGCCCCTCTCCCTCTGGAGGGGGGAGCTTGCTTCCTTTCTTTCAACCCATTTCTCCTTCTCCAATCCGACCTTCGGGTTGAGAGTACTTGGATCCAAATTTCGCTTTGGTCAGGGGGTCAGCACCAATGGTACCTGCTTCCTCAACACCAACAGCTGTCTGGAGAGTTTCTGATCTGAGCCGCTCTCAGAGCCGGAGCTTTTGTGTTAGATCCGAGGGAGTGGAACCTTTCTCATTGGCTTCAACTTTGTCGGGCCAGGTCCTCTCCCTTGGAGCTCCATCCACCTCGGGCCTGGCTCCAATTCTCGCATCGGACCCGCGGAGACCGACCTCCTTATTGGTTTCTCAAGAGGTTTGCTCTCCTTCGGCATTCAACGTGGTAGAAAGGGTTCTTTCCATCTGATCAAGACTTCTGACCGCCCCCTCGGACTCCTCCCAGACCCCCTCGGCTCTGTCTACAGTCCCCATTGTTTTACCAGTGGAACAGCCCGTGCTTGAAGAGCCCCAGATACCCCCCCCCCAAGGAACAAATGGCTTGTGAGCTCCTCCCGGAGAGCCCCACCGGAGATGTGCCTCGCAAGCATACATGCAAGAGGAGGCACTTGGACTCCCCCGAGTCCCTCACCGAGGACACTGACTTAGATGATGGAGAGGGTTCCCTAAGGTCACCACCCCCTCACCCCCCCAAAGGATGTCTCCTTTGGAGACATCAAGGATGTTCCTGTGCCAGCATGGTGGTTGGTCTGCCCCCAAATCTTCTTCTGATGAGTCTGTGTTCCTGGAGGCTTTCGGCATGGGCCCATCTACTTCCTGGGTGTCCTCTCCCTCGGGCATGGAAGGAACCGGACACCATGGAACCTATTCCAAAGTGACCTGACAAAATCCTAAGAACCCCCCCATAGATAGCACAACTTGGAATAAGGGCTCCCCTGTGGACTCCATGGCAGCAGCCACTAAGAAGGAACTTGCCCAGAAGAGTTCCTTGGTCCACCCTCCTGACCGAGAGTCATGGATGATGGACCGCCTAGGGAAGTGGGTGTACACTTCAGCTACCTTTTCAATTAGGGCGCTGAACTACTTGGCCCATGTCACCAGACTCCAACGTGACCTAGTAAATGAGCTGGAGGAGTCTCCCCCCAAGTCCATGTCGCAGGAGGACAAGGCTTCATTCTCCGCGAGGATGGCCACTTTAAAAGCAGTATCTTAACACGTCCATGCGACTCCTCTCCCATGCTATGGAATGAGCGGCTAGGGCGGCTGGGTCTGGCGTGTCCATGAGGTGTAACACCTGGTTCAGGTTATGTCAATTTTCCGAACCTTTAAAGGCGTCATTTGCCAATGCCCCTTATGACGGTTTACACTCTTCGGTAAGACCGTCAAGGAGATATTAGTCCGGAGTGAGGAGGACGGGAAGACACTGTCTGCCGTCAGGATCTGCTTCTCTAACCGTCAAAGGCCCTTTTCCCGGAACCAGAGAGGTCAAAAGAAGATGTGGTTCCGGAAATCACAGTATTCTCGGGACACTCAGGACTCTTCTTCCCCCAGAGGCAGAGGGGAACAGAATGGATGCTGGCCCAGAGGCAGAGGGGGTCTGTGGAACTTCGGGTCTCAAGAACCTTTCTCGGACAGACCCGGGCAGCAACCCTGAGTGGTTCCCTGACTGCTCTACTCTGGAGGCAGTCGTGGGACGATTGTTCTTGCACCCAGTGGCATGTTAGTCTATAACAGTGGACCGCTGGGTGCTTCAAATCATATCCAGAGGATACTCTATCCCCTTCATGGGTTCCCCTATATCTTCCAGACACCTCCCGGATGTACCACCAACGCAGAGGGAGGCAGCAGCACAGAAAATTTCCAAGCTACTAGAAAAATGAGCCATCAAAACCGTCACCCCAGATCCATCCAGATCAGGCTTCTACTTCAGGTTCTTTTTGGTGCCAAAGAAAATGGGGGACTTGAGGCCCATTCTGGACCTCTCTACCCTGAACCTGTCAGTTGCCAAAGAGAAGTTCTGGATGGTCACATTACATTCTATCATGCCACACCTGTAAGAGAACGACTGGATGTGCTCATTAGACCTCTAGAATGCTTACTATCACATACAAATGCACAGAAGCTCCAGGAGGTTCCTCCGCTTTCGGCTAGGAGTCAATCATTGCCAATTTTGAGCCCTATCCTTTGGTCTCACCACAGCTCCCAGGGTGTTTACCAAAGTGATGGTGGTGATAGCGGCTCACCTGTGGCTTCAGGGGATTCAGGTCTATCCATACCTGGACTATTGGTTCCTCACTGCTCCCACCAGGCATCTACTTTCCCAAACCAGGGATTATGTCCTGACTCTTGCCTTGCGTTTGGGGATCACAATCAAAGCATCCAAATCTCTCCTTGATCCTGTACAGGTGAAAGACTATATTGGTGCCAGGATAGATACTCTTCAGTGCAAAATGTTCCTGCCCTCAGAGAGAGTTTATAACCTGAGGATGCATGTCTCCCTGATCTACCGTTCTCATCTTCCAACAACGGAATCGGTGTTAAGGGCCTAGGCTCGATGGCGGCGACCATAACTCTTCTCCTGTGTACTCGGTTACACATGAGAATTCTACAGTGTACTCTAGCTGTACAATTGTTCCTGTTGGAACTGCCATTGACATATCCAATTCAACTCAGTCGAGTCTGTCGGTCGTCCCTCATATGGTGGATGAGCTCTCCGGACATTTTGGAGGGACAACCCTTTGTTCCAGCCCCGGCCCAAACCACAGTGATCATGGATGCCTCCTACATTGGGTGGAGGGGCACATTGTTCGAGCAGGACAGTCCAAGGCCTGTGGTCCCCCATAGAGACCAGCTTGCATATAAATGTCCTAGAGATGAACACGGTCCTTCTAGAGTTGCAGGCCCTTCATGCCTTTCTTCCTCTGGGGACGATTGCTATTCAGTCAGACAACATGTCAGTGGTCTGGTATATCAACAAACAGGGAGGGACCAGATCTTACCCCCTTTGACGTAAGGCCATGAGAGTGTGGGAATGGGCGATCTCTACCGGTCTGTTTCTCATCGCAACGCACATTCCGGGACAGTCCAACATCCTAGCTGACAGGCTAAGTCGGACCTTTCTGATGCCTTACGAGTGTTCTCTGAATCTGTCAGCAGCGGAACAGATCTTCAGCAAGTGGGGTCAACCTTGTTGAGATCTCTTTGCATCTCCTTCCAATGTGAAGTGCAGCAAGTTTTTCGCTCTGAACCCCCTGCTGGGGGAGTCCTCCAGAGACGCTCTAGTTCATGCTTGGCCTTACAGTCTTCTGTATGTTTACACGCCAGTACCTCTCATTCCAAGGTTTCTACAGAAAGCTCATCAACTGGAGAGCAAAGTGATCCTCATTGCCCCATTCTGGCCTTGCCGGGTATGGTTTCCCTACCTTTGGTATCACCTTCTGGCTCCACCTTGGATCCTAGATCCCATTCAGGATTTAATTTCACACCCTTCGGGGGTGCCTCATCCAAATCTGGACAGCCTGAAGCTCACAGCTTGGCTGCTCCAGTTCCAGTGATTGCTAGGATTCCCGGACTATCCTCTTCAGTTAGAGGTAGCTGCTCATAAGTCTTCGACCAGGAAGGTTTATTGCAGCAAGTGGAAACGTTTTTCTTTCTGGGCTTCTCAAAGGCGTTTAGGCCCTTTCACGGCTCCTATTTCTGCCATTCTTGATTTTCTAGCTGATATTTTTCAACATGAAGCTAGTTCTTCTACTGTCAAAGTTCAGTTGGCTGTCATTTCTCATTTTCATGTGGGCGAGAATTCTGCCTCTTCAGCGTCTTCCAGACTGTGTAAAGCCTTCATCAAAGGCACATTTTTGTTAGCCCCCCCCCCCCCCAGTCAACGATCCTGTTCCCCCATGGGATCTTACTATGGTTCTTCAAGCTTTGGTCGGTCCGCCTTTCGAGCCTGCCGCAACTGCAGATCTAAAATGTTTATCGTGGAAAACAGCTTTTCTGGTGGCTATTACCTCTGCAAAAAGGGTTTCAGAATTGCAGGCATTGTCCATCAAAATTTCTTACATGATTTTTCAGATAGGGTTCCATTCGAACCAATCCATCCTTTCTTCCTAAGGTAGCATCACCAGCCAATATCAATCAGACCATTAATTTGCCTGTGTTTTTTCCTAATTTTACTAACAAGATGGAATACAATCTCCACATGTTGGATGTTCATAGACAGTTATGATTCTATTTACACAGGACAAAAACTTTCTGTAAATCAGATCAATTGTTTGTATCCTTCTGTAAACCTTTTTTGAGGAAAACAATCTCAAAGGTCACTATAGCTAGATGGATTTTTTCATGCATCCTGCAAGTTTGTAAGGACAGAGGCATGTCTCCTTCAGGTCAGGTGAAAGCTCATTCCACTAGGTCCATGGCTTACATCTGCGGCCTTTTGGTCTAGACTGTCTTTGGATGATATTTGTTGTGCAGCTACTTGGTCCTCATCTCATACATTTATTTCTCATTACAAATTGGATTTGACTTCCAGAAGGAGAGCATCCTTTGGTTTTGCAGTGCTCTGGAATATCCTTCCATGAGGGCCACCCAGGAGTTTAGTAGCTGGGGACTTTGTCCCACAGGTTGTAGACCAAATGAAGTAAACTACTTCAGATAAAGAAGTTATGTACTCACCATAACGTTCCATCTGAGTAGTTCTTCTTCATTTGCCTTCAACCGTCCCTCCCTCCTTCCCTTGGACCTTGTCATGTGAACAGCCTGCGGGCTGCAGTTATAGGTCATAAGTATTTTTTCAGGTCGAGTTATCAGTATAAGGATCAGCAAACTCGATCTGGGAGTTCAAAGGTAGTGGAGGTGTATGATACTAGTAAGATTGCCAGCTTGGATCCGTTACGGATCCAGTATCCCACAGGTTGAAGACAAATGAAGTAGAACTACTCAGATGGTACATAACTTCTTTTTTCTATCCTTTCTCAGGTATCTAGACATGCTTTGAAGAGCTTGTATGATTGTGGAGATATTATATCTAGTGCCATTGCCACTGCTACAATGTTGAGAAGAGTTATTATTGTAAATAACTAAGGGTTTGCTGATAAGGTAAAGTATAAAATCTTGGATTCAGCTTTAGGTAAGGAGGTATTGTTTGGCTGTTCCCCAGGTTCTCAAGCAATATGAAGACAGAGGGAAAGTAATATAATGTACCTCAATACGAATCTTATAGACATCCCTGTTAGACAAAAAAAAGTCAAACAAAATCAGTCTTTTTCTTGTAAGCAAAATACAAAAAAAAAAAAAAAAAAAATAGATGGGTGGAGGGTAACAATAAAAAAGGGGTCTTTTAAGACAAAGGGGCAGACATACAGTACAGATTAACTATGCTAGTATTCTATTCTGATCTTCAGCTTGAAGGCGTTCACCTTCTTCTCTTCAGGGGTGCGGTCTTCTGCTCTGATTATTTCTCCTCCGGGTAGAACAGATCTGGTTGCTGAAGAGGCATCTTCAGATCTGGCGGAGGTTGGAACAGCCTACCTGGTTATTGGGAGGATGATTGCCCTACCACCAAGAGCTGAGACAAAGACTTGATTGGGATCAACACCACCTCTAGACTCCTGCTCCTCCTCACCTCACTACTACCAGGCATTCTTAGGTTCTCAAAGCTACTGCTCCTCAGCAGGCAGAGTCCTCTGAGAAGTCAGGACATAACCCTCCAGATGTACTGAGGAAGGGGATGTGTAAGAGGAGACACACAGACTTCCTGTCACAGTCTATCGTAGCAGATATCGACTCAGATGGTAGATAGCATCTCTCCCAGTCCTCTCCCAAGCCACCGCTTTTGGTGAGATATTAGAACTTATACAGCAGAGGCAATTAGATCCATCTATAATGTCACGGACCACTTTTAAGACCTTCTTCTCTAATTCTCCCTTTGACAGATTGTTACTCTTTGGTCCATCATTGAAAGAAAAGATACAGAAGTGTGAGCAAGATTCTTTCTGCTGTTAGAGTGAACTTTAAAGCCCCACAAAGATCATGCAGTAGGAACTAACTTGGTGACAACAAAAATCCATAGTTTTTCAGGTCTACTTTATTAACTTGAACGTTCAAAAGTTCGACTGCATAAAGATCGACACATATGCATCGAACTCTTAAACATTCGAAAGTTAATAAATTAAAAAAATACACAGGAAAAAAAATAAGATGTAGGCAGGGGGGCAAGCCCCTCTGCACCCCCCCACATCCCCCGCTACTTAAATATACCAACTCGCACTACATTGAAGTAAACGGAAATCTCCATGTACTGAGACTTCCATTTACAGTTTTCGACGACTTGCACTTTCGATGCATATGGTCTGATCCATATGTATTCGCGTTTTTCCGCTTTTGCGTAAATAAAGTAGACCCAGTTTCTCTACCGCTTGACAGAATTCAGATCTTGTTTTGGGCAATACTAACTCTTCTTCAGTCTATATCTCTGACTAGCTAATTTGAAGGGATCCAGAGCTAATGGCATTGTTAATACTAAATGTTCAGTTGTCAATCTCGCCTTCATTCTTGCTGGATGGGTTCGGAGCCGATCCTCGGCTCCGACTCGGCCACTTACTAAAGCTCGAGAGCTAATTTTACCAGCTCGAGGCAACCCTATATCCCATGATGCAAGGCGGAGACTACCCAGATCTCGTTTGCCGCTTAGCTTAAGAGGTGCCTCTTTTACCAGATCCTGGTAAGTTTTCTTCAAATTAAGACTTTTAGTCTCATCCCTGTTAGATTTAATTACCTTAGTTGTTTTGTGAACCTTAACGTTTAATTTAACCCTATTCCCGTTAGTGTTCCCTATTTTTCGGGTTATTTATCCCTTTCCCTAGGTTAGGCCTTAAACCTCCCCCTTTCCTAATTTTTCCTGTCAGGGATTCTGTGTGTGTTTGAGTGTGTTGTATCCCTGTTTAGATTTATATTATTGGATTGGGTGTTATTTTGTGTGTGTGTCTGTGTTTCCTTGTTACTTGTGTTTCCTCGACACAGCTATGTCGAAGGACACAAAGGTCTCATGCTTCAAGAAGTGTGACTCGTGCTGTCAGAAGATGTCTCTGACAGACGGTCACACTTCTTGTGTTTACTGCCTGGGACCTCTGCACCTGCAGGACTCTTGTGCTATCTGTCATGCCTTCAGCCCAAGAGTCCTGCAGGAGCGCAGAAATAAATTAATATTGAGGGGCTTATTAAAGCCTGAGAGCTCCCCGACTAAGTCGGCTCCGGGGAAGCCCTAGAAACCAGTTAAGCCTTCGGCTTCAAGTCCTAAGCCATTGGCTACTGGTTCTTCTTCTTCAGTGTCGAGATCGGCTCTGGCCGGAGCCGATCCTTTTCTTTTAGAAGTCACAGTATCGGCTGCATCCGGCGCCGATACTGCCAGATCTGGGCACTCAGTGTCGGCTCCGGCTAGAGCCGACGTATCCTCGGCTCCTTCGGCTCCACCTATCTCTAAAAAGAGATCACGATCCCCCTCGTTGGAATCGATACGTTCGGCTCCGAGATCACCCCTGCTCTCGGAGTGGAGCCATCGGAGCCGTTCTTCTCGGTCGTCCAGGCTGTCTGATCACGACCTTGAGAGAGTGGTGAGTAGACTATTAAAGTCTCAGGCATTGGCCCAAGTGCTCCATAGCCCGTCTCAACAGACGGTAGCTATCACACACCCACCTAACATTCCTCCTTCGACTCTCTTACAGAGCTCGGAGCCGGAGCTCCTCAGAGCCGTGACTGTTGTAACTTCGGAGCCGATACCACCCTCCCTTTCGGCTCCGTTGTCCTCTGCTCCGATTTCCTCCTTGAGGCCTTCATTGGAGGGATCTGGGCGTCTGGTCTCTCTCGTCGGCTCCGAGGGGGCGACTGGCATCGGACCCTTGTCCGACCCCGTTCTCCCTCTCGGGGCTTCGGCGTTGGTAAGCTCAGCCCCGACATCTGCCTCGGAGCCGTCCCTGTCGGTGAGGCCTGGAGTTCCCATCTCTTCGGAGCGGGAACCTTCTGGCCTCTCTGACGGGGGAGCCTTCGAGGTGATGAGGAGTGTACTAGCCCCTGGGCGTAGTCAACGGTCAGTTCCATCAGCTCCTCCCACTACAGTGCCTGCTGACGTCTCTTCCCACTCTCTTGCTCCCGGACCCAGAGATCCAACGCCTCAGGTTTCCCCATTGGGAATATCTTCCTCTTCCGAGGCTTCTCCTGATCCGTCAGGTGAACCTCTGCGTAAGAGGACATGTAAGAGGAAACATCTAGACTCCCCCGAGTCTATTACATCTGATACTGACTTGGATGAGTCGGAGGGATCCCCAAGGTCCCCCTCTGAGGATGTCTCTTTCTCAGACATCCTTGAACTCCTTAAGCAGAGGGGGAACTGGCCTTCCCTTAATCCTTCCGAGGACGAGTCAGTATACCTGGAGGCGTTCGGGTCTCGACCCTCCACCTCCTGGGTGTCTCCGCCTTTCGACCCTCTTATGGACGTGGTGGCTCGGAAGGCGTGGATGGCCCCGGATTCAGTGGAACCTATTCCTCGGAGGCCTTCTAAATTCATTACGGCCCCACCTGATAGGCAATATTTGACAAAAGGTGTCCCGGTTGATGCCATGGAGGTGGCTGCAGCCACCAAGAAGGAACTAGCTGATCCTTCAGTACCTGTCCATCCTCCTAACAAGGATTCTAGGACTATGGATAGGTATGGCAAGCAGATTTTTTCTTCAGCGACCTTTGCCATGCGATCGCTGAACTACTTGTGTCACTTCACCCGCCTTCAGAGAGATGTTCTTAAAGAGTTGGGAGAAGTTTTACAGGATCCGTCAGCTGTTGGGTCTCAGGATAAGATTAACTCACAGCTAGGAATCCTAAACTCCATTGTTAACTCCTCCATGCGGCTCATTTCATATGCAGCCGATGGAGCGAGTAGGGCCGCAGGCACAGGAGTGGCTTTAAGACGTCAATCCTGGATGCAGCTTTGTAATTTTGCAGATCCCTTCAAGGCGTCCTTCACGAACTCTCCCTTTGATGGCTCGACCTTGTTCGGACCTCAAGTGAAAGACACCTTGACTAGATGCGAACAAGATGGCAAGACTCTTTCTGCCGTAGGAGTCTGTTTCTCCACTCCTTCAAGACCTTACCCAAAAGGTCAGAAGGGAGGGAAAATGTGGTTGCGCAAATCTCAAGGAGTCACACCTGACGCACAAGGTCAGTTTACCCCCAGAGGCAGAGGGGGTAACAACAACAGACGCCGCCCTAGGGGCAGAGGGGGTCCGCAGAATCAGGGTAGCAGGGAGCCTCTCTCTGACAAACCCTTCCAGCATCCCTGAGATGTTGCCCGATTGTCCACCTTCGGAGGCAGTCGGGGGAAGATTATCGCTGTACCCCAAAGCCTGGCTTTCCCTTTCTCAAGACAAATGGGTACAGTCGATCATATCCGAGGGTTACAAAATTCCCTTTATTCAAACCCCAGCTCAGCAAGAGGGAACCCTTCCAGACATTCCACCCGGTTTAAGGGAACTAGCAATACCAGAGATTTATAAACTGCCAGCAAAAAGAGCCATCCAGCCAGTCCCAGCAGACCAAATAGGATCTGGTATCTACTCAAGGTTCTTTTTAGTACCAAAAAAGACAGGGGACTGGAGACCAACATTAGATCTCAGCAAACTAAACAAGGTTGTAAAGAAAACAAGATTCCGGATGGTCACGCTGCAGTCCATTCTACCCTTTCTGGGCAAGGACAATTGGATGTGCTCGGTAGATCTTCAGGATGCGTACTATCACATAAAAATTCACAGGCACTCCAGAAGGTTTCTCCGCTTTCAGCTGGGGACCAGTCACTTCCAATTCAGGGCCCTGCCTTTTGGACTCACTACAGCCCCCAGAGTGTTCACCAAATGTATGGCAGCGGTTACGGCTCACCTGAGACGTCAAGGATTCCAGGTGTTTCCATATCTAGACGACTGGCTCCTCACTGCCACCACCAGGCATCAACTTCTCCAAGCCAAAGATTACACCATTCACATTTGCAGAGGGCTAGGGATTTCTATAAATTTCGAAAAATCTGCCTTGTCGCCTTGTCAATCTATTACTTTTATAGGCGCAAAATTGGACACTGTACAACTTTCAGCAAAGTTAACAGACCAAAGGATCTTGGACATTCAAAATCACGTCCAGGTGATTCTCTTCAGCAACAAACTTCAGGCCAGATTTGCTCTGAAAGTATTGGGTCTTATGGCGGCCGCCATAACACTTCTTCCCCTTGCCCACTTTTACATGCGTCTTCTACAATGGATGCTATTTGCCCAATGGTCCTTTCAATAACTTCCCATGCATCACAGGATCATAATAACTCCAACTTGCAAAAGGCATCTGACCTGGTGGATATCGTCCCCTCAAGTCCATCAGGGCAGACCCTTTGTTCCTCCTGCCCCGGTCGCCACGGTTACATCGGACGCCTCCCTGATCGGGTGGGGGGGCATTATCAGGGCAGGATGGTCCATGGCACTTGGCAACCTTTCGAATACCACCTGCACATAAATGTCCTAGAGATGAGAGCAGTGCTTTTAACGTTGCAAGCCCTCAACGACTCTCTTCCCCTGGGAACTATTGCAGTCCAAACGGACAATATGTCCGTAGTGTGGTATATCAACAAACAGGGCAGAACCAAGTCCTCTCCACTGTGTCGAGAGGCTCTCAGACTTTGGCAGTGGGCAATCTCTTCTCAGCAGTTTCTGATAGCAACACATATCCCCGGGAAATCCAACATCATAGCGGACAGGTTGAGCAGAGCTATTCTCATGCCTCACGAGTGGTCTCTCAAACAATCAGTGACGGAAGAGATTTTTCAGGAGTGAGGCCTTCCTTGCTGCGACCTTTTTGCTACACCTCAAAACAGCAAATGCCCCGACTTCTTCTCTCTCTTCCCCCTTCCAGGCCATCCCCCCAGAGACGCTCTAACCCAAGATTGGCCCCAGGGACTTCTTTATGCCTTTCCCCCCTTTCCTTTGATACCTCAAGTAATTCAGAAAGCAACCGCCTTGAGAGCCAAGTTGATTCTCATTGCCCCTTATTGGCCTCGACAGATATGGTTTCCGTTCCTACATCGTTATCTCTTGGTACAGCCATGGCATCTGGACCCGGTTCCAGATCTTCTGACCCACCAGTCGGGGCAGCTGCACCAATCCATACCTTCTCTCAACCTCACTGCTTGGTTGCCCCACTTCCATCCCTAGACAGACTTCCTATGATTTCTAATCCCGTCCGGGATATCATAGTAGCTTCCCTTAAATCTTCCACCAGAAGGATTTACAGTAGTAAATGGCAACGTTTCTCCTTCTGAGCAAAAGCTAGGAATATAGACCCCTACACTGCTCCGATTCATTCGGTCTTGGACTTCCTAGCCGAGATTTTTCATTCAGGATCTTCTTCCTCCACAGTAAAAGTTCAGCTGGCAGCCATTTCGAATTTTCATATAGGCTTTTTGGACCACAACATTATGTCACATAAACTTTGCAAGGCATTCCTTAGAGGTATCTTTTACTTAAACCTCCGATTAGAGACCCCCCCACCACAGTGGGATCTAAATTTAATTTTAACATACTTGATTCTTCCCCCTTTCGAACCTGCGGCTGCCTGTTCATTGAAATTTCTTTCTTGGAAGACACTCTTTCTAGTCACCATTACTTCTGCCAGGAGAGTATCTGAGCTTCATGCTCTCTGCATTCGTCCTCCCTACTTAATCTTCCACAAAGACATGGTTTCTCTAAGGACTAATCCGTCTTTCTTACCCAAAGTGGCATCGCAGACGAACTTAAATCAATCCATTGATCTTCCAGTTTTTTCCCCAAATTATTCTGATAGAGCGGAACAAAAACTACATTATCTTGATGTTCACCGCCAACTCAGATATTATCTGGACAAAACTAAACATCTTAGGAAATCTGATCAACTGTTTCTATCCTATGCAGAGAACAGGAAAGGCCTTCCAGTCACCAAGGTGACTTTATCTAGATGGCTGTCTTCTGTGATTACTTACATTTATCAGCTCAGAGGCAAAGAGTTGATTTCTAGGCCAAAAGCCCATTCTACCAGAGCTCTAGCTACATCTACAGCTTTTCAGGCTAGACTTCCAATAGACACTATTTGCGCAGCAGCCACATGGGCCTCTCCTCATACCTTTGTTTCACATTACAAATTAGACTTGGCCTCCAGAGACAGAGCGAATTTTGGTTCCACCGTTCTCAAGAGTCTGTTCCATTGAGCCACCCAGGATAGAGGTGCTACGGACGCTGTCCCATCCAGCAAGAATGAAGGCGAGATTGACAACAACATTAAGAAGTTATGTACCTACCATAACGTTCCATGATGTAATGGGATCCTATCTCGCCTACATTCATAACTGATGGGCTCGGAGCCGATCCATCGGCTCCGACTCGGCCAACTAATACACTAGAACGAAGTCTCTTATTGGCTGGGCTACTCCCTATCCCAGGATGCACTACACCTGCTTCCCCAGATCTCGTTTGCCGCTTTACAAGCTGGACGTGGTCTCGACTTGGCTGGAGCTAAGTGGTTTCTTTTACCTTTACTGGTCTTTGACCTTGGCTTTTTTCCTCTGAATATTCATAAAACAGCTGTTTTAACAGCTACTTTCTGTAAATTGTGTATTTTAGTTATATAACTTTGTGTCTGAAGTAGTACTGGTACTTTATTTCGCTGTCGGGCAAGGCCCGTTTAAGTTAGAGGGCCTTTGCCCTATTTTTTGAGTGTTGGTGTTAATTTTATTTTTTCTTCGGGCTAAGCCCGTTTAAATTAGAGGGCTTTGGACCGTTGTTTTTCTTGTGGTGTGTGTGTGTTCACTGTGTTCTCTTGTGAGGTAAATTTTTCCTCTCAGAGCTCGTGTCTGGTTTCTCGCGCTCTACAGTTAGCGCAAGCCTTGTCAGTTATACTGCTTGTCATATCTCTTCTACTTTATTATGTCAAAAGAGCAGAAGTCAGGATTTAAGAAATGCACTCGGTGCAATTACAAAATGTCTATTACAGACAGTCATTCCATTTGCGTGTACTGTTTGGGGCCTAAACATCTACAGGAGACATGTAGTGTCTGTCATGCTTTCTCCTCTAGGGTTCTTCAAGAGCGCAAAAATAAACTCATTTTGAAGGGTCTTACTAAGCCCTCCTTTGAAGAAGCTTTAGAGTCTCCTGTTACATCCAAAAAGAAAAGATCGTCGGCTCCGACAAGTCTGTCGGAACCGACTGCTAAAAAGCAAAAGTCGACCTCTTCTTCCTCGGCTCCACTGACTTCGGGGTCGAAGGGTCTGCCTCGATACCTCCTTCCTCGGCTCCATTAGTTTCGGAGCCGCAGGTTGGAGTATCGAGAGGCGAATCACCTCCATCGGTTCCAATGGCCTCGGAGCCGGTGGAGGTGTGCAGCTCAGACTCTTCCCCCTCGGCTCCGAAGAAAGCTCCTTCGGCGCCGATAGTGGTCCATGCTGTGGTGGATCCGGCGCCGATAGTGTTGGAGCCTTTTCGGAGCCGGTCCCCTACTCTCTCGGAGCCGAGAGGAAAGTCTTCTCGTCTGTCTACCTCCTCTAAATCTTCGAAACTGTCTGATCAGGATTTGGATAGGGTGATACAGAGGCTTTTCCAGTCTCCAGTTTTTGCTAAAATGGTCTCGGCTCCAGCCCAGTTGGCTTCGGAGCCGATCCCCCCTCCGACATATTCGATTCCTCCTCCAACCTCCTCGGAACCGTTGGAGTCGGTGATGGTTGAGCAATGCGGAGCCATGCGGTCAGAGCCGAGACCCCTTCGAGGTCTGTCGGCTCCGACTATGGTTCCTACCCTGTCCTCGGGTTCAGGGTTTGGTACTGGGACTTCCTCAGTCGGGCCCGAGGGGAACACTTTGGGGCTGGGTGCTTCGGTGCCTAGTCTTCCCCTCGGAGCATCGGCTGCTGGAATTCCCAGTGCCATCGTGGCCTCTAGACCAGTGATCTCCATGGAGTCTGGAGGTCCGGCCTTTGAGGCCATGAGGACCGCGCTGGCCATGCCTTTGCCGGCTCAGCAGGCTTTTACCTCACCGTCCCTAGATCTGGAGACTGGTGCTTCTGTTGTATTGCAGTCCCCCGGCAGTGGGGCCCCAGGGCCTGAGGATACCCCCATTGGGGGTTCCCTTCTTCCGGGGGGTCCGTCCGAAACTGCTTCGGACGAGCCCCCACGGAAGAAATTGTGCAAGAGGAAGCACGTGGACTCCCAAGATGAGTCTGTTACATCGGATACTGACCTCGATGACGCAGAAGGGTCCCCCAAATCATCTTCGGATGATATCTCTTTCTCAGATATCCTGGAGATTCTGAGACAGAGAGGAGATTGGCAGGCCAAAACCCCTTCAGCTGAGGAGTCAGTCTTCCTCAAGGCCTTCGGGGCCCAGCCCTCCGCCTCCTGGGTGTCTCCGCCCTTCGATGATCTCCTTGATTTGGTTTCTCGAAGGGCGTGGGAACACCCAGATTCTGTGGAACCGGTGCCTGCGAGACCCAATAAGTTTCTTTCAGCCCCCCCCCCAGAAGGAATTTCTGATGAAAGGTGTTCCGGTAGATGCTATGGTGGTGGCTTCTGCCACACAGCAGGACGTGGCAGAGGCTTCAACGTCTGTCCACCCTCCTAATAAGGATTCTAGGAGAATGGATAGGTACGGGAAGCGTACCCTGTCGTCAGCGGCCTTTACCTTACGGTCGCTGAATTATTTATGTCATTTTACTAGGCTCCAAAGGGACATCCTTAAAAAGCTAAATGACTCCCTCACTGGTAATCTACCTGAGGCGCTGGCCCCGGCTGTTGGCGCCCAGATGACTACCCTGTTATCCATCGTGAACTCGTCCATGAGGCTCATTTCATGCGGCGAAGGGCGAGTAGAGTAGCGGAACGGGCGTTGCCCTCAGGAGACACGCCTGGTTACGCTTGTGTTCATTTGCGGAGGCCTTCAAGTCTTCCTTCGCCGACGCCCCCTTTGATGGGTCATCTTTGTTTGGACCCAAGGTGAAGGACACACTAACTCGGTGCGAGCAGGAGGGCAAGACTTTGACTGCCGTTGGGGCCCGTTTTTCCGCTCCTTCTAGGCCTTACCCCAAGGCTCAGAGAGGAGGGAAAATGTGGTTCAGAAAATCCCAGAAGTCTTTCCCTACTCCACCCAGTGATTCCCCCTCCAGAGGCAGGGGGGGGGGGATTCTGGAAGACGCCGCCCCAGAGGTGGCAGAGGCCCCCGTAACTCTGGAGACCGCGATTCCTTTCGTGGTTCTTCATACAACCAGCGTCCCTGAGTTGTTGCCCGACTGTGCAGCTCCGGAGCCAGTCGGGGGTCGGTTCTTGGCGCACCCACAAGCTTGGGAATCCATAACAAGCGATCAGTGGGTGCTTCGCATTATTACCGGAGGATATATCATCCCCTTCAACAAGCCCCCCCTTTCCTTAAGGGAAGTCCCGGACGTACCACCCAGTCAGCGGGATCAGGCAGCAATAGAGGTTTCAAAGCTGCTAGAAAAAGGAGCCATCCAGCCTGTCCCCACCGGCCAGATCGGATCAGGAACTTACTCAAGATTATTTTTGGTACCAAAAAAGACAGGGGACTTCAGGCCCATTTTGGACCTCAGTTCATTGAATCATTTTGTGCAAAAGTCCAAGTTCCGAATGGTCACCCTTCAATCCATTCTTCCATTGCTGGAGAAAGATGCATGGATGTGCTCCATAGATCTCCAGGACGCTTACTATCACATTCCGATAGCTCAAGAGTCCAGGAGACACTTGCGCTTCCGCCTCGGAGTCAGTCATTTCCAATTCCGAGCACTGCCCTTTGGTCTCACCACAGCCCCCAGGGTGTTCACCATGTGTCTGGCAGTGGTGACTGCTCACCTGAGGAGTCTGGGATTCCAAGTGTTTCCATATCTAGACGACTGGCTCCTTACTGCCACCTCCGAGCATCTACTATTCCAGGCGCTCAACGCCACGTTCACCTTGGGCCGTTTCTTGGGGATTACGTTCAGTTGGCAAAAATAGTACAGTTTTGTACCTACCATAAATGTAGATGTTCGAAGATCCACATTGCTGCAGTCATAACCTGTGGGTAGTCCGCTGTCCTCGGTCGGCCCGAATACCAAAGTGTTAGGCTGGCGTCGGTCATGGTCGCTTAGATCTGACGTCAGTACGTCGTGGTACTAAAGCGCATGACCGACGTCATATCCTCAGTCTTTCTTGCCCCAGATGTCAGAAGGCCCTAAAAAGAAAGGCCATAGCCAGAAAATAAAAAAGCATCCAACCACCCATGTACAAACAATATTTACAATATTTACAACCCAAACCACACAACCACCCCAAACTACAGAGGGGAAGGAGGGAGGGAAAATTGGACTGCAGCAATGTGGATCTTCGAACATCTACATTTATGGTAGGTACAAAACTGTACTATGTTCTTCATCTCACATTGCTGCAGTCATAACCTGTGGGTAGAATCCCAAAGCAAAGGTAAAGGGAGGTTGGCAAAATCATAAAGCATTGGGAGCTGCTAACATGCCCTGCAAAACTGCAGTGGCAAACCCAGCCCTAGATTTGGAATAAAGAGGGAGATGGTAATGTTTAGAAAAAGTGTGCACTGAACTCCAAGTAGCTGCCTCCAAAATATCTTTAGTAGCTACACCCCTTAAAAAAGCAGTAGAAGTGGCAGTAGCCCTAGTGGAATGAGGCCTGATTCCAGCCGGAATCTCCTTACCATGATGAGAATAACAAAAGGCAATACAAAGGCCAATCCACTTAGAAATAGTTTGTTTAGAAACAGGTTTCCCCTGAGAACTCAAAGCAAAAGAAACAAACAACTGTTGAGACTGTCTGAACCCTTTAGTTCTGCTCAAATAATAACGCAACTGCCTGTGAATATCCAAAGAGTGCAAAATTTTTTCCCCTTTATTTTGGGGATCAGCATAAAATGTAGGCAAATGAATAGATTGGTTCAAGGCCACATTTGAAACAACTTTAGGCATAAAAGTAGGGTTAGTACGCAGGGATACCCTATCTTTATGAAAAATCAGGAAGGGTTCAACTGCCATTAAAACCTGTAATTCAGATACCCGTCTAGCAGATGTAATGGCCAACAAAAAAGCAGTCTTCCAAGACAAAAACTTCAACTCAGCTGTAGCTGCAGGTTCAAAAGGAGGTAAAATGAGTTTCTCCAACACAAAATTGAGATCCCAGGAAGGAGTAGGAGCTCTACGTGGGGGTCTTATGTTCTTTGCCCCTCTAAGAAATTGCTTAAACAAAGAATGAGAGAATAATGGTGGGTCACAGTCATAGTGAGCAGAAATGGCTGCAGCATGAACTTTTACAGAGGAGAAAGACAAACCTTTGTCTAATAATTCTGTAAGATACTGAAGAGAAACACTCAAATTAGGTACTGAAACATCAAAGCTCTTTGCTTGGCTCCAAAGAAAAAATCTCCTCCATTTATCAGCATAAACTTTCCTTGTACTAGGCCATCTGGCCTCCAAAATAACATCCAAAACTTGTTGAGGAAGCTGCGACCCTCCAGGGTCTAGAACAGAAGATGCCAGGCTGTCAGATGCAGAGACTGTATCCTGACGTTGAGGAAATGATTGCCTGCCTGGGACAAAAGGTGTGGAATTGATGGCAAAGGCCAAGGAGGCTCCCGTACTAAACTCCTCAGCAGAGGGTACCAGTGCTGACGTGGCCAATCTGGAGCTATTAGAATCATAGAGGGCTTGTCCTGTCTGACCTTCAAGAGCACCCTGGGAAGGAGAGGCAGAGGAGGAAAAGCACAGACGTGAAGATTTTTCCAACTGAATGATAGAGCATCCACTTTCCAAGCTTTTGGATGAAACAGCTTTGTGCAAAACTTTGGCAGCTGGAAATTTAGTGGAGAAGCGAACAGATCTATGTCTGGAGTCCCCCAAAGCACTGTCAACTGTCGAAATACATGAGGATCCAATTTCCACTCGTGGGGATCCACCATCTGTCTGCTTAAAACATCCGCTAAGGAGTTCTGTGCTCCTGGCAGAAACCTTGCCTGAAGAGTGAGGTGCAAACTGAGAGCAGTCTCCCACAAAATCATAGCTTGTCTGCAAAGAGGGTACGGATGGGTTCCCCCTTGCTTGTTGATGTACCACATGACAGTTGTGTTGTCTGTTTGAATCAACACGTGTCCTGGTTGAAGTAGTTCCTTGAAAGCCATCAATGCAAATTGGACTGCTAACATCTCCTTCATGTTGATATGCAAATGTTGAAGTCTGGCAGGCCACGTGTCTTGAACCCATTTTCCATTGAGGTGTGCTCCCCAAGCCTTGTCTGAGGCATCTGTCGTTAAGATCTGACTCGCCTCTGGTCGGGTCACAGAGAGTCCCCTGTTTAGGTGACATTCCTGAGCCCACCACAAAAATTCCTTTTGAATGCAAGGTATTATCTGAATGACAGTGTCCAAATCGTGGCAGTGTTGAGTCCACACACTTTTGAGATACCATTGTAGCTTCCTCATATGCAGTTTGGCATTGGGAAGCACCAGAATACAAGATGCCATGAACCCCAAGGCTTGAAGGACTGGACAGGAGAGACAATTGTTGGAAGTACTGGGTAAGATTTCTTTGCTTGTCCGGGGTCAAAAACGCCATCTGAGAGGCTGTATTCAGTCTCACACCCAGAAAGCACATGTCCTGAGAGGGTACTAGACTGGACTTTATTTCGTTCACAGAATACCCTAGGCACCTTAACACTGCCATAACATACTGAAGATGGTGAAGTAGCTTGTCTTTGTCTTGAGCAAGAATCAGGCAATCGTCCAAATAAGGATAAATTTGTATTCCTCTTAACCTTAAGAAGGCTATTACCGGAGCCAGAACTTTTGTGAACACCCTGGGCGCAGTAGATAAGCCAAAGGGCAATGCAGAAAACTGATAATGTAAAGTCCCAGCCCGAAAACGCAGGAAACTCCTGCAGCTGGGCCTGATAGGAATATGAAGATAAGCCTCCTTGAGATCCAGAGTTACCATCCAGTGATCTTTGCCTAGCAGAGGCAGAAGTTGTTGCAAAGTCAACATTTTGAATTTTGGAATGTCCAGGTATGTGTTGAGAATAGACAAATCCAGAATTGGCCTCCAAGTGTTTCCTTTCTTTGGTACAAGAAACAGGCGAGAATAAAATCCTAGGCCCACTTCTGACGGAGGGACCTGCTGGATAGCCCCCATTTGTAGAAGTAAAGAAATCTGTTTGTGAGCCTCTACCCTTTGCTGAGGAGGAACGTCTGGCATGCCTTTGAAAGGGGGCAATGTGTGGAAATAAAACTTGTAGCCTCGGTTTATAATGTCCAACACCCATTTGTCCTGGGTGACTAAAATCCAATTTTGCCTGAAAAGTGCCAACTTTCCTCCCAGAGGAGCTGCCAGACAGGAAGGATCGGGCAGCTGAAGATGTAGGTCATTGGGTCTGTTTACGAAAGGACTGGCCCCTGCCCCCACCTGTAGACTGTGCAGGGGAACTCCACGTCCTAGGCCTAAAAGAACCCTGTGCATGAGCTCTGCCCCTACCACGTCTAGATCTGCCCCTAGACTGTAAATCAGAAGAAGGGTAAGCCCATCCCTTAGTAGGCCAATTTCTGCTAAACTTAGGGGGCTGCACCTGCAAAAAATCCTTAACAGTCTGCATAGACTTAGCTTTGTCTTCCATTTTCTTCAAGACTGACTCCACAGGAGAACCAAACAAAACTTCAGACTGAAGGGGAGCATCCAAAATTCTAGCTTTAACATGCTCTGACAAGTTCTGATCCTTAAGCCAGGCATGCCTACGAATAACTGATCCAGTGGCAGCCACCCTGGAAGAGGCCTGCAAAGCATCAAAACCACACTGCAAAGAATGCTTACCCACCTGATCAGAGGCATGAACCAAATCCTGTAATTCTTTCCACTCTATGCCCTCTGCTAAAGCATCTACCTTAGCTTTCAACTGTCTAAGGAGAAAATTCTGGTACTTCAGCATATGAAACTGGCAATTCAAAGCCCTCATTGCAAGAGTGGAAGAGGTATACACTTTTTTACCCCACCTATCCAAAGCTCTGGAGTCTTTATCCATAGGAACTGGATTCTTTACAACAGAAGCCCTGACACCCTTAGGTCCCTGGCTAATAGTTTCTGGGTCAGCCCTAGGGCTCTTATACAAATATTTATGAGCCTCTGGCACCCTGTAATACCTGTCTGGCTTAACCCGTGCAGGAGGCAAAGAGTCTGGATTAAGGGAAGCCTCAGAGAAAACATCCTGAACAACATCCAAAACAGGAGGTATAGCCAAGGGCCTACGTTGTGGTAAAAATAAGAATTCCCTAAGCCTCTTTCGGGAATCTGAGAAATCCTGACCTTCCCATTTAAAATGTTCCCTCATAGAATGCAGGGTTTCTGAAAAAGAAAAATCCTCTGGAGGGGAAGCAGAAGGACTAGAATCCTCTGCGTCTGAATCAGAATAAGGGGGAAATCCTGAATGTCTTCAGCTGAAGACTCTGAGTAATCTGAAGAATGTTCCAATCCTTCCACCTCTGGCTCCACCCTAGGCCTCTTATCTGGAGGGGGCATAGAACCTCTAATCAAGGTAATCAAATCTTCTGCCATTTTAAGCATGTGTTTTTTAGGTACAGAACTTGCAGAACTAGGACTGACGCCAGAGGAAGACAAACCAGGCCTGGCCTTGGAAGGTACCTTAGAGACAGAGGGAGAAGACCTAACCACCTTATGTAAAGAAGGGAGTACAGCAACCTGAGAGGCCCCCTCAGCCTGACCCGACTCCTGAGAGGCCACATCTTGCAAAATTAAAGGCTCCCCCTGAGACTCAGCTGAAACCTCGGCTGGATCTACAGATTCCACCATGGTTTCTAAAGAACCGGCGTCCGGAACGGACGACTCATCTTGTTTAGACTTTAACGATTTTTCCTTACGCTTCTTAGCGGTAGCGGGCGTCGGAGGATCCGACGGCATATTGTAATTACACCGCTTACCGAAGACAAGCCTAGCACAATCTAACCTACGTTTAATGGTGCGCTTATTAAATCTAGCACAAAAGCGTCACCCGACTACGTCGTGCTCAGGCCCCAAGCAAGAAATACAGAGAGAGTGGTAATCCCTATGAGGTATCTGTTTCCCACAAGAAATACAATTATTCACTTTTTCTGACATCCGGATTTAACTGAGGCAAGAAAAGACAAAAATATTCCCCAACGGCGTACTTAGCCCAACTTGGTTTCGGTCTGAAACTCAGAATATGAAAATTTCAGGACGCCGAACGGCACTTGCAAACGCTGCTTCTGCTTCGGACCATGCGGCAAGAAAGACTGAGGAAATGACGTCGGTCATGCGCTTTAGTACCACGGCGTACTGACGTCAGATCTAAGCGACCATGACCGACGCCAGCCTAACACTTTGGTATTCGGGCCGACCGAGGACAGCGGACTACCCATAGGTTATGACTGCAGCAATGTGAGATGAAGAACATCTGTACTACAGCCATCTCAGCGTATTACTTTTATAGGCGCAGACTTAGACCCAAAAAGAATGAGCGCCTTTTTACCGGCAGCAAGAATTCAGGTTCTACAAAACCAAGTCAAATCCTGTCTTCCCCTATCAAGAGCCCCGGCCCATCTGATTCTACAACTGTTGGGTTCGATGGCGTCAACCATACTCTTAGTCCCTTTAGCCAGACTTCACATGCGAATATTACAATGGCTTCTGTCGGTTCAATGGTCCTATCAGGAACTTCCCTTGAACCATTTAGTCATGATCACGGAGAGTTGCCGTTGGGATCTGCGTTGGTGGCTCCTCCAATCCAATCTCGACCAGGGGCGACCCTTTATTCCTCAACGTCCCGTTGCCACTGTGACTACGGACGCCTCCCAGGTAGGGTGGGGGGGTCATTACCTGGACAGGTCGGTCCAAGGCACATGGCAAATCCAGGAAACGCATTTGCATATCAATATCCTGGAAATGAGAGCGGTACTCTTGGTGCTGCAAGCTCTCCATTACGCTCTCCCGCATGGTCCGATTGCTATCCTTTCCGACAACATGTCGGTAGTTTGGTATATAAACAAGCAAGGTGGAACCAGATCTTACCCACTGTGCAGAGAAGCCATGAGACTTTGGCACTGGGCGGTAGCTACCAACCGCTTTCTAATGGCAATGCACATACCGGGGAAATCCAATGTGATTGCGGACAGATTAAGCAGAACCATTCTCTTACCCCACGAGTGGTCCCTCAACCAGAGAGTAGCTGCGAAAATCTTCGCCAAATGGGGCCTCCCTTGCTGCGATCTGTTTGCCAGCCCTCACAATGCGAAATGCAGAGAGTTCTTCACGCTGTTCCCCTCCCAGGGACGCTCTGACCCACATTTGGCCCCCCGGTCTTCTTTATGCCTTCCCTCCGGTTCCCCTCCTACCGAGGGTAATACAGAAGGCCATCAACCTGGAGAGCGAGATGATTTTGATTGCCCCGCACTGGCCTCGTCAAGTTTGGTTCCCTTTCCTACAGAGGCATGCGGTAGAAGGTCCATGGTTTCTGGACCGAGTGCCAGACCTGTTGACTCATCAGTCAGGACGGCTTCACCCGTCTCTCAGGTCTTTGAAGTTGGCGGCATGGTTACTCCACTTCCATCCTTAGTCCGAGACAATTCTCTTTCTCCGGACGTGATCCACATATTGTCTTCTTCTCATAAACCTTCCACTGTCAAACTTTATTCCAGCAAATGGAAAAGGTTCGCCCTCTGGGCTCAGGAACGGGGTATAGACCCCCTTACTGCACCAGTATCGGAGGATCTGAATTTCCTGGCCTCCCTTTTTCAGTTGGGCTCTTCAGTTTCTACCATTAAGGTTCAGCTAGCGGCTATCTCTAATTTTCATGCTTCCTTTGAACCTTCATTGATGTCTCACAAACTTTGTAAGGCTTTCCTTAAAGGAGCATGGCTCCTTAGGCCTCCAATATCTCACCCTGTCCCCCCTTGGGACTTGAATATGGTTCTTGCTGCCCTAACTGCCTGCCCTTTCGAACCAGCTGCTACCTGCGATTTGAAATTTCTGTCCTGGAAAACGGCCTTTTTAGTGGCCATAACTTCCGCTAGGCGGGTTTCAGAACTTCAAGCTCTTTGTTCTGATCCTCCCTATTTGATTTTTCACAAGCATAGAGTGTCCTTGAAATTAAACCCCTCCTTTTTACCAAAGGTAGCCTCTTCTTTCTGTATTCAACAAACTATAGAGCTCCCTGTGTTTTTTCCAGAGTTCTCTAATAACGCAGAATATATCTTGCATCAATTGGACGTCCATAGACAACTGCGTTTTTACTTGAATAGAACCGCTCAGACGCAGAAATCAAATCAACTGTTTGTTTCCTTTGCAATGAACAAATTGGGTCAACCAGTAGCTAAGACCTCCATAGCTAAATGGATTAATGATTGTATCTCTTTCATTTATTCACAGGCTAACAAAGAGCTTCCCTTTCCAGTCAAGGCTCATTCTACCAGGGCAATAGCTACTTCTGTAGCTTTTCACTCCAAATTATCAATAGATGATATTTGTGCGGCGGCTACCTGGACTTCTCTGCGCACTTTCATTTCTCATTACAAATTGGATGTGGTTTCTCGAGGCAGGGCTTCCTTTGGTTCCACAGTTCTCAGGAGTGTTTTCCAATGAGCCACCCGGGATTTAGGTGCTAGGGGCGCTGTCCCATCAGTTATGAATGTAGGCGAGATATGATCCCATTACATCTTTTAGTTATGTACTTACCATAACTTTGGATGTATGGGATCCATCTCGCCTACATTCATAAGTACCCACCCTCCTTCCCCCTTCCATTCGGATTTAGAGGAGATGTAGTTCCATTTGGAGATCTTCTCTTGAAGAACTTTAGTTGGTTGTAGTGACTACTAGTTTTTTTATGTTTGCATGGATGTATGAAAGCGAACAAACAAGATCTGGGGAAGCAGGTGTAGTGCATCCTGGGATAGGGAGTAGCCCAGCCAATAAGAGACTTCGTTCTAGTGTATTAGTTGGCCGAGTCGGAGCCGATGGATCGGCTCCGAGCCCATCAGTTATGAATGTAGGCGAGATGGATCCCATACATCCGAAGTTATGGTAAGTACATAACTAAAAGTTAGTTGTCTTCTCTCACCTTCTTTCTTGCTTCCCGCCCACCATCCCCCTAGCCTGGTCAGACCGAGAAGATTATGCCTCTTCTCTTAAGAGGCTTTATCCATTTTCTAGCTAATCAGCTTCTAGTGTCACTAGATTAGGTTGATCCTTTTCAGGGGATTATGATTATTATGATTGTCATTTTTAGTATTATTACCTCTTCTTCCTCCTCTCCAGTTGGAGGAATATCTTGCATAATTTCCTTAGCTACCAAACGAGATCTGGGTAGTCTCCGCCTTGCATCATGGGATATAGGGTTGCCTCGAGCTGGTAAAATTAGCTCTCGAGCTTTAGTAAGTGGCCGAGTCGGAGCCGAGGATCGGCTCCGAACCCATCCAGCAAGAAAGAAGGTGAGAGAAGACAACTAAAATGGAACGTTATGGTAGGTACATAACTTCTTATTTTTCAGTTTGCATGTTACCACATAACAGTACTACAATAGCTTTTGCAAGTGCAGTGGTCTCGGCTCTTACTTTCTCTCTCCGAACCAGTTCTGATAACTAACATTTGCATTTGTAACGTAACTTCTTTCTTATTCATTCTTGTAGGCCTTTCCTTTCGCCTCTCCCATTAGTGGTTGTAATAAAGGATGTGTTGTCCCTTGGGGCATGGCATTACAATGGGAGGATGGCCAAGGTTTGTAGACTGCCAGTGAGGCCAGTATTCTCATCATTGTCTTTCAGGTTTGAGCAGTCCTCCTTGTGGTGAAGGAACTTTAAGACTGACTTCCTCTTTCAGTGATCTCTATCCAAACAGATAACATGACAGTAGTTTTGTACATCAAACAAGTATTGTACATTTTCTGTCGGAAAACCTGGCCTGGCAATGGACAGTGGCCTTGCAACGTCTTCTCATGGCAACACACACATACCAGGAGCTCTTAGTTGCCTTGCAGGCAGGCTCAGCAAATCAGTTCTAATACCTCATAAGTGTTTCCTATCTCCAGTGATAGCAGAACAGAATCTGATGTTGTCCTTCTCATTCTGCTTCACGTATGGGTTTCGGATCCGATCCTTGGATCCAACTGGGCCACCTCCCACAGGCTTTAGCTTCCAGGCCCAAACTCTTTCCCTACCCATAATCCTCTACCTCTAGCCCCACCTCCTCAGATTTCGTTTGTCGCCAGTGTGCCCAGACGTGATTTCCAGGCTCAGATAAGTCTTAGCTTTTTTGGATTTTTTTTTTCCCAATCTTTGGCCCTTCTTTCTTACACACAAAAAAAAATCTGTTTGCAGCTAGTGTAGTTACTATAGTTATCATAGTTATTATAATTATGATAGTTTTTTTCTTGTTGACTATACTGTGTTCTTTATAGTTTAGTATTCCTTTCTACTGTGGGAAGGCTACTGGCTTCAAGACGTGCTCCAAGTGTGATAGAAAGATTCTACACTCGGATGCCCATGATCAATGTGTATATTGCTTAGGGTCAACTCATCTAGACTCTTCCCCTTATAGCATCTTTGAGGGGTTCACCGCTAGGGCTTTACAAGAAAGGAGAAACAAACTTATTTTGAAGTGTCTTTTACCTGCTTCTGCTGTTTCTCCATGGGATCAATTCCCCACCAAACATTCGCTCAGATCCAAGGTGAAGAAAAGGCACCTTAAGGAGCTGAGAGCATCTTTGGAGCCATCTGACAAGGCTCTGAAGATTTCTGATCCGACTACGTCGGTGCTGAGGCCTATGTCAGCTCCATCAGATCCAATTGACTTAACAGCTTTGAGTGAGTCTCTAGATCCTAGGTCTTCGGATTTGGGTAGTCCACTTAGGATCTGTAGATCTCGGGATCTGCAGTCTTCCTTCAGGTCTCCAGGGAGATCCATCACTTTGTTTTCTCTGACTATGCCATCTGAGATCCTGCAGACCCCTAGGCATTCTCGTTCGTCTTTGGTGGTTTCTTCTAGATCATCTCGGAGCCTTTACCTGGAAGTGGACAGAATGGTCAAATTCATTATCAAGGCTCAGATTCAGATGGGGGTTCTTCCTGCTCCATCCCCTTATGGATCCAAGCTTGCCCATCCTGCACCTTTCTCCTTCTCTGATCCAAATTTCGGTTTCAGAGCCCCAGGACAGTAGTTTCCCAAGGGATTCTGTGTCGGATCAGAGGGCCTTTTCTTCCTTTACTGTGACCATTACCTTGACTATCTCTGCCTCGAGGCCCTGAAATCAGAGTACGTGCCAGATGCGGGACATTTTGACCGGATCCGAAGGGAGAGGTTCGGCTCCAGTGCTCTCGGATCGTTCTCTTCCCCTCGGAGATTCGGCTCTGGACTGCGCAAGTCTGGTTCTTTCTGGGAGTTGGGGTTCTGGTGATCTGCCTCTGTCTTTCTTGGTAGCTTCGGCTCCAGGGGAGCTTGGTGGGATCTCTCCGGGGCCCTTGGCTTTTCAGGCATTAGAAAAAGCTTTTGTCTGTCAGAGTGCCAGACCCTTTGACCGCTGCTCCACCCTGTGTGCCCACTCAGGATCAAGGCCTTGGATCTACCATTCCTGCCCAAGGTCAGCTTGTCTCGTAGTTCCTCCAGCCTGCTCCACCTGAGGTGACCAATTCTGCTTCTTCTTCTTCTGACACCTCCCCTGAGTATCCCACGGAGGAGATCCCACAGAAACAGACATGGAAAAGGAGATGCGTCGACTCCCTTATAAAGTTCCTCATCGAAGATATGGATTACAACGAAGGAAAGAGGTCTCCGAAAACTCCACCGGATGATGTCTCATTTACAGACATCTTAGAGATTTTGAAGATAAAGGGGGACGGTCTTCCAAAAGCCCCTCTTCAGAGGAATCTGTATTCCTGGAGGCCTTTGGGATGGGACCATCTACATATTTGGTAGGCCTTCGGGACAGGACCACCTACATCTTGAGTAGTTCCCCTGGCGGACACTCTTGTTGACCTGATTACCTTTCGGGCCTGGAAGGAGCCTGGCACCACTGAATCAGTTCCTAAACGTCCAGATAAAATCCTTTCACCCCCAGAGGACCGTGCTTTCTGAAGTAAGGGTATTCTTGTAACACTATGGTGGTGGCAGCCACTACTAAGAAAGAGCTTGCCCAGCAGAGCTCCACTGTCCATCCACCAAACAGGGAGTCCAGAGTGATGGATGGGTTCGGGGAAGTGCACTTATGCCTCAGCTTCCTTTTCGCTGAGGGCCCTGAATTATCTGGCATGTTTTGCTTGTCTTCAGAGAAACTTGGTCAAGGAACTCTCTGACTCTCTGGCAGAGTCTATGCCTAAAGAGGAATTCAATAAAATTTCCCCTAAGCTAGTCACTCTCACTTCTATAGCTAACTCCTCCAAGAGACTCATTTCCCACTCAGCAGAGGGTTCTTCTAGAGCAGCCAGCATCGGCATCGCAATAGGTCGTCATGCTTGGATGAGGCTGTATAATTTCACAGAGCCCTTTTGAGGCATCTTTTGTCAATGCCCCCCTTTGATAGTTCCTTGCTGTTTGGACCATCTGTTAAGGACACCCTGGCCCGCAGTGAGCAAGACTGTAAGATCTTGTCTGCCATGGGGATTAAGTTATCTGTCCCTCAACTAACCTACTGTAGGAATCAAGGGGGGGGGGGGGCTAAGAAAACTTGGCTCCATTAGTCACAAGGTTCTTTTCCTGACTGTAAATCAGTGTATGTGCATGTATGTGTGCACGCGTGTGTGTGTGTGTGTGTGTGTGTGCGTGCGTGCGCGCGCATGTGTGTGTGTGTGTGTGTCTCTCTCTCTTTAAGAAGCTGTCAAAGGGCTTGTACAAGTGTATAAATACTGAGCACAAGCAAGCCTGACTGCCATTTTGTAGTAAGCTGTTAAGATGTAAGCATGTGTGTGTGTGTAAGCTCTGTCTGATGATCAGTTTGTTTATATTTACTGACGCTGCTATCCGTCATGATGTGTTCCTATATAATAAAGCATCTTAAACGAACTACCCCACCTGCTTATCTGTTAAGTGTAGAGAGACGAGCGACATGGTGTCAGATGCAGCATATCTAATGGCCGAAAAGAACACCAGATGTTCATCGTGTTTCACTGTTGCAGTCATGACTGTAGGGTTCTCCCCTGCCGGCAGGCAGTCTTCGGTCGGCCAGAATCCCAAAGTCTGGGTCCGGCGTCGGCTGTTCAGCCATGCTCCCTGACGTCAGAGCGCCAGGAGTACAAAGCTGACAGCCGACGCCATGTTCTCCAGTCTTTCTTGCCGTGCGGTGATAGCAGTTCGCAGTGCCGGTCGGTTGACTCCTGACAATCTTTTCTGAACAAACTTCAGTCCGAAGACTTTCTTCTCCTACTCAGAGCTAAGTACCCTGTTGGGGAAACTTTTTTCTTGCTCCAGTCCGATGTCAGAAAAAGTTAATAATTGTATTTCATGTGGGAAGCAAATACCTCATAAGGATTTTCATTCTTACTGTATTCCTTGCTTAGGCCCTGACCATGACGTAGCTAGTTGTCGGTTTTGTGCTAGATTCAATCAACGTACAATTAAACGAAGGTACGGTTTTGCATTTCATTACTTCGTTAGGTGTTTTAATTACAAAATGTCATCGGATACGGTTCCGGCTACCGGAGTTCACAAACGACGCAAGGACAAAGACAGGCCTCCGAGGTCCAAATCTGATGATATCGTACAAGCAGAGCCAGCTTCAGGTTCGGCCGTCGTCAGTGAGGCGCTTTTGCAGCCCCTGTCGTCAGCCATTTCGGAACCGATGGCCGAAACGGACTCCCACGAGGAGCCAACTAGGCCTTTGAATATTTCTGTTGCAGGACCTTCGGATAATGCTCCTTCGGATGGGTCCGGAGCCGCTGTGCAGGTACCGGCTTCCGAAGGGGTTTTCAGGCCTACTCAGCTTCTAATAAAGGCAAAGACAAAGGCAAAGACTCCTTCCAAATCAAAGACTGCAACACAGGCCTCTTCTGATCCGGCTCCCAAGTCACAGAAACAGTTACTTAAGATGGCGGAGGTTTTACTTACTATGATTAGGGGTTCACATCCCCCTCCAGACAAAAGGCCAAGGCAGGAAGTTTATTATGACTCCTCTGATCAGGCTTCTGTTTCTTCAGTTTATTCTTCTGACCAGGAATTTTCTTTCCCTCCTTATGAGGATTCTGATGCTGAGGAATCCATACCTTCAGCTTCTCCCCCTGAGGATTTCTCTTTTGGGGAAACTTTGCATAAAATGAGGGAACATTTCCACTGGGAAGGACAGGAGTACTCGGAATCTAAGAAAAGACTAAGGGATTTTCTTCTTCTTCCCCAACATAGACCCCTGGCTATTTCTCCTATTTTGGATATTGTGGATGATGCTTTTTCGGAGGCTAACTTAACCCCTGACTCTTTTCCTCCAGCTCCTGTTAAGCCTGACAGATATTACAGGGTTCCTGATTCCCACCAGTTTTTATACAAGAACCCTACTGCTGACCCTGAAACCATTTCTCAGGGTCCTAAGGGAGTTAAGGCCGCTTCTGCTAAAAACACCATTCCCACTGAGAAGGATTCCAGATCTTTAGAAAGATGGGGCAAAAAAGTGTACACTTCTGCTACTTTATATATTACGGCTTTAAACTGTCAGTTTCATATGCTGAAATACCAGCAATTTCTCCTGTCTGTTTTAAAACAAAAGCTAACCTCCATTTCCGCCTGTGCAGATGATAAGGAATTACATGACTTAATGCATGCTACTGAACAAGTTGGGAAGCATGGTTTACACTGTGGATTTGATGCCTTGGAGGCTTCTTGTAAGGCTGCTGCGTCTGGCACAGTAATTAGAAGGCATGCATGGTTAAAGGAACAAAATTTGCCAGATCAAGTAAAAGCTAAATTATTGGATGCCCCTGTTCAGCATAATGTTTTGTTTGGATCTAAAGCTGAAGAGGTGATTAAAAAGATGGAGGACAAGGCAAAATCCATGCAAACAGTTAAAGATTTCTTACAAGTGCAGCCACCCAGATTTAGTAGGAATTGGCCTACAAAAAATTGGTCCTTTCCCAACTCAGACAGGCCTCAGAGAGGTAGATACAGACGCTCACAAGGAAGGCCTCAAACACAAGCCTCTTATAGACCAAGACAGTGGACTGCTTCCACCCCTAGGGGAGGAGAGGACAGGTCGCAAGCTCATAGGAAACAGACTCAATGACTCCCTCTGTTGGGGTGCAGGAACTTCTTGCCTGGAAGCCCCTCTCGGAGGAAAACTTGCTCTTTTTCACCTAAATTGGACTCATATAACCCAAGACAAGTGGGTTCTGGATGTGGTTTCAAGAGGTTACAAATTCCATTTTCATACCCTACCAAGGCCAAGCGGATGGCCAGATCTTCCAAAACATCAATGGACAGAGGCCTTAAACCAGGTGGAAGCTCTTTTGGCTATGAAAGCCATAGAACTAGTTCCACTTTCAGAGATGGGACAAGGCTTTTACTCAAGACTCTTTCTAGTCCCCAGGAAGCAAAATTCATGGAGACCCATTCTGGATCTGTCAGTCTTGAACACTTTTCTGGAGATACCAAAATTCAAGATGCTAACTCTGCAGTAGCTACTTCCAATGCTGACCAAAAATGCATGGATGATAACTTTGGATTTAAAGGAGGCATATTTACACATTCCCATCAGGCAGGAATGCAGAAAATACCTCAGGTTCAAGGCCGGATCGAGGCACTTTCAATTCTCTGTGCTGCCCTTTGGATTGTCTACTGCACCCAGGGTCTTCACCAAATGCCTGGCTCCAGTAGTAGCTTATTGCAGACTCAAGGGAATTCAAATTTACCCTTATCTGGACAACTGTCTTATTCAGGCAGACAGCAAGGAGGTCTTACTCCAGCATCTACAGTTTGTTCAGAATCTTCTCAAGTTCCTGGGATTCACTGTAAACATAAAAAAGTCAGATTTGACACCCTCACAACAGATAATTTTCCTGGGCGCTTCTCTAAACACAACAACCCAGATGGAATTTCTGACACACGAAAAACAGTTACAGCTGGCTTCAACTTTCAAAACCTTGGCAACTTTAACTCAGCTATCTGCAAGGGGATTCCTGCAGGCTTTGGATTACATGGCCTCCTGCATCCTTCTCGTACCATATGCAAGACTACATATGAGGAAAATACAGTGGTATCTCAAAAGTGTATGGTCGCAGCATTGCCACAGTTTAGACATACTGATCTCCGTCCTGCCTTGTCTTCAAAAGGAATTCCTTTGGTGGTCCAAGGCATGTACTCTAAACAAAGGAAAACCCTTCTGTCTGCCTCCAGCCACTCAGATACTAACCACGGATGCCTCAGATTATGCATGGGGAGCCCATTTTCAGGGCAACTGTCTGCAGGGCCTTTGGACAAAAGATCAAAAGCACCTGCATATCAATTTAAAGGAAATGTTAGCCGTTCAGAAAGCTCTATTGGCCTTCAGGAATCTTCTACAACCAGGACAACTACTGATATGGACAGACAACACCACAGTTATGTGGTACATAAACAAGCAAGGGGGATCTCATTCCTACCCCCTTTGCAGACTAGCCATGGATCTATGGAACACAGCTCTAGCTTGCAATCTAGACCTTCAAGCTCAGTTTCTGCCAGGGAAGCAAAACATCTGAAGTAGGATTTGTCAGCAACCTGTGGGTTACGGATCCGATATCGGATCCGAGCCGGCAACTTGTTTCAAGCTAATGGATCCGAGCTCCTAGCTCCTCCCTTCACCCATAATCCCCTGCTAACCCTCCATGACCTCAGATCTAGTTTGCCGCGCTTGTGGATGGCTGGATCCTTGTTGAGTATCAACGTTCTGGAGACGAGAGCGGTACTGTTGGCGTTGCAAGCACTTCAGAGCTTCCTCCCCACAGGAACGATTGCAATTCAGTCGGACAACATGTCGGTGGTCTGGTATATCAACAAACAGGGGGGAACCAGATCTTACCCTCTATGCCGTGAAGCCATGAGAGTGTGGGAATGGGCGATCTCCACCTACCGCTTTCTGATTGCAACGCACATTCCGGGGAGGACCAACATCCTAGCGGACAAGCTCAGCCGCACCCTTCTTACCCCGTACGAGTGGTCTCTCAATCCTCTAGTAGCGAAGCAGATATTCGCAACATGGGGGCGACCTGCTGCGATCTTTTTGCATCTCCATCAAACACCAAATGCGACAATTTCTTCGCTCTAATCCACTCTCCAGGGGAAACTCCAAGAGACACTCTGGTGCATGCTTGGCCACCCGGTCTACTCTATGCCTATCCTCCTCTACCAATGATGATACAACTCTTACAGAAAGCCTCGCGGTTGGGGAGCAAGATGATTCTCATTGCCCCATTCAGGCCTCGGCAAATTTGGTTCCCTTACCTGTGGTCTCACCTTGTGAATCACCCTTGGATTCTAGATCCCATTCCGGATCTCATCTCCCATCCGTTGGACTTGCCAACTCCAAACCTGGACAATCTGAAACTGACAGCTTGGTTGCTCCTGTTCCACTCCTAGTTAGGACTCCCGGTATCTCTTCACCTGTCAAAGCCATCCGCGTGGCAGCGCATAAGCCCTCCACCAGGAAAGTGTATCACAGTAAATGGAAACGTTTTTCCATCTGGGCGGAGCACCACGATCTAGATCCATTTACGACTCCTCTTCCATCCATATTAGACTTCCTAACTGAACTCTTTCAGGAAGGCGCTAGTTGTTCAACTGTCAAAGTGCAATTGGCAGCCATATCTCATTACCATGTGGGACATGATACAGGGCCCTTGATGTCGGCCAAATTGTGTAAAACCTTTCTCAAGGGCACCTTTTTACTTAGACCCCCTGTAAAAGAAGCTGTACCCCCCTGGGATCTTACATTAGTTCTTCAAGCCTTGACTGCTCCACCCTTTGAACCCGCTGCTTCAGTAGATCTCAAATTCTTGTCATGGAAAACAGCATTCCTTGTAGCCATTACTTCAGCGAAAAGAGTGTCGGAGCTTCAGGCTCTCTCTGTGAAGCCTCCTTACCTGACCTTTCACCCAGATAGAGTGTACCTCAGGATCAATCTGTCCTTTCTTCCCAAGATAGCATCAGAAACCAACATAAATCAATCCATAAATTTACCGGTTTTCTTCCCTAAATATCAGAATAAGGGAGAGTACAAGCTGCACTCATTGGATGTTCATAGGCAGCTTCGTTTTTATACTCCTAGGACAGCTGGCCATAGACAATTTGACCAGCTGTTCGTTTCCTTTGCCAAATTTAACTTGGGGAAAGCTATCTCTAAAGTATCTTTATCTCGCTGGATTTCCCAATGTATCCTACTGGCGTATCAAGCCTCGGGTAGAACCGCACCAGAAGGAGTTTGTGCTCATTCCACCCGCTCCATTTCTACTTCTGCGGCCTTCAAGTCTAGAGTCCCATTGGATGATATTTGTTCTGCAGCCACTTGGGCTTCATCTCATACCTTTATTAACCACTACAAGCTAGACCTGCTTTCTAGAGGGAGAGCATCATTTGGCTCTGCGGTGCTTCGTAATATCCTTCCATGATGGCCACCCAAGGTGCAGGTAGCTGGGGACTCTGTCCCACAGGTTGCTGACAAATGAACATCCTACTTCAGATTTAGAAGTTATGTACTCACCATAACGTTCCATCTGAGTAGGTAGTTCATTTGTCTGCAACCATCCCCCCCTCCTTCCCCCGACCTTCTTCGGATCTACTAGTTGTTAGATATCCTTTGTTGGATATATATTGAGGGGCAAACTCGATCTGAGGTCATGGAGGGTTAGCAGGGGATTATGGGTGAAGGGAGGAGCTAGGAGCTCGGATCCATTAGCTTGAAACAAGTTGCCGGCTCGGATCCGATATCGGATCCGTAACCCACAGGTTGCAGACAAATGAACTACCTACTCAGATGGAACGTTATGGTGAGTACATAACTTCTAATTTCTGGCAGATAGTCTGAGCAGAAACCTTTCGGACCCACACGAGTGGATGCTGGACACCGAAATATTCAGGATGATAACAGCAGTCTGGGGATGTCCTCACATAGACCTCTTTGCATCCCACCTCAATCATTAACTACAGATTTTTTGCACCAGGACTTTCCACAAACAAGCTTGGAGAGTGGATGCACTATCATTCAGTTAGAGAAACCTCTCGGGATATGCCTTTCCGCCTCTTCCTCTTCTTCCACTGGTATTATTAAAGATCAAACAGGACAAACCCAAGATGATAATTTTGCTGGCCCCAAATTGGCCTCGACAGTTTTGGTACCCAACTCTGAAAAATCTATGTCTTGAGCCTCCTTGGGTTTTACCACAGACTCCGAACCTTCTGTCCCAGCACCAGGGTCAGGTTCTACACTCCCATGTCAGAACTCTCAGCCTGGCTGCCTGGTTAATCCAGGGTCTTTGATTCATTCTCTCCTACCAAAGCAGGTTATGGATGTCATTTTAGAAGCCAGACGTCCTAGCACTAGAAAATATTATGCAGGAAAATGGAAAAGATTTTGTTCCTGGATGCAGGCTCAGGATTCTGATCCTCTTCTTCCTAACATTCCTTTGATTTTACTTTACCTGACAGATCTCTTACATAAGGGTCTCTCTTTCTCTTCCATTAAGATACATGCCTCTGCTTTTTCCGCTCATTATAATTCAGACCCTCCAATCTTTTCCCACCAGCTCATGAGACAGTTTCTCAGAGGAGCTAAGAACTTAAGACCTCCTAGATCTCCTCCCATTCCTGCTTGGGATCTCAACTATGTTTTGGAAAAGCTCACCTTACCTCCTTTTGAGCCTGCTGCCTCTTCGGACATCATGTTTTTATCTTGGAAAACAGCCATCCTGTTAGCTCTGACTTCTGCCAGGAGAGTTTCAGAGTTGCAAGCTCTTATGGCTGTGGAACCTTATATTATTTTTCATCAAGACAGGGTGTCTTTAAGGACTAATCCTACTTTCATGCCTAAGGTGGTTTCTAAAGTGGCTTTAAATCAAACTATTCACTTGCCAACTTTTTTCCCCACTCCTCAAAATAAAGGGGAAAGGATCTTACATTCCTTGGATGTACACAGACAGCTACGTTTTTACCTGGACAGAACCAAGGACATCAGAAAATCAGAGCAATTGTTTATTTCTTATGCTTTAAATTTCCAAGGTAAAGCCATTTCAAAACAGACCATTTCTAAATGGATTGCTCATGGAATCAGATTTTGTTATTCACACCATGGAAAGCAAATCCCAGGGAGTATACGTACTCATTCCACCAGAGCTGCTGCCACTTCAGCTGCCTTCCTCAGGGGAGTTCCTACCAAAGACATTTTGGAAGCTACAACTTGGAGTTCAGTGCATACTTTTTCAAAGCACTACAATCTACCTCTCTACTCTAAGTCTAGGGCAAGCTTTGCTTCTGCAGTCTTGCAGGGCCTTTTAGCCGCCCTGTCTTCTTTATGACCACCTCCCTTTCATTCTGCTTTGGGATTCTACCCTACAGTCATGACTGCAACAGTGAAACACGATGAACATAGTACAGTTGTGTACACTTACCATAAATGTAGATGTTCGAGTGTCTTCACTGTTGCAGTCTGCTTCCTCCCTCCTGTCTCCTCTTATTTTTACTTTTGTGTGGTTCCTTTTTTCACCATTCTTCTGAGGTGTATTTGCAAAGGATATGGGACCTTACTCATTTTGGGACTCCTGACATCTGGGGCAAGAAAAACTGGAGAACATGGCGTCGGCTGTCAGCTTTGTACTCCTGGCGCTCTGACGTCAGGGAGCATGGCTGAACAGCCGACGCCGAACCCAGACTTTGGGATTCTGGCCGACCGAGGACTGCCTGCCGGCAGGGGAGAACCCTACAGTCATGACTGCAACAGTGAAGACACTCGAACATCTACATTTATGGTAAGTGTACACAACTGTACTTTTCTCTACCTTGACTTCAAGAGGCATTCGACTAGAGTTGGAGGTATATAGAGGAGTGGACCATCCTTTGCAGTATATATGATTCTCAAAACAGGTCAGATACAGATTTCTAATGTTAAACTTGCTCAAGCTATTTCTTATTTGCAAAATACGAAACAAAGTATACAGAGTGCTCTAAACGATATTAAAATAAGTAGAAATATCTGATATTGCTAGAAATATTCAAATTACTATGGAAAATGTTTGAAATAAAGTCCAAATTGCTTAAAATGAATGAAACTAATAAAATAGAGAAACAACAGCATTTTCCCAAGGAACATATTTTTTGTATTTACTGAGGCTATCCAAGTTATCAGAAGTGTATGAAGTGTTTGCATGTTTCTACAGTGTTACAGTAATTGTTTTTTTTGCAGAATACAACCATTTCAGAGCATATTTTGTAAAGTACAGTGTTTCGAAGAGTTTTTTGTGCATTTGAATATGTCATTACAAGTTTGCAAAGCAGTTTGTTCATGTATAATTGCAAAAAAGGGAGCATATTTTCTGTGTATGCACAAACACACACATTTTGTTGGCATGGCTGAAGGATTTCGAAAACCATGTCCACTAGTGTTTGATAATAATATTGTAGAGAACTGGAGAGTATTTGAGCAAGAGTACAACATTTTCATACAGCCTGCATTTTCTAATAAAGATGACCGTACAAAGGCATTTATTCTACTTAATTTAGCTGGGTCAGAAGCCATAGAAAGGGAATGTTCATTTGTATATACACCTGCTGTATTTGCTGGAGAGGTGGTGAACTGTCATATTGTTATGCTGGTTGAGTCAAGGGAGGACCCTGGGTACTTGAACGTAAATTTAGAGAAATGTGTAACCCCCCAGACCAACATTACAATGGAAAGGCACTTATTTTACACAAGGAATCAAAAGCCAGGTGAAACCCTTGCTGTATATAAAACTGATTTGAGAAATAAAGCTAAAATGTGCAGATTTGGTGATTTAAGGAAAGGACAAACTTGTGTGTGGTATTAAAGATGATGCTTTGAGAAAGATTTTGCTTATTGGCAGTGATTTAACTTTGAATAAGGTCATTGCGATTTGTCAGATATATTAGCTCACAGAAAAGCACACGAATATGCTTACAAATGAGAAAGGCATGTTTCTAATAACTTCTAAGCCTCACATTGATAGTATGCAGCACGTGGTTAAAAGAAACAGGCCTGGACACATGGCATTTACTGCAGCCCCTGCCAAACTCACAAGCAAATTCCAGAGCTTTCTGGCAAGTTCCAGAAATCCCACAGCTTCAGTGAAGCATAAGAGTGAGTTAGCACACTGAAAGCATGGTCTCCAACCTAATTTCATTGTTAACTGTCGTAACTGTGGTAACAGTCATGAATCTTTAAAAGAGAGATATGCTTAGCTTTTGGTCAACAATGCCCCAAATGTAATAAATGGAATAATTTCAAAAAGTTTTGTAAATCAAAAGAATCTGTACGCTCTTTTACTTAAAGGGAACATTTCAAGAAAAGAGTTGATCAGTTAGAGAGCTCGGAGTCATGGATCAGGACTTCATTCTTTTTATGTTGATGGTGTGTCGGTGCTTAGTGAGACAGTCAATGCAGTTGATTTATGGACCAAGAATGATGTATTTTGTACTGTTCAGATCAATAGCAAACCCTTAGAGCTCAAAGCTGATACTGGCTCAAAGTGTAATGTTACGTCTGCAGAAACATTTGCTAGAGTACATGCTGATGAAAGGCTTAATTTGACAAAGTGTGCAAAGCTTGTTGCTTATGGTGATGAAAAGATCCAAACGGAAGGCTCAGTAATGCTTTCATGTTACTCTGCTGCAAGATGCTACAACTTACTTTTTGTGATCAAAAGGACCATCCAGTCATTATTAGACCTGAGAGACTTTTTGAAAATGGAAGCTCTTTCATTTAACAAGGAAGTTCACTATTTTAGTTTAAAAGACCACTACTCTAATTTTGCCCAGCATAGTTTTTCCTACCTATGCTGATCTTTTTGAAGACAAACTAGGTAAGCTTCCAGTTGTGCACTCCATGATGTTTAACCCCCAATGTCAGTCCAGTTGCCAGGCCACCCAGAAAAGTTCCAGTAGCCATGCAGACCAGAGTTGAAGCTGAACTAGACAAAATGGTGCAATTGTCCAGCTAGTGAACCAACAGAATTGGTATATTTCATGGTGGTACCTTATAAGAAAAGCACAGACGACATCAGAATATGTACTGACCCATGAGATTTGAATAAGGCACTAAAAAAACCTCATCATCCAATGCGCACAGTTGAGGAAGTTGCAGCTCTCATGCCAAATGCTACTGTTTTATCTGTCTTAGATGTAAAGAATTAATTTTGACAAGAAATAGTCATTGTTTACTACTTTCAGTACTCTGTTTGGAAGGTACGGATTTCTGAGTGCCATTTTGAATAAATTCAGCAAGTGAAGTCTTTCAACATGCAATGGAGCAAATTTTTTCTGGGTATCATTGTGCTATTATATTAGACGACATACTAATAGGAGGTAATGGTGAAGCAGAGCATGACAGAAACCTCAGAACAGTTCTGGAATGGGCACGTCAAGTGAATCATAAGCTCAATCCACAAAAATGCAAATTCAGGCTTCGAGAAGACACTCATTTACTCACCAGTTCAGGCCTACGACCAGACCCTTCCAAGCAAACAGCCATTCTCGAGATGCCAGCTCCAGACAATGTTCAAGCCTTGCAACAGTTTCTTGGCTTGGTTAACTACCTAGGCAAGTTGATTCCAGACTTGAGTCACATATCAGCACCACTCAGAGAGCTAACACCAAAAGATCTATCCTGGTCTTGGTTAGAGCAGCACCAGAGAGAATTTGATGTCCAGAAACAGAATTGCTAGTCCACCTACTTTCAGATACTATGATGTCCATGTGATGCCCGTGCACTGGCCCAGTAATCAAGGAGGCTTAATCCTCACCACTAGCACCAGTGAGGGGCATGCACATTGGGAAGGATAACAAGTACACACACAGTAAAGTACAATTTCCCTTAAGAGCACACTGAGATCACAGTCAGTCTGGGGCTGGTTTCTCCCTTTCTCTCGAGATTCCCAATAAGACTCCCCACTGGCACAGCTATAGGGTACAGATCTCAGCCGAATGGTCAAACCAAAACTTCCAGCACCCTGTCTGTCCAACCAGTGCTTCGTGTCCTTGCCCAAGTAGCTGACACACACACACTTTGAGATATGAATTATATACAAACACACAGGCACTCCGAGGGAAGGCTGGCACAGGTTCTCCAGCAATGCCCCTTCCTGCCCAGACTATAAGGTAGAAATCACTGTCACCAACCACTACATATCAGCTACTATAAGGCTCTTCCCAAAGAGTGACCAGTTCCACTATGTGCTATTACTGTTATCCAAATAATAAGTATAATTCAGGGCTAAGGCTGTTGGAGTGGCTTATACAGTACCACCAAATACAAACACAAGACAATACTCATCAGTTCAACACAGTGCTAACAGAGAGTTCAGTAATCACAGGAAAATACTTTAAAACAATATTGTAGGATAGTCTGACATAATATAGAAACCAGCTAGACTAATCTGGCTATATTCCTATCTGTCTTTAAGAGAAACTGTGTTCTAAATTCTACTTACAATGCAAAGTGCTGGTGAGTTGATGTCAGCTCTGAAGACGAATACAAAATGCTAAATCTTTCTCTCTGAAAAAGTCTTAAATTGATAATACACATTACTGATGAGTCATTTCAGATTACATCATTCTTAACACTTCTACTTAAGTTTCCCAGGCTCACAGAACTTACAATGTTAACATTTCATGTTAAGTTGTCTATCTCGCCTTCATTCTTGCTGGTTGGGTTCGGAACCGATCCTTCGGCTCCGACTCGGCCATCTTCAAAAGCTCAAGAGCTGCTTACTAGCTTGAGGCCCCCCCCTGTATCCCATAATGCCTGGCGCTAGATACCCAGATCTCGTTTGCCGCTTCTGCTGCGAGGCTGTGCTACTGGCTCAGGTCGTATAAGCTTCTTTATTATTATTGTATTTTTCTTGTTAAAAACTGTATTAGTTAGTGTAGAATTAGTCGTTAGTTAGACTTTGGTATTGTAGCTAGGTTTTCTTCCTAGATAAAAGTTACTTTCCTCAAGAAACTCGTTTAAGTTAGAGAGTTTCCCCTCCCCCCTTCTCTCCCCTATCCTCAGAAAGGTTCTTTCCATTTAAGTTAGAGGTTAACCTTTCTATCTCCTTTTTAAAAAAAAAAAGAAAAAGATTTTCTTCTATTAATCACTGTTTGTGTTTAGTGATATTTTTCGTTAGTTTTTTTTGTTGTAGTGGTGCTTGTAGTGGGTTGTGGTAACTGTAGTGTGTTAGTTTTTACTGTTTGGTTACCTTAACCTATCTGTGTGGGTTCTTGTCCTTGTTTTTTTCCCTAGGACGTCCAAGGATCCAAAACCGTCCGGATTCAAGAAGTGTGACTCATGCTGTCAGAAGATGTCGCTGACAGATGGTCACACTTCTTGTGTTTATTGTCTGGGCGCTGTGCACCTGCAGGACTCTTGCTCCATTTGTCCTGCCTTCAGTCCAAGAGTCCTGCAGGAGCGCAAAAATAAATTGATTCTGAGGGGTCTGCTAAAACCCCAAGATTCACCGTCGAAGTCTCAGCCGGTGAAATCTTCCAGGCCACCCAAACCGTCGGCTCCCAGTTCGGAGCCGTCGTTGGGTGAAGCTACACAATCTATTTCAGCTCCGGCTGGAATCGATATCCCTCCCTCCCAGTCGGCTCCAACACGGTCTGCGGAGCCGACTGAGAGTCGAAAGAGGTCTAGGTCTCCTTCTTTGGAGTCGATACGTTCGGCTGCAAAGTCGCCCCTGCTCCAATCGGAGCATAGCCACCGATCAACCCACTCTTCTCGGTCCTCTAGGCTTTCGGAGCATGATTTGGAAAGAGTGGTCAGTAGGCTCTTGAAGTCGCAGGCCCTTGCCAAAATGTTGTCCAGCCCTCCTCATCAGGAGTCGGCTCCGTCCACAGCTATTGATATTCCTCCTCTGACTCCTCCTTTGAGATTGGAGCCGGAGTTTGTTGGGGTTCGAGTCGTGGAACCATCGGCACCGATACCCTCCCTTTCGGTTTCTTCGTCGGCTCTGATCCTTTCTATGGTACCTTCCCTGGGGGGATCTGGGCGCCGAGACTCCCTCGTCGGCTCCGTGGGGGCGAGTGGCATCGGACCCTTGTTCGACCCCGCTCTCCCTCTCGGTGCTTCGGTGCAGATGAGCTCGGCTCCCACATCTGCCTCGGAGCCGTCTCCCTTGGTGCGGGGAGGGCTTTTGGTCTCATCGGAGCCTGAGCCTTCTCTGCATCCGGGTAGGGAAGCCTTTGAGGTGATGAGGAGTGTGCTGGCCCCTGAGTCAGTCCCATGATCTATCCCATCAGCTCCTCCCCTTAAGGTGCCTGCGTCAGCCTCTGCCCCTTTTCCAGACCCCAAGCGTGGGGATCCAGCACTCCATGGCACCCCCTTGGGTGTATCCTCCTCTTCTGAGGCCTCCCCTGATCTTTCAGAGGAGCCACATCGCAAGAGAAAATGCAAGAGGAAGCATGTCGACTCCCCCGAGTCTATTACATCGGATACCGACTTAGAGGAGTCGGAAGGGTCCCCAAGATCCCCCTCTGAAGATGTCTCCTTCTCAGACATCCTTGAGATCCTTAGGCAGAGGGGAAACTGGACTACCCTAAGCCCTTCCGAGGATGAGTTGGTATTTCTGGATGCATTTGGATCCCGACCCTCCACCTCCTGGGTGTCTCCGCCTTTCGACCCACTGATGTCTGTGGTGGCTCAAAAGGCATGGACGGCTCCAGACACAGTGGAACCGACCCCTAGCAGACCTGCAAAGTTCATTACTGCCCCGCAGGACAAACAGTTCTTGACCAAAGGTGTTCCCGTTTATGCCATGGTGGTAGCAGCGGCCACTAAGAAGGAGTTGGCTGAAACTTCTTCATCTGTCCATCCTCCTAATAAGGAGTCTAGGACGATGGACAGATATGGAAGCGGATATTCTCTTCAGCGACCTTTTCCATGCGATCCCTGAATTACCTGTGCCACTTTACCTGTCTCCAGAGGGATCTTCTAAAAGAGCTTGGAGATACCCTCCAAGATCCATCAGCTGAGGGGGCCCAGGCTAAGGCAGCCTCCCAGCTGGCGACTCTTAATTCTGTGGTAAATTCCTCCATGTGGCTCATTTCGTATGCAGCCGATGGTGCGAGTAGAGCCGCAGGCACAGGTGTGGCCCTAAGGAGGCATGCTTGGATGCGGCTATGTAACTTTGCAGAACCTTTCAGAGCGTCTTTCCCCAATACCCCCTTTGATGGTTCCTCACTCTTTGGATCACAGGTGAAAGATACCCTTACCAGGTGTGAGCAGGAAGGCAAGACTCTCTCTGCTGTAGGAGTCTGTTTTTCCACTCCCTCCAGACCATATCCTAAGGGTCAGAGGAGTGGGAAGATGTGGTTCCGGAAATCCCAGAGAGCCTTGCCAGACACACGTGGTGAGTTTCCCTCCAGGGACAGGGGAGGGAACAATAACAGATGCCGCCCTCATGGCAGAGGGGGTCCGCAAAACCAGGGCAGCAGAGAATCCTTCTCTGACAAGCCCTTCCAGCATCCCTGAAGGGTTGCCCGGCTGCTAACCTCTGGAGGCAGTCAGAGGAAGACTGTCACTGTACCCAGGAGCCTGGCAAGGCATAACACAAGACAAATGGGTACAGTCCGTCATATTTAATTTGTTCGCATCCCATTAAAGTCATACAAGTCCCTTCCAGTAGTTCCACCCAATCTAAGGGACCAAGCAGTACAAGAAGTCTTAAAACTGCTAAGAAAAAGGGCCATCCAGCAAGTCCCAGCAGACCAACAAGGATCCGGAATTTATTCAAGGTTCTTTTTGGTACCAAAAAAGACAGGGGACTGGAGACCCATTTTGGATCTCAGCAGACTAAACAGGTCTGTACAAAGAACAAAACTCCGGATGGTCACGCTTCAGTCCATTTTACCCTTTCTGGGTCAGGACAATTGGATGTGCTCCATAGATCTTCAGGATGCATACTACCACATAAAGATGGACAGACGCTTCCGAAGATTCCTCCGCTTCCGGCTTGGAGCCAGCCATCATCAGTTCAGAGCTCTGTCCTTTGGTCTCACCACAGCCCCCAGGGTGTTTACCAAATGTATGGCAGTTGTGACTGCTCACCTGAGACGGCAAGGATTCCAGGTGTTTCCATATCTCGACGACTGGCTCCTCACTGCTACCAGCAGACATCACCTTCTGCTAGCCAGGGACTGTACCATCGACACTTGCACCAGGCTAGGTATCACAATAAATTTCGAAACATCTGCATTGCCGCTCTGTCAATCTATCACCTTCGTAGGTGCAAATTTAAATACCAAAGACATGTTAGCCAGCCTCCCACCAGACAGGGTTTCAGTGATTCGTCAGCGTGTCAAGGTTTTACTAGCATGCAAAAGGATTCAAGCCAGGTTTGTCCTTCAAACGCTAGGTCTCATGGCAGCAGCAATCGTACTTGTTCCTCTAGCTCGTTTTCACATGAGGATCCTCCAGTGGCTTCTCTTCACCCAATGGTCCTTCCAGCAACTTCCCATGTCTCACACGATTTTGATCACTCAGGCATGCAAGAAACACCTTGCTTGGTGGATGGTCTCCACATCAGTGCCCCACGGCAGACCATTTGTTCTTCCCCCTCCAGTGATTGCAGTGACCACGGATGCCTCCCTAATCGGGTGGGGGGACATTATCAGGGCAGAACAGTCCAAGGCACCTGGCAACCTCACGAGTATCATCTGCACATAAATGTCTTGGAGATGAGGGCCGTGCTCTTAGCGTTGCAGGCTCTTCAGGACTCTCTTCCTACCGGGATCATTGCAGTTCAAACGGACAATATGTTATTAGTGTGGTACATCAACAAGCAGGGCGGAACCAGGTCCTACCCGTTATGTCGAGAAGCACTCAGACTCTGGCAGTAGGCGATCTCTTCCCAACGGTTTCTGATTGCAACGCACATCCCTGGGAAGTCCAACGTTATAGCAGACAGACTGAGCTGAGCAATTCTCATGCCTCACGAGCGGTCTTTGATCCAGGTGGTTGCGGACCAAATCTTCCACAGATGGGGCCAACCTTGCTGCAACCTCTTTGCAACTCCCTTCAACAGCAAGTGCAGCAATTTCTTCTCTCTCCTTCCACTCCCCGTGCATCCCCCCAGAGATGCTCTAGTCCACGATTGGCCCAAGGGACTTCTTTATGCATTTCTTCCTTACCCCCTCATACCGAAATTGATTCAGAAGGCTGCCGTTTCGGGTTGCAAAATGATCCTCATTGCTCCTTACTGGCCTCGACAAATATGGTTTCCGTTCCTGCACTCCTATCTTATCGAACAGCCGTGGACTCTGAACCTAGTTCCAGACCTCCTGACTCATCATTCGGGCGAGCTGCATCAGTCCCTGCACAATCTCCAGCTCACAGCTTGGTTACTCCACTTCTGACCCTAGCCAGGCTCCCAGATATTTCCCCATCTGCGCGCGAAATCCTTTTGTCATCACACAAGTCTACGACCAGAAAAACTTACGCTAGTAAGTGGAAACGTTTTTCTTCCTGGGCAGAGGCAAAAAGCATAGACCTCTTTTCAGCCCCAGTGCACTCCATTTTGGAATTTCTAGCAGAACTCTTCCATGCCGGTTCTGCTTCAGCTATAATTTGAGTCCAGTTAGCGGCAATTTCAAATTTTCACATTGGCCTGTCAGAAAGCAATATCATGTCCCATAAACTGTGTAAAGCTTTTCTCAAAGGAACCACTCTGCTCAGGCCCCCAGTGAGGGATCCTCCATCACCGTGGGATTAAAATTTGATTTTAACTTCACTAATTTTGCCCCCTTTTGAACCGGCAACTTCTTGTTTGCTGAAGTTCTTATCTTGGGAAACCCTTTTTCTGGTAGCTATTACTTCAGCCAGAAGAGTTTCGGAACTACAGGCTCTTTCTGTCCATCCCCCATACCTCGTGTTCCACAATGACAGGGTTGCCCTTAGTACTAATCCATCCTTCCTTCCTAAGGTCTCTTCAGAGAGTAACTTGAATCAGTCCATAGACCTTCCTGCATTTTTCCCTAACCAGTCCAGCAGGGCGGAATATAAGTTGCATCATTTAGATGTTCACAGGCAACTACGCTTTTATCTGCATAGAACCAAGGACATTAGAAAATCAGGCCAACTTTTCCTGTCCTATGCAGTAGGCAAACAAGGTTTTCCGGTCTCCAAAGTAACCTTATCCAGGTGGTTGACTTCTATCATCACATTCATATATTAACTCAGGAATAAAGAATTGCCAGTTAAACCAAAAGGTCACTCCACCAGAGCTTTAGCTACTTCGGTGGCTTTTCAGGCTTGGTTGCCCATGGAATCTATCTGTGCTGCGGCTACATGGGCCAGCCCACATACTTTCATTTCGCATTACAAGTTGGATTTGGTTTCCAGGAGCAGAGCTGATTTTGGTTCCACTGTGCTGAAGAGTCTTTTCCGATGAGCCACCCAGGTTTTTAGGTGCTAGGAATGCTGTCCCAACCAGCAAGAATGAAGGCGAGATAGACAACTTAACATAAAGAAGATGTAATGTGATCCTATCTCGCCTACATTCTCTACAGATGGGTTCGGAGCCGATCCTCGGCTCCGACTCGGCCGCTATACAATAGAACGCAGTCTCTTATTGGCTGAGTTACCTCATATCCCAGGATGCACCACTACCAGTTCCCCAGATCTCGTTTGCCGCTTTCCAGCATAGACGTGGTCTCGGACTTGGCTGAGCTAAGTACCTTTAGTCAAAAAAATTTTTCTGTCTGAATTTTGGTAAAACTTACCCAAAAGCTGTTTTAACAGCTATTGTTGTTGTGTGATTGGTTTTGATAGATTTTTTGTGGTAAATTGTGTTTTGTTTGTTAGTTAACGGTCCCGTTTAAGTTAGAGGGGCCTAGCCCTAGGCGTTTAAGTTAGAGTCTAGGTTGTCTGTGCTAACTTGTTTTTTTCTTGTAGTCGGTGTTTAGTTTTTAGAACCATGTCTAAAGAACATAGACCATCCGGTTTTAAAAAGTGTATTAAATGTAGTTATAAAATGTCTATAACTGATGACCATTCCTTATGTGTTTATTGTTTAGGTCCCAATTATCTTCAGGAGTCCTGTAGCTTTTGCCACGCTTTTTCCTCTCGTGTCCTCCAAGACAGGAAAAATAAGTTGATCTTGAAAGGGCTTATTGCCCCTTCCTTTGAGGAAGCCCTATCTTCCTCTTCTTCACCTTCTGGGAAGAAGAAAAAATCATCGGCTCCGACCAGTCCGTCGGATCCGGCAGCGAAAAAGTCTCGGCAGGCTTCTCCGTCGGCTCCACGGACTTCGGAGCCGAGGGCGGAACGGTCTGCCTCGATGTCTACAGCCTCGACTCCTCTGGTTTCGGAGTCGAGAGCTCGGGCGTTGAGAGGCGTGTCACCTTCATCGGCTCCACTGCCTTCGGAGCCGATGGGGGTTGCCCGCTCAGACACTTCCCCTTTGGTGCCGAAGTCCACATCGGCTCCAAGGGAAATTGCAGTTGTAGTGGAGTCTCCCTCGGCGCCGATACTTCTTGAACCATTACGGAGCCGGTCCCCCAGTCTTTCGGAACCAGCGGAGAAGTCGACTCGGACCCGGTCGGTCTCTTCTCGGTCATCGAGGATGTCCGATTCGGACGTAGACAGGGTGCTTCAGAGGCTCTTTCAGTCTCCAGTCTTCGCAAAGTTGATCTCGGCTCCAGCCCAGTTGGCTCTGGAGCCGATCTCCCATCCTGCTACATTGATTCCTCCTCCAACAGCCTCGGCGCCATTGGAGTCGGTGTTGGTGGAACCGGTGGAGGTTATTGCGTCGGTTCCGACTCTAACTTCAACCCCGTCCCTCGGGTCGGGTTTGCACTGTGGACCTCCTCTGTCGGCCCCAGGGGGGACGCTTCGGGCCCGATCTTTTCGGTTCCGAGCCTCCCTCTCAGTGCGTCGGCTGCAGGGGCTCCGACTGCCGTTGTGGTCTCGGGGGCTGGACCTTCCCAGGACTCTGGGGGTCCAGCCTTCGATGCCATGAGAAGTGCCTTGGCCAAATCCTCTGTGGCCACTTCGACCTTTTAACCACCACCTTCCATGGGCACGGAGACTGGCGCCTCTGCAATCCCCCTGTCTCAAGACAGCGGAGCCCCTGGGCCTGAGGTTACCCCCATTGGGGGTTCCCTTCTTCCTGGAGGTTCCTCCGACACGCTTTCGGAGGAACCTCCCAGGAAGAAACAGTGTAAGAGGAAACACGTCGACTCCCCTGATGAGTCTCTCACCTCGGATACCGACCTCGATGATGTGGAGGGGTCCCCAAAGTCGTCCTCGGAAGATGTCTCCTTTGCGGACATCTTAGAGATCCTCAAGCAACGAGGCGACTGGCAGTCCAAACCCCCTTCTGCTGAGGAGTCGGTTTTCCTCAAGGCCTTCGGGACTCAGCCCTCCTCCTCCTGGGTGTCTCCGCCCTTCGATGAGCTTCTGGATTTGATCTCTCGAAGGGCGTGGGAACACCCGGATTCTGTGGAACCGGTGCCAGCTCGCTCCAATAAGTTCCTCTCGGCTCCCCCGGACAAGGACTTTTTATCTAAAGGCGTGGCTGTAGATGCTATGGTGGTGGCATCTGCCACCCAACAAGATGTGGCAGAGGCTTCGACGTCCGTCCATCCTCCTAATAAAGAGTCTAGGAGCATGGATCGGTACGGCAAGCGTACCCTTTCTTCAGCGGCCTTTACATTAAGGTCTCTGAATTACCTGACACATTTCACCAGACTACAGAGGGACCTGATCAAGGAGTTTTCGGAATCCCTCTCTGGTAACTTACCTGAGCAGTTGACCCAGACGGTTAACTCCCAGTTGGCTACCCTGTCTTCATTATCTAACTCGTCCATGAGGCTCATTTCTTATGCGGCCAAAGGGGCGAGTAGGGCGGCTGGAACAGGTGTTGCTCTACGGAGACAAGCCTGGCTACACCTGTGTCACTTTGCGGAGGCCTTTAAGTCTTCCTTTGCCAACGCCCCCTTTGATGGGTCCTCACTGTTTGGACCCAAGGTAAAGGACACATTGACTCGCTGCGAACAGGACGGTAAGACTTTAACTGCCGTAGGAGCCCGGTTTTCCATTCCCTTCAGACCTTATCCCAAGGCTCGAAAAGGAGGGAAAATGTGGTTCCGCAAGTCTCAAAAGCCTTACTCGTCGCAGAGCGATTCCCCTCCTAGAGGCAGAGGAAGGGGAAATTTTTCAGGGAGATGCCGTCCCAGAGGCGGCGGAGGCCCCCGCAACACTGGAGACCGCGAGTCCTTTCGTGGCTCCTCCTCCTTCCAGCACCCCTGAAGGAGTACCCGACTGTGCAGCTCCGGAGCCAGTCTGGGGTCGCTTTTCGAAGCACCTAAAGGCCTGGGAAAATATTACTCAGGACCAACGGGTGCTTCAAATCATCGCCGGAGGTTACACCATCCCCTTTGTTCAACCCCCTCCACCAGTCCAAAGAATCCCGGACCCACCACCCAGTCAACGGGATCATGCAGCCAACGAAGTAGCAAAGCTGCTTCAAAAAGCGGTCATCCAACCTGTCCCCGCAGACCAGGCCGGATTAGGGACTTACTCAAGATTCTTTTTGGTGCCAAAAAAGACCGGGGACTTGAGACCCATTTTGGATCTCAGCAAACTAAACCGATTTGTAAAAAAGTCCAAATTCCGTATGGTCACTTTGCAATCCATTCTCCTGCTTTTGGAGAAAGGTGTTTGGATGTGCTCCATAGATCTCAAAGACGCCTACTATCACATTCTGATAGATCAGGCGTCAAGGAGACAGTTACGCTTCAGCCTAGGAGACAGTCATTTTCAGTTCCGAGCACTGCCCTTTGGTCTCACCAGAGCCCCCAGGGTGTTCACCAAATGTTTGGCAGTGGTGACTGCTCACTTGAGAAGTCTAGGATTCCAGGTGTTTCCATACCTAGACGACTGGCTCCTGACTGCCACCTCCAGGCATCTACTCTTGGAAAACCTAGCAGCCACTATCACTCTAGGCAACTCTTTAGGAATCACCTTCAACTGGTCAAAATCTGTATTGCAACCATCTCAGCGTATTCTCTTTATTGGTGCAGAAATAGATTCAAGGCAGATGCGAGTCTATCTCCCTACGGAAAGAATAGCGACGCTCCAGCTTCATGTTCAGGCTCTGCTCCTCAAACGTCGTGCTCCAGCAAGAATGGTCCTACAGCTGTTGGGCTCCATGGCAGCCACCATTCTTCTGGTCCCCTTGGCAAGGTTGCACATGAGGATACTTCAGTGGCTCCTATCAGTCCAGTGGTCTTATCAAGACCTTCCCCTCACTCACCGCATACTGATCACAGACACGTGCAAACAGGATCTTCGTTGGTGGCTTCTATCCTCCAACCTGAATCTAGGGTGACCCTTCGTTCCCCCACTCCCCTCTGCCACGCTGACTACGGACGCCTCCCAGACAGGGTGGGGGGGACATTATCTGGACAAGTCGGTCCAAGACACGTGGCACTCCGACGAGAGTCTTCTCCATATCAATATCCTGGAGATGAGGGCGGTGCTGTTAGCGTTGCAAGCACTGCACGATCACCTCCCCCAGGGTACGATTGCCATTCAATCCGACAACATGTCGGTAGTCTGGTACTTAAACAAGCAAGGAGGAACCAGGTCCTACCCACTTTGCAGAGAAGCCATGAAAGTATGGGATTGGGCGATTGCTACCAAGCGGTTCCTAGTGGCAACGCACATTCCGGGGAAATCCAACGTGATAGCCAACAGACTGAGCAGAACTATTCTCTCCCCTCACGAGTGGTCCTTGAACAACAGAGTGATAACGCAGATTTTCACAAGATGGGGAGTTCCTTGTTGCAATCTCTTCACAAGTCTCCTCAACGCGAAATGCCAACACTTCTTCACTCTGACCCCAGTTCCGGGGTAGATTCCCAAGGACGCTCTAGTCCACGTTTGGCCCTCCGGTCTGCTATATGCCTTTCCACCGGTTCCCCTTCTCCCCAAGGTGATTCAGAAGGCGATTCGCTTGAGAAGCAAAATGATATTAATCGCCCCATACTGGCCTCGGCAAGTCTGTTTCCCCTTTCTTCACAGATATGCATTGGAGGGTCCTTGGTTCCTGGACCAAGTTCCGGACCTTTTGACTCATCAGTCAGGACAGCTCCATCAGTCCCTCCATTCATTGAAGTTGGCAGCCTGGCTACTCCTCTTCCAACCATAGTTAGGAGCCATTCTTTTGCCCCTGAAGTCATGCACATCTTGTCTTCGGCCCACAAGACTTCTACGAAAAAGATATATAGCAATAAATGGAAGAGGTTTGCTATTTGGGCCCAACTCCGAGGATTCGACCCGATGACAGCCTCGGTATCAGAAGGTTGCTCAGTGTCTACCATCAAAGTACAATTGGCGGCTATTTCCAATTTTCATGAAAGTGTGGAACCTCCTTTAATGAGCAACAAGTTGTGCAAAGCCTTTATTAAAGGAGCTTGGCTTCTACGACCCCCTATATCTCAACCTGCACCTCCGTGGGACCTTAACGTGGTATTAGGTGCATTAACCTCATCCCCCTTTGAGCCGGCAGCAACCTGTGATTTAAAATTCCTTTCTTGGAAGACTGCCCTTCTAGTTGCTATTACTTCAGCCAGACGAGTTTCAGAACTTCAAGCCCTATGTGTTAAACCACCATACTTGGTATTTCACAAGGATAGAGTATCTCTTAGACCAAACCCATCTTTTATACCAAAGGTTTGTTCTAACTTTTGTCTACAACAATCACTAGAGCTACCGGTCTTCTTCCCCAAGTATTCGAATAGAGCCGAATGTACTTTTCACTGCTTGGATTTGCACAGACAATTACGTTTCTATTTGGATAGGACACACAAAACACGAAAATCAGATCAACTGTTTGTGTCCTTTTCGGATAATAGATTAGGCAAAGCCGTCACAAAAGTCACTATTGCCAAGTGGATCAGGGACTGCATCAATCATGTTTATCTCATCTCAAATAAGGAACTTATAGCTCCAGTGAAAGCTCATTCTACTAGGGCTATGGCCACTTCAGCTTTTCATTCCAAGCTCTCTATTGGTGACATTTGTGCGGCTGCCACGTGGACATCTTCACACACCTTTGTTTCTCACTACAAATTAGATGTGGCATCCAGGGGTCGAGCTTCCTTCGGTTCCACAGTTCTCAGGAGTGTTTTCCAGTGAGCCACCCAGGAATTAGGTGCTAGGGACGCTGTCCCATCTGTAGAGAATGTAGGCGAGATAGGATCACATTACATCTTTTAGTTATGTACTTACCATAACTTTAGATGTATGGGATCCATCTCTCCTACATTCCTAATAACCCACCCTCCTTCCCCCTGCCTCGTAGACCAGGAGAGACCAGACGATCCGAAATTGAACTTCTTTCCTCTCTTGAAAGACCTGAGAATGTTATAATAATAGTATGTTTCTAGCAGCATGAGTGCGGACAAACAAGATCTGGGGAACTGGTAGTGGTGCATCCTGGGATATGAGGTAACTCAGCCAATAAGAGACTGCGTTCTATTGTATAGCGGCCGAGTCGGAGCCGAGGATCGGCTCCGAACCCATCTGTAGAGAATGTAGGCGAGATGGATCCCATACATCTAAAGATGTGAGAGTGTTCGATCTCGCCGTTTGTTCTTACACCTGGGTTCGGAGCCGATCCTCGGCTCCGTGTCGGCCGCATGCAAGCTCTGCATCGAGAAGAAGCTCGAGACAACCTAATACCCACAATCCCCCTCTGCCTTTACCTCAGATCTAGTTTGATGCTGCTGTGTTCGCATCACTGGGTCGAGCTCGAGCACCTAAAGATAAGATTTAAACTTTTATTCGTTTATTTTCAGAATAACTTTTATTCTAAAAAAGTTGTGAGTGACATAGTGAGTGTGTGTGGTAAGGTCTAGGAATTCTCGGCTCCGTTAAGTTTATTTAAACTTATTAGAGTTTTTTCTCGGGGCCTACCACCCCTTTCTTGAATTGACTACCGGATTGACATTTTTTCTTCACTGGATTTGACAATTACACCGGACTTGACTTCTTTACTGGACTTGACTTTTCACTTTCTAAGTATAAAATGTCTGAAAAGGCTAAATCTGGTTTCAAGCGTTGCCAATGTGGGCAAAAGATGTCAGTTACTGACAATCATAGTTCCTGCGTCTACTGTCTTGGCCCTCTCCACTTGCAAGAAGACTGCTCTATTTGTCATTCTTTCAGTGCGAGGGTCATGACAGATAGGCGCAGGAAACTCATGGACAGGGGTTTGTTAAAACCTACTTTTCAGGAGGCTCTGGATGCTTCAGACCAGGCAACCAAATCCTCGAAGGAATCGAAGACGTCGGAGCCCAGGTCATCGGCTCCGAGCTCTTCGACTAAAGTTAGATCACCGGTTCCACAGACTTCGGGACCGAGTGTTCAACTGTTGTCAGTTTCCGAGCCTCGAGTCTTGGAACCGGTGACGGAGCTCCCTCCCCCGACACTGTTGAGGTCGGCTCCGTCTTCGATTCCTTTGACCCGTTCTTCCAGGCCCCTCTCTGATTCTGATGTAGACCGCGTGGTGCAGAAGTGAATGGAGAATACGGCCTTATCCAAACTCATCTCGGTCTCCTCTCAATTGTTGTCGAGACTTGAAGGCCTTCCCCTGTCTCCATCTGTTCTTCCTCCGATACCTGTCCAGTCTTCGGAGCCAGAAGAGGCTGAGCTACTGATTGTGGAACCCTCGGTGCCAGAACCGTCCTTTTCTCGGTCGGCTCCGTTCACCTCGACTCCGTCGGATCCGATACCGGAGTCTCGGAGCCGAAGATCCATCCTGGGTTCCGGGACCGAGAGTCGAACCGATATTTCGGTTCCGACTCTCCCTCTCGGGGCCTCGGCTCGGATCGACTCGGTTCCGTCCTCGGGGTCGATACCTTCGGCTCCTGTTTCGGGGATTCTTCCCATTTCTTCGGAACCGGGAGATGCCTCGACGAGGGACCCGGGGGCCTTCGACCTCATGAGGAAGGTGTTGTCTACCCAGACAACCACATCAGCAGATACAGCTTCTCCCCCCCATAAAGGTCCGTTATCCTCCTCTGCACCCACGGCTACAGCCAAGCGTAGAGCACCTGTGTCTCAGCCACCCCTGGAGGGTGCCCCCTCTTCCTCGGAGGCTTCTTCGGATGCTCCCCCCGAAGAAGTCCCTAGGAAAAGATTGTGTAAGAGGAGACACTTAGATTCTCCACAAGAATCTTTGACATCCGATACTGACTTGGATGAGTCAGAGGGGTCCCCAAAGTCACCTTCAGAGGATGTCTCTTTTTCTGACATCTTGGAGATCCTAAAGCAGAGAGGTGACTGGCAGTCCCTTCCCCCTTCTGAGGATGAGTCAGTCTTGCTGAAGGCATTTGGTGCTCCTCCTGGGTCACTCCGCCCTTCGATGAGTTAATGGAGCTGATTGCTCGAAGGGAGTGGGAGGCTCCTGACACGGTGGAGCCAGTCCCTAGGAAGCCAAATAAATATATTACTGCACCCCAGGACAAGGCTTATTTGACAAAAGGAGTTCCAGTGGACGCTATGGTGGTGGCAGCGGCCACGAAAAAGGAGATGTCGGAATCTTCCTCATCTGTCCATCCCCCTAACAGAGATTCTAGGACTATGGACAGGTACGGGAAGCGCATTTTTAGTTCAGCGGCTTTTTCTATGCGATCCCTGAACTATTTGACCCACTTCACACGGCTTCAGAGGGATCTAATCAAAGAGTTGGGAGATACCCTCCAGGGTACTACAGATGCTGCTGTCTCGGAGAAAGTGACAGCACAACTCAATACCCTAACATCCATTGTAAACTCGTCCATGAGGCTGATCTCGTACGCAGCCGAAGGTTCGAGTAGGGCAGCAGCTTCAGCGATTGCTCTTCGTAGACAATCCTGGATGCGCTTATGTTCATTTGCGGAAGCCTTCAAGTCTTCCTTTACTAACGCCCCATTTGACGGGGCCACTCTCTTTGGCCCCAAAGTAAAGGAAACCCTTACCCGGTGTGAGCAGGAGGGAAAGACTCTGTCTGCTGTCGGAGTCCGTTTTTCCACCCCATCCAGACCGTACCCCAAAGGGCAACGCGGTGGAAAAATGTGGTTTCGAAAACCCCAAGATTCTTTCCCAGGCACACAGGGTGATGCCCCCTCTAGAGGCAGAGGAGGGGGCAGAGGTGGAAGACGCCGCCCTGGCGGCAGAGGGGGTCCGCAAAATCAGGGTGACAGGGATACCCCCCCTGGAAAGCCTTTTCAGCACTCCTGAGAGGAGGCCCGACTGTCCTGCTCTGGAGGCAGTCGGGGGTCGCTTAGCTTTATACCCTCAGGCCTGGCAAAACATTACTACAGACAACTGGGTAAAAAGCGTTGTTACCAGAGGTTACAGAATACCATTCCTATCCAACCCCATTCCGAAGAGAAAACTCCCAGATGTGCCGCCCCATCTGCGAGAACCAGCAGCTATAGAAATTTCAAAGCTGCTAGAAAAAAGAGTCATCCAACCAGTCCCAGCGAGGATTCGGAACTTACTCAAGGTTCTTTTTAGTTCCAAAGAAGACAGGGGACTGGAGGCCCATTCTGGACCTAAGCAATCTCAATACCTTCGTCAAGAAAGAAAAGTTCCGAATGGTCACGCTTCAATCGATCCTTCCATTCTTACAGAAGGACGACTGGATGTGCTCAATAGATCTGAAGGACGCATACTACCACATCAAAATGGCCAAGGCGTCCAGAGATCATTTGCGCTTCCGGCTGGGAGCCAGTCACTTTCAGTTCCGAGCCCTGCCCTTTGGTCTGACCTCAGCCCCCAGGGTTTTCACCAAATGCATGGCAGTGGTAGCGTCTCACCTGAGACGCCTAGGATTCCAGGTGTTTCCGTATCTGGACGACTGGCTCCTTTCTGCCACCACCCAGCGTCAACTGATACAGGCCAGGGATTACACTCTACAAACTTGTGTTCACCTCGGAATTTCCGTAATTTTCGAAAAATCTTTACTACAGCCATCACAGCGTATCTTATTCATAGTAGCGGAATTGGATACACATCACTTGATTCTAAGACTTCCTCCAGAAAGGATAGTTTCATTACAAACCCACATATCTCTTCTTCTGTTATCCAAAAAGTCCCCAGCAAAACTGGTACTAAAGGTTTTGGGCCTCATGGCAGCTTCTCTCATTGCGATACCATTGGGAAGACTGCACATGAGAGTTCTGCAATGGCTACTGTTTGCACAATGGTCGTTCCAACAGCTACCTCTGACGCACGAAATTCTGATTACAAACACATGCAAATCACACCTAGTCTGGTGGCTTCAGACTTGCAACCTCTCCAGAGGAAGACCATTTGTGCTACCCACGCCGACAGCTACGGTGACCACGGACGCTTCCCTGATAGGGTGGGGGGGCAATTTCAGGGACAGACAGTCCAAGGCGAATGGACCAATTTAGAGTACAATCTGCACATCAATGTTCTAGAGTTGAGGGCAGTGTTCCTAGCGTTGCAGCACTTTGCTCCCCTTCTTCCTCTAGGAACTTTTGCAGTTCAGACGGACAACATGTCTGTAGTCTGGTACATAAACAAGCAAGGGGGAACCAAGTCCTATCAACTGTGCAGAGAGGCCATGAGAATTTGGCAATGGACGGAGTCCACGGGTCGCTTTCTGATCGCAACGCATATCCCGGGGTCATCCAACGTCATAGCCGACAGGCTGAGCAGAGCAATCCTGCTGCCTCACGAGTGGTTCCTCAAACAGTCAGTTGCGAAGAAGATATTTCGCAAGTGGGGCCACCCTTCCTGCGACCTTTTTGCGTCTCCAATGAACGCCAAGTGCAGGAGCTACTTTGCCCTATTACCCCCTCCAGGGGAAGTCCCCAGGGACGCGCTGGTGCACGATTGGCCCCCGGGTCTCCTGTACGCTTTTCATCCCTTCCCTCTGATTGCAAAGTTTCTGCAGAGAGCCAACAACCTGCAAAGGACGATCATCCTCATTGCCCCATTCTGGCCTCGTCAAATTTGGTTCCCCTTTCTTCTGGCACACCGCATTCGGGGACCCTGGATTCTGGACCCGGAGCCAGATCTACTGACCCACTCGTCAGAGGCGCCCCATCCCTCCCTCTTGTCACTCCATCTAGCAGCTTGGCTGCTCCGCTTCCCTACTTAGCCAGGTCTGATCTTCTTTCACTTGCAGTTCAGGATATACTAGTGGCTTCTCATAAAGCTTCCACTACAAAGACCTACTCTAGTAAATGGAAGCGTTTTGTATTCTGGGCAAATACTCAGCATTTGGACCCTGTTATAGCTCCTTTGAACAAGATCTTGGAGTTTTTAACAGAATTGTTCCACCAAGGAGCTTCTCCTGCCACTTTAAGAGTACAATTGGCTGCCATTTCTAACTTTCATGTGGAGGAATGTGGGGCACCTATTATGTCTCACAGGCTTTGTAAGGCCTTTTTAAAAGGATCTTTCCATATTAGACCACCAGTTAGAACTCCTACATCTCCTTGGAATCTAAACCTTTTATTATCTAAATTGATGTTACCTCCATTTGAACCAGCCTCCTCTTGTTCATTGAAATATTTGTCATGGAAGACCCTCTTCTTGGTAGCCATTACATCTGCTAGGTGAGTATCTGAGCTTCAGGCTCTCTCCATTAAACATCCTTATTTAATCTTTCACTCTGACAGAGTATCTCTGCGCACTAATCCATCCTTTCTCCCCAAAGTTTGCTCTATTAATAACATTAATCAATCCATTGAATTACCCACCTTTTTCAAAAATCACTCCAATAAGTTGGAGTATATGTTGCACAAGTTGGATGTCCACAGACAACTTAGATTTTACTTGGATAGAACAAAGGATCACAGGAAATCTGATCAACTTTTTGTGGCCTTTGCTGATAGCAGGAAAGGTGTGGCGGTTACTAAAAGAACTCTTTCCAGATGGTTAACTGATTGTATTACCTATGTTTATGATTCTTCAAATCAACCGTTATCTGTCAAACCCAAAGGACATTCCACAAGATCATTGTCTACATCCCTGGCTCATGCAGCTCGCCTACCATTAGATGCTATTTGTGCGGCTGCTACTTGGTCTAAGCCACATACTTTCATTTCTCATTACAAGGTAGACAAGGCTTCTAGGGACAGAGTAACCTTTGGCTCCACTGTGCTCAAGAAAGTCCTCCCGTGAGTTCCTCAGGAACATGGAGCTAGGGACGCTACCCAGGTGTAAGAACAAACGGCGAGATCGAACACTCTCACATATAGAAGTTATGTCCTTACCATAACGTTCCATCTGGAGTGTTCATCTCGCCTTTGTTCTTACATTCCCACCCTCCCACCCTCGGGAAGAACGTTCAGTTTGGTGCCTGGTCTGGGTTACTTTGCTTCTGCATTTGCAGTTGTTGTATATATGATGTACATGTGTATATATATGTAGATATGTATATATATATATATAGATATGAGTGTTTTTCTGGCTATGGAAAATTTGGCATGAGTGTGTTCTCTCTCTGACTGCTGGTTTGCTTGCAAACTAGATCTGAGGTAAAGGCAGAGGGAGATTGTGGGTATTAGGTGGTCTCGAGCTTCTTCTCGATGCAGAGCTTGCATGCGGCCGACACGGAGCCGAGGATCGGCTCCGAACCCAGGTGTAAGAACAAAGGCGAGATGAACACTCCACATGGAACGTTATGGTAAGGACATAACTTCTATTTATGGTAAGTACATAACTAAAAGTTATGTACCTACCATAACATTCCATGTTAGTTGTCTTCTTCTCGCCTTCTTTCTTGCGTCCCACCCGCCATCCCCCTATCCTAGTAGACTGAGAAGAGTTCTTCTTGATTTTTCACTGGCTGAGTCTTCTATGGCTATTCCTTTCTGACTAGTAGTCTCTCCAGCAGGATTTATGCATTCTAGGATAGGATTCCTTATTTTTATGTCTGCAGTTAGACTTACCAAACAAGATCTGGGTATCTAGCGCCAGGCATTATGGGGTATAGGGGGGGCTCGAGCCAGTAAGCAGCTCTCGAGCTTTTGAAGATGGCCGAGTCGGAGCCGAAGGATCGGCTCTGAACCCAACCAGCAAGAAAGAAGGCGAGAAGAAGACAACTAACATGGAACGTTATGGTAGGTACATAACTTCTTTTTTTTTTGTAATCTGAACATGCCAGGAAGCCACAGCAATAAAAGAGACTTTACATGTAAAACATAGTAATTATCTGTGTCTCAGAACTATAGAAAGAATTTTGTAGTCCAGACATCCTGTCTCCTAGCTTGAGATCAAAGAGTGGTAAAATCCTTTGCTTATCAGCTTTCTTCCAGCAGGGTGCACTGTGGTTACATTTTTGAAGCTCAGAACATAACACAGTCTTCTTACATTTGTTACACAAGCCTGTGGATCATATTAATATTTACAACGACATAGAATTTTTTACAAAATTTTATCTAGCTAGGCTGGCAGGCTTCACAGTCCACAAACCAGTTACTCTTTTGTTTGATGCTTTGAAATTTGGTATTGGTACAGTCATTCTACAAATAGATCAACCTGTTGTTTATGCGTCCAGAATTCTTACCCAAGCTGAAATGCAGTATGTTTGCATGTTCCAAGTTCCATAATTATGTGTTTGATAGACCTATACAGACTCAAAATAGATCACCAATCTCTAGTTACTATTTTGAGAAAGCCTATGCATTCAGCTCCAGCTAGATTGCAACATATGATGCTGAGATTGCAAAAGTATCACTTCAATCTTGTCTATAACAAAAGCAAACTTTTTTATCTTGCTGACACATCATCTAGATCACTCAAAAGTACCACAGTACAGCATGAGAACGAGAGATTTAATTTTGAAGTCATAGAGGTGAGAAGTTTTTCCCCACACATCTTGATGAGCTTAGAGATCATGCAACCACAGATTCACTTTTACAAAATCTCAACCACTTCCTCAAAGCAGGATGGCCGTCAAAGCTATCTGGTTTACCTCCAGAAGTGCAATCTTATTTTCCATACAGAGATGAGATTTTGTCAGACAATGGTATCATCATGACAGATCCTAAAGTTATTGTTCTTAAATCTTTGCAACACGAGTACATTTTTGTCTTACATCAAGGTCAGCCAGGTGCAGACTCTACCAAAAGAATTGCAAGAGGACCAGTATTTTGGCCTTCTATGTCACAAGATATTGAAAAAGTAATTTCATATTGTTCTGTGTGTAATAGTACAAAGCCACATCAACAGAAAGAACCACTTCATCTGAACCAGATTCCTGAACTACCTTGTTCGTCTGTGTCTGCAGACATTTTTGAGTAGAATGGTTAACATTATTTGATACTAGTAGACTCTTATTCTGATTGATTCGAGATTGAGCTAATTCCCAATCTAGCGCACAGTATTGTCAGTACTAAGATGGAGTGTCATTTTGCAGTGCATGGATCTCCACACAAAGTTATTTTTGACAATGGCTTGTAGTTTACAAGCCAACAGTTCAAAAGGTTTGCAGAAGAGTTGGACTTTACTCGTGTCACGAGTAACCCAGAATATCCTCAGTCCAATGGTTTGGCAGAACATGCAGTTCAAGGTGAAAAGCATTTACTAGAGAAGTCAAAATGAGACAATAGTGATGTTTTCCTAAATTTCTTGAATCTTAGAAATATTCCTCATGATCAACATCTTGGTTCACCTGCTCAGGGACAGACCAGAACCACATTACCCGTCAGTAGTCAATTGTTGGTTCCATGTGTCAAGAACAGGCCAGTGAACACCAGTCTGTTGAAGAAGCATCTAACCCAGAAGTCCTATTGCTATAAGACCAGCAAACCTCTCAGTCCATTAAGAGAGGGAGAAGTAGTAAGGTTGCAAACATCCAAAGGTTATGATCAGATTGGAGTCATGAAGAACATTTGTCCAGAGCTGAGATCATACATTGCGGAATCACAAGGAGCAGAATTCAGGTGGAATCAGAAGCATTTGTTACTGGTGTCCAAACCTGTACCACAGCTTATAGCCTGTGAGAAAGACTCTTTATCGCAGAGTGAGTTGTCCAGTGTTCCAGTTTTAATGGAAGTTCCAGAGAGTATCCACGTTCCTGTGATGAATCCCGAAGTTCCTGATATGAGTTGTTCACTGAAGATTGTCCCTGTTGTTAAACCCAGTCCTAACTGTTATATAATAAGATCCATTTGCATCTCCTGACCATGTTCCAGATACGCAGCAACTTGGATATGAACATTGTGTTTGTTTCTTAATGTCTATATTGATACATGTTTATCTGCAATGTTATTTTGACAAAAGGGGATGTAGATCAGTGTATATGTCTCTTTAAGAAGCTATCCAAGGGCTTGTACAAGTGTATAAATACTAAGCACGTACAAATCTGACTGCCGTTTTGTAGTAAGCTGTTGAGATGTAAACATGTATGCGTGTAAGCTCTTTCTGATAATCAGTTTGTTTATATTTACTGATGCTGCTATCTATCTTTATGTGTTTCTATATAATAAAGCATCTTAAATAAACTACCCCACCTGCTTGTCTTTTAAATGTAGAGAGACGAGCGACACTGCCCAAATGGAGAGTTCTCCTCTAGAGGCAGAGGAGGAGCCTATAATTGAAGACTCCCCCTTAGAGGCAGAGTGGGCCCGCAGAGCCAGCCCTCTTGGGAACCCTTTCCCGACAAGCCCTTTTAGCATTCCTAAAGCCTTCCCTGACTGTCCTACTCTGGAGGCAGTCAAGGGTAATTTTTCTCTGCACTCAAATGCCTGGGCCCAGATCACTACAAACACTTGGGTGCGAAACATTATATCCAGAGGCTACTACATTCCCTTTTTCCATCCTCCTCCAAATGTACTGAAGACACTCCTTGATGTTCCGTCCAATCAGAGGGTGTTCGCAGTGGCTAAAAATCACCAAATTGCTGCAGAAAAGAGTTACCCAAGAGGTCCCCACTAATCAGAAAGGTTCTGGAGCTTACTCCCGTTTCTTTTTGGTGCCAAAGAAAACAGGAGATCTATGGTCGATTTTGGACCTAAGCAGTCTCAGTTTGTACATAGAGAAGACCAAGTTTTGGATGGTGACGGTGCAGTCCATATTCCCGTTGCCTAGGAAGGACAATTGGATTTGCTCTGTGGATTTCAAGTATGCATACTATCACATAAAAATAGACAGATGCACCTGAAGTCATCTGCACTTCTGCCTGGGAGTCATTTACTTCCAATTTCGAGCCCTGCCCTTTGGTCTCAGCACAGCCCCCCAGGTACTTACTAAGTGTATGGCAGCAGTTGCAGCTCATCTCCGACTGCAAGGGTTTCAGGAATTCATATATATAGATGATTGGCTCCTGACTGCCCCCATTCAGCATCAGTTTTTGTCAGGCCAGGGATTATTTTTATTAGTTGTCTCACTTTCTAGGCATCACTATAAATTTGGAGAAGTCACAACCGATGCCTGTTCATAACTTAGACTTCATTGGAGAACAACTAAAGACATGTATTCAAATAAGCTGCTTTGCCACAACACTGCATTGACACTATGAAATCTCAAGTTCAAACCATTTTGAATTTCCCATCTCTTCCAGCCAGATTAATTCTAAGAGCTCCGGGTTCTATAGCAGCTGCCATACTTCTGGTTCTGCTAGCCAGGTACTGTATGCACATTCTTCAGCGGACACTGTCTGTTCAATGTTCTATTCTACATCAGCCCCTACCTGCTCCTAACAGACTGACAAACATTTGCAGGTCCCATTTACATTGGAGGATTCAGGCATATTTAACAATCATCAGACCTTTCTCTCTTCCCTTACCCTCAGCCACTGTGACCACGGATGCTTCCCATTGGGGGGGGGTGAATTTCAAGGGGAAGGTGGTCCAAGGCACATGTACTCAAATAGAGACCAGCTTGTATATCAGCATCTTGGAGATGAGAACAGTCCTTTTGTCGTTACATGCCCTTCAGGACATCCTCCCTCCGGGACTATTTCTGTTCACACCAACAACATGTCAGTAATCTGGTACATCAGCAAGCAAGGAGGAACCCATTCGTACCCTCTCTGCAGAGAGGCTGTGAGCGTCTGGGAATAGGCAATCTCTTCAGACTGCTGTCTTCTTCCAATACATGTACCGTGGAAATCCAGTGTGTTAGCAGATAGGCTCAGCAGGTCTATTCTGATGTCTCATGAGTAGTCCCTCAATCAATCAGTAATGAACGAGATATTCGACCATTGGGGTCTAGCCTGCTGTGACTTCTTTGTGTTCTCTTAAAACAACAAATGCAGCAGTTTCTTCTCTCTGATTTCCCTTTCAGGGGTTTCCCGAGGGGTGCTCTAGTCCATGATTGGCCTTTGGGACTCTTATATGCTTACCCCCTCTTCCTTTCATTCACAGATTTCTTCAGAAAGCCAAACGGTTGAAGTTTACAGTGATCCTCATTGCCCCCTTTTGGCCTCATCAGGTGTTGTTCCCCTTCCTCTGGTCTCATCTCAAACATCCTCCATGGAACCCAAACCAGACCTCCTTTCTCCCCCAATGCTAGGATTCCACCCCAGTCTCTCCACTCTCAAGTTAACTGCATGGTTTCTCCACTTCCTGTGATTGCTAGAGGGTCCAGATTTTCCTCTCTGGTTAAAGCTATACTTTTGGCCTCTCAGAAAGCTTCTAAAGAAGGTGTACAAAAGTAAGTAGAAAAAGTTTTCTATTTGGGCAGTCGACAATCACATTGATCCCCTTTCAGCTCCTATTCTTTCTATTCTGTCATTTTTGGAATCTTTATTTAAGCAAGATTCTTGATGTAATGGGATCCTATCTCACCTACATTCATAACTGATGGGCTCGGAGCCGATCCATCGGCTCCGACTCGGCCAACTAATACACTAGAACGAAGTCTCTTATTGGCTGGGCTACTCCCTATCCCAGGATGCACTACACCTGCCCCCCCAGATCTCGTTTGCCGCTTTACACGCTGGACGTGGTCTCGACTTGGCTGGAGCTAAGTGGTTTCTTTTACCTTTACTGGTCTTTGACCTTGGGTTTTTTCCTCTGAATATTCATAAAACAGCTGTTTTAACAGCTACTTTCTGTAAATTGTGTATTTTAGTTATATAACTTTGTGTGTGAAGTGATACTGGTACTTTATTTCGCTGTCGGGCAAGGCCCGTTTAAGTTAGAGGGCCTTTGCCCTATTTTTGAGAGTTGGTGTTAATTTTATTTTTTCTTCGGGCTAAGCCGTTTAAATTAGAGGGCTTTGGACCGTTGTTTTTTTTTTTTTTTTTGTGGTGTTGTGTGTGTTCACTGTGTTCTCTTGTGAGGTAAATTTTCCTCTCAGAGCTCGTGCCTTGTTTCTCGCGCTCTACAGTTAGCGCAAACCTTGTCAGTTATATTGCTTGTCATATCTCTTCTACTTTCTTTATGTCAAAAGAGCAGAAGTCAGGATTTAAGAAATGCACTCGGTGCAATTACAAAATGTCTATTACAGACAGTCATTCCATTTGCGTGTACTGTTTGGGGCCTAAACATCTACAGGAGACATGTAGTGTCTGTCATGCTTTCTCCTCTAGGGTTCTTCAAGAGCGCAAATATAAACTCATCTTGAAGGGTCTTATTAAGCCCTCTTTTGAAGAAGCTTTAGAGCCTCCTGTTACATCCAAAAAGAAAAGATCGTCGGCTCCGACAAGTCCGTCGGAACCGACTGCTAAAAAGCAAAAGTCGACCTCTTCTTCCTCGGCTCCACTGACTTTGGGGCCGAGGGTCGAAGGGTCTGCCTCGATACCTCTTTTCTCGGCTCCATTAGTTTCGGAGCCGCAGGTTGGAGTATCGAGAGGCAAATCACCTCCATGTTAAGTTGTCAATCTCGCCTTCATTCTTGCTTGATGGGTTCGGAGCCGATCTTCGGCTCCGACTCGGCACTTGCTAAGTTCGAGAGTCACTTTTACCAGCTCGAGGCAGCCCCATATCCCATGATGCAAGGCGGTAAGTACCCAGATCTCGTTTGCCGCTTCGCTGATGAGGTCCTCTTTTTACCAGCTCCTGGTAAGTGATTTATACATTACTGTTTTTGCCCCTTTTTCTTCTTAAACTTTAATTTTAATAGTTTTAGTCTAGTTTTGGTCCCATTCTGACTAGAATTTCCCTGTCTCCTTAAAACTTTTAGTCAGACCTTCTCCCATCCCATCCCCCCCCCCTTGTTAGGGTGTGTATGTGTTTATTGACAGGTTAGTCTTTCCTCTTGGGATAATATAATTTCTTGGACAGGTGTTGTGTGTGTGTGTATTTTTTACACCATGTCTAAAGAAAGGGTCTCAGGCTTTAAGAAGTGTGACTCGTGCTGTCAGAAGATGTCTCTGACAGACGGTCACACTTCTTGCCTTTACTGCCTGGGGCCTCTTCACCTGCAGGACTCCTGTGCTATATGTCATTCTTTTAGCCAGAGAGTCCTGCAGGAGAGAAGAAATAAATTGATTTTGAGGGGCCTTCTTAAACCGGAGGGCTCTCCGGCTAAGTCGGCTCCATCTAAGACTTCTAAGTCTTCCAAGGCCCAGGCTTCTGTGTCCAAGCCTGCGGCCTCGGCTCCGACTGGAGCCGATTCTAGCTTGTGCAAACCTTCGGCACCGATGGCTATCAGTGCCGATTCTGGTTCGACCACTTCGGTGTCGGCTCCGGAACGGAGCCATCGGAGCCGATCTTCCAGGTCATCCAGACTTTCTGACCATGATTTAGAGAGAGTGGTCAGTAGATTATTATTAAAATCACAGGCACTGGCCCAAATGCTACATAGTCCGTCTCAACAGACGACTATTAATCCACACCCCATTGCAGTTCCTCCTTCGACTCTACCCCAGAGTTTGGAGTTGGAGTCTTCGGGAATAGTTTCTGCTACGGCTGAGGGACAGATACCCCCTTCTGCTCCTTCAGCCTCTACTCTTATCTCCTCTTCGAGACCTTCCTTAGAGGGATTCGGTGGTCGGGCTTCCCTGGTCTCCTCCGAGGGGGTGAGTGGCATCGGACCCTTGTCCGACCCACTCTTCCCCTTGGAGCCTCGGCCTTGGTGAGCTCGGCTCCGACATCTGCCTCGAGCCTTCCCTTCGGTGGGTCCTGGAGTTCCTGGCTCTTGAACGGGTTCTCTCGGACCTCCCTGGGAGGGGAGCCGAGGTGATGAAGAGTGTGCTGTCCACTGGACTCAGCCAGCAGTCTGTTCCCTTAGCTCCTCCCTCTATGGTGCCTGTCGACATCTCTGCCACTTCTCTTGCTCCCGGACCCAGAGATCCTCCGCCTCAGGTTTCCCCACTGGGAAGAACCGCCTCTTCCGAGGATTCTCCTGATTTGTCAGGAGATCCTCCGTGGAAGAGGACCTGTAAGAGGAAACACGTAGACTCCCCGGAGTCTATCACTTCAGATACTGACTTAGATGAGTCAGAGGGATCCCCAAGATCCCCCTCTGAGGATGTCTCCTTCTCAGACATCCTAGAACTCCTTAGACAGAGGGGAAACTGGCCCACCAATAATCCCTCTGAGGATGAGTCAGTATACCTGGAGGCGTTTGGATCTCGGCCCTCCACCTCCTGGGTGTCTCCACCTTTCGACCCCCTTATGCAGGTTATTGCTCGAAAGGCGTGGGCTGCTCCTGACTCTGTAGAGCCAGTCCCTAGGAGGCCTTCTAAATTTATTACTGCCCCGTCGGACAAGCAATTCCTCACAAAAGGTGTTCCCGCTGATGCCATGGTGGTGGCGGCTGCCACAAAGAAGGAACTTGCAGATCCTTCCGTACCTGTCCATCCTCCTAATAAGCACTCTAGGACCATGGATAGATATGGTAAGCGGATGTTCTCTTCAGCGACCTTTGCTATGCGTTCGCTGAACTACCTATGTCACTTCACCAGACTCCAGAGGGATATCCTTAAGGAGCTAGGTGAAGTAGTACAGGATCCTACAGCTGCAGGGGCTCAAGAAAAAATTGCTTTGCAGCTAGGAACCCTTAATTCTATTGCTAACTCCTCCATGCGACTGATATCATATGCTGCTGATGGAGCGAGTAGGGCCGCAGGTACAGGTGTGGCTCTTAGACGCCAAGCCTGGATGCGGCTCTGTAATTTTGCAGATCCCTTTAAGGCGTCCTTCACAAACTCTCCCTTTGATGGGTCAGCTTTGTTTGGCCCTCAAGTGAAGGAAACGTTGACCAGGTGTGAGCAGGACGGCAAAACTCTTTCTGCCGTAGGAGTCCGTTTTTCCACCCCTTCTAGACCTTACCCCAAAGGGCAGAAGGGTGGCAAAATGTGGTTCCGCAAATCCCAAGGAGTCACGCTGGATTCACGTGGTCAGTTTACCCCTAGAGGCAGAGGGGGTAACAACAACAGACGCCGCTCTAGAGGCAGAGGGGGTCCACAAAACCAGGGAAGCAGAGAGCCTCTCTCTGACAAGCCCTTTCAGCATCCCTGAGATGTTGCCCGGCTGTCCATCCTTGGAGGCAGTCGGGGGAAGACTATCGCTGTACCCAGAATCCTGGCGTTCCCTCTCTCTCAAGACAGATGGGTACAGTCGATCATATCCGAGGGTTACAAAATTCCTTTCGAGGAAAGTCCTTTCTATCACTCAAATTCCCTTCCAGATGTACCACCCGGTCTAAGGGAAATTGCAGAGTTAGAAGTCTTAAAACTACTGCAAAAAAGAGCCATTCAGCCAGTTACAACAGATCATTCAGAGCCCGGAATCTACTCAAGGTTCTTTTTGGTCCCCAAAAAGACGGGAGACTGGAGACCAATATTGGATCTCAGCAGACTCAACAAGTCTGTGAGGAAGACAAGATTCCGAATAGTCACTCTTCAGTCAATTCTGCCCTTCTTACAGAAGGACAACTGGATGTGCTCAATAGATCTTCAGGATGCGTACTATCACATAAAAATTCACAGACGCTCCAGGAGATTTCTCCGCTTTCGGCTGGGGTCCAGTCATTTCCAGTTCAGAGCCCTGCCCTTTGGTCTCACTACAGCCCCCAGAGTGTTCACCAAATGTATGGCAGTGGTCACGGCTCACCTGAGACGTCAAGGATTCCAGGTGTTTCCGTATCTCGACGACTGGCTCCTTTCAGCCACCACCAGGCATCAGCTTGTTCAAGCCAGGATTACACAATAAATCTTTGTTCTCAATTGGGCATCTCGATCAACTCGAAAAATCATCCTTATTGCCCTGCCAGTCTATTACTTTCATAGGCGCAAACTTAAACACTGTTCGGATGTCAGCTACCCTTACAGATCAAAGAATTTCAGACATTCAAAGTCACGTCAGGATCATTCTAGCCAACAAGAAGGTACAGGCCAGAATGGTTCTAAAGGTGTTAGGCCTCATGGCTGCGGTCATTACTCTTCTTCCCCTGGCTCGCTTCTACATGCCTTCTTCAATGGATGTTGTTCACTCAGTGGTCTTACCAACAACTTCCAATGCGTCACCAAATACTGGTGACACAGATTTGCAAGAATCATCTTGCTTGGTGGATCACTTCTCCCCAGATTCACCAAGGCAGACACTTTGTACCCCATCCCGGTAGCCACTGTCACCACGGATGCCTCCCTGATCGGGTGGGGGGGTCATTATCAGGGCAGGATGGTTCATGGGACGTGGCAACCTTTCGAATACCACCTGCACATAAATGTCATAGAGATGAGAGCAGTGCTTTTAACGTTGCAAGCCCTCAACGACTTTCTTCCAGTAGGGACAATTGCAGTCCACACAGACAACATGTCTGTAGTTTGGTATATCAACAAACAGGGCGGAACCAAGTCCTACCCCTTGTGTCGAGAAGCACTCAGACTTTGGCAATGGGCGATCTCCTCTCATCGGTTTCTGGTAGCAACGCACATCCCTGGGAAAACCAACATTTTAGCGGACAGATTGAGCAGAGCTATTCTCATGCCTCACGAGTGGTCTCTCAAGCAGTCTATAGTGGAAGAGATTTTTCTGGAATGGGGTCGCCCATGTTGCGATCTTTTTGCTACTCCCCAAAACAGCAAATGCCCAGACTTCTTTTCTCTCTTCCCACTGCCAGGCCATCCCCCCAGAGACGCTCTGACCCAGGATTGGCCCCAGGGACTTCTTTATGCCTTTCCTCCTTTTCCTCTGATCCCTCAAGTTATCCAGAAAGCAACCGTTTTGAGAGCCAAATTGATTCTCATTGCTCCTTATTGGCCTCGACAAATTTGGTTTCCGTTCCTCCATCGTCCCCTTTTGGTGCAGCCGTGGCATCTGGACCCAGTGCCAGATCTGATTCACCAATCCGGTCAGCTGCACCGGTCTATCCCTTCTCTCAACCTCACAGCATGGTTGCTCCACTTCCTTCCTTAGCCAGGCTTCCTATGATCTCTAACCCTGTTAGAGACATCCTAGTAGCTTCCTTAAAATCCTCTACCAGGAGGATTTATACAAGCAAATGGAAACGTTTCTCTTATTGGGCTAAAGCCAAGAATATTGATCCCTTCACTGCTCCAGTCCAAGCAGTTTTGGATTTCTTAGCGGAGATTTTTCATGCGGGCTCCTCTTCTTCCACAGTTAGAGTTCAGTTGGCTGCTATCTCGAACTTTCATGTCGGGTTCGCAGATCACAACATTGTCCCACAGCCTTTGTAGAGCCTTCTTGAAAGGAATTTTCCTCCTGAAGCCTCCAGTCAGGAGTCCTCCTCCTCAATGGGACCTAAATTTAGTGCTGACATCCTTGATTCTTCCCACCTTCGAGCCAGCTGATTCTTGTTCCCTGAAATTTCTTTCATGGAAAACTTTATTCCTGGTAGCTATTACATCGGCTAGGAGGGTGTCTGAACTTCATGCTCTTTCTGTTCGCCCCCCCTATTTGGTCTTCCACAAAGACAGAGTATCATTGAGAACTAATCCGACGTTTTTGCCTAAGGTCGCCTCAAAGACTAATTTGAATCAAGCCATTGATCTCCCTGTATTTTTTCCAAACTATTCAAACAGATCGGAACAAAAACTGCATTATCTTGATGTCCACCGCCAACTCAGATATTATTTGGACAGAACAAAACAATTCAGGAAATCCGATCAACTCTTTATTTCCTATGCTGATAACAAGAAAGGCCTTCCTGTCTCAAAAGTGACCTTATCTAGATGGCTTTCTTCTGTCATCTCTGAAATTTATCGGCTCAGGGGAAAACAGCTGTGCTCAAAACCTAAAGCACATTCAACCAGAAGCTTAGCTACTTCTACAGCCTTTCAAGCTAGACTTCCTTTAGACACTATTTGTGCAGCGGCCACTTGGGCCACTCCTCATACTTTTGTTTCCCATTACAAATTGGATTTGGCCTCCAGGGACAGAGCCAGTTTTGGCTCTACCGTCCTCAAGAGTCTGTTCCATTGAGCCACCCAGGATAGAGGTGCTAGGGACGCGGTCCCATCAAGCAAGAATGAAGGCGAGATTGACAACTTAACATTGAGATGTAATGTACCTAACATAACGTTCCATGTTAGTTGTCTTCTCTCGCCTTCTTTCTTGCGACCCTCCCTCCTTCCCCCAGGCCTGGACAGACTTTTCTCTACAAAGAATGATAGTTCTGAAAACCATACAGAGCTGGTCCTTCTACCATCCTGCAGGTTTTTCTCTTCTTCTTTCTTCCTTTGGGAAGTTTTTATGCTAGGTGCTATTGCCCTTTTGTCATCAAACGAGATCTGGGTACTTACCGCCTTGCATCATGGGATATGGGGCTGCCTCGAGCTGGTAAAAGTGACTCTCGAGCTTAGCAAGTGCCGAGTCGGAGCCGAAGATCGGCTCCGAACCCATCAAGCAAGAAAGAAGGTGAGAGAAGACAACTAACATGGAACGTTATGGTAGGTACATAACTTCTCAATCGGTTCCAATGGCTTCGGAGCCGGTGGAGGTGTGCAGCTCAGACTCTTCCCCCTCGGCTTCGAAGAAAGCTCCTTCGGCGCCGATAGTGGTCCATGCTTTGGTGGAACCGGCGCCGATAGTGTTGGAGCCTTTACGGAGCCGGTCCCCTACTCTCTCGGAGCCGAGAGGAAAGTCTTCTCGTCTGTCTACCTCCTCTAAATCTTCGAAACTGTCTGATCAGGATCTGGATAGGGTGATACAGAGGCTTTTCCAGTCTCCAGTTTTTGCTCAAATGGTCTCAGCTCCAGCCCAGTTGGCTTCGGAGCCGATCCCCCCTCCGACACATTCGATTCCTCCTCCAACCTCCTCGGAGCCGTTGGAGTCGGTGATGGTGGAGCAATGCGGAGCCATACGGTCGGAGCCGAGACCCCTTCGAGGTCTGTCGGCTCCGACTATGGTTCCTACCCTGTCCTCGGGTTCAGGGTTTGGTACTGGGACTTCCTCAGTCGGGCCTGAGGGGAACACTTTGGGGCTGGGTGCTTCGGTGCCTAGTCTTCCCCTCGGAGCATCGGCTGCTGGAATTCCCAGTGCCATCGTGGCCTCTAGACCAGTGATCTCCTTGGAGTCTGGAGGTCCGGCCTTTGAGGCCATGAGGAGCGCGCTGGCCATGCCTTTGCCGTCTCAGCAGGCTTTTACCTCACCGTCCCTAGATCTGGAGACTGGTGCTTCTGTTGTGTTGCAGTCCCCCGGCAGCGGGGCCCCAGGGCCTGAGGATACCCCCATCGGGGGTTCCCTTCTTCCGGGGGGTCCGTCCGAAACTGCTTCGGATGAGCCCCCACGGAAGAAATTGTGCAAGAGGAAGCACGTGGACTCCCAAGATGAGTCTGTTACATCGGATACTGACCTCGATAACGCAGAAGGGTCCCCCAAATCATCTTCGGATGATATCTCTTTCTCAGATATCCTGGAGATTCTGAGACAGAGAGGAGATTGGCAGGCCAAAACCCCTTCAGCTGAGGAGTCAGTCTTCCTCAAGGCCTTCGGGGCCCAGCCCTCCGCCTCCTGGGTGTCTCCGCCTCGATGAACTCCTTGATTTGGTTTCTCAAGGCGTGGGAACATCCAGATTCTGTGGAACCGGTGCCTGCGAGACCCAATAAGTTTCTTTCAGCCCCCCCCCCAGAAGGAATTTCTGACGAAAGGTGTTCCAGTAGATGCTATGGTGGTGGCTTCTGCCACACAGCAGGACGTGGCAGAGGCTTCAACGTCTGTCCACCCTCCTAATAAGGATTCCAGGAGCATGGATAGGTATGGGAAGCGTACCCTGTCTTCAGCTGCCTTTACCTTACGGTCGCTGAATTATTTATGTCATTTTACCAGGCTCCAAAGGGACCTCCTTAAAGAGCTAAATGACTCCCTCACTGGTAATCTACCTGAGGCGCTGGCCCCGGCTGTTGGCGCCCAGATGACTACCCTGTTATCCATCGTGAACTCGTCCATGAGGCTCATTTCGTATGCGGCCGAAGGGGCGAGTAGAGCAGCGGGAACGGGCGTTGCCCTCAGGAGACACGCCTGGTTACGCTTGTGTTCATTTGCGGAGGCCTTCAAGTCTTCCTTCGCCGACCCCCTTTGATGGGTCATCTTTGTTTGGACCCAAGGTGAAGGACACACTAACTCGGTGCGAGCAGGAGGGCAAGACTTTGACTGCCGTTGGGGCCCATTTTTCCACTCCTTCTAGGCCTTACCCCAAGGCTCAGAGAGGAGGGAAAATGTGGTTCAGAAAATCTCAGAAGTCTTTCCCTACTCCACCCAGTGATTCCCCCTCCAGAGGCGGGGGGGGGGGGGATTCTGGAAGACGCCGCCCCAGAGGTGGCAGAGGCCCCCGTAACTCTGGAGACCGCGATTCCTTTCGTGGTTCTTCATACAACCAGCGTCCCTGAGTTGTTGCCCGACTGTGCAGCTCCAGAGCCAGTCGGGGGTCGGTTTGCAGCGCACCCACAAGCTTGGGAATCCATAACAAGCGATCAGTGGGTGCTTCGCATTATTACTGGAGGATATATCATCCCCTTCAACAAGCCCCCCCTTTCCTTAAGGGAAATCCCGGACGTACCACCCAGTCAGCGGGATCAGGCAGCAATAGAGGTTTCAAAGCTGCTAGAAAAAGGAGCCATCCAGCCTGTCCCCACCGACCAGATCGGATCAGGAACTTACTCAAGATTATTTTTGGTACCAAAAAAGACAGGGGACTTCAGGCCCATTTTGGACCTCAGTTCATTGAATCGTTTTGTGCAAAACTCCAAATTCCGAATGGTCACCCTTCAATCCATTCTTCCATTGCTGGAGAAAGATGTATGGATGTGCTCCATAGATCTCCAGGACGCTTACTATCACATTCCGATAGCTCAAGAGTCCAGGAGACACTTACGCTTCCGCCTCGGAGTCAGTCATTTCCAATTCCGAGCACTGCCCTTTGGTCTCACCACAGCCCCCAGGGTGTTCACCAAGTGTCTGGCAGTGGTGACTGCTCACCTGAGGAGTCTAGGATTCCAAGTGTTTCCATATCTAGACGACTGGCTCCTTCCTGCCACCTCCGAGCATCTACTATTCCAGGCGCTCAACGCCACGTTCACCTTGGGCCCTTTCTTGGGGATTACGTTCAATTGGCAAAAATCTGTACTACAGCCATCTCAGCGTATTACTTTTATAGGCGCAGACTTAGACACAAAAAGAATGCGCGCCTTTTTACCGGCAGCAAGAATTCAGGTTCTACAAAACCAAGTCAAATCCTGTCTTCCCCTATCAAGAGCTCCGGCCCATCGGATTCTACAACTGTTGGGTTCGATGGCGTCAACCATACTCTTAGTCCCTTTAGCCAGACTTCACATGCGAATATTACAATGGCTTCTGTCGGTTCAATGGTCCTATCAGGAACTTCCCTTGAACCATTTAGTTATGATCACGGAGAGTTGCCGTCGGGATCTGCGTTGGTGGCTCCTCCAATCCAATCTCGACCAGGGGCGACCCTTTATTCCTCAACGTCCCGTTGCCACTGTGACTACGGACGCCTCCCAGGTAGGGTGGGGGGGTCATTACCTGGACAGGTCGGTCCAAGGCACATGGCAAATCCAGGAAACGCATTTGCATATCAATATCCTGGAAATGAGAGCGGTACTCTTGGTGCTGCAAGCTCTCCATCACGCTCTCCCGCATGGTCCGATTGCTATCCTTTCCGACAACATGTTGGTAGTTTGGTATATAAACAAGCAAGGTGGAACCAGATCTTACCCACTGTGCAGAGAAGCCGTGAGACTTTGCACTGGGCGGTAGCTACCAACCGCTTTCTAATGGCAACCCACATACCGGGGAAATCCAATGTGATTGCGGACAGATTAAGCAGAACCATTCTCTTACCCCACGAGTGGTCCCTCAACCAGAGAGTAGCTGCGAAAATCTTCGCCAAATGGGGCCTCCCTTGCTGCGATCTGTTTGCCAGCCCTCACAATGCGAAATGCAGAGAGTTCTTCACGCTGTTCCCCTCCCAGGGACAGATTCCCAGGGACGCTCTGACCCACATTTGGCCCCCCGGTCTTCTTTATGCCTTCCCTCTGGTTCCCCTCCTACCGAGGGTGATACAGAAGGCCATTTACCTGGAGAGCGAGATGATTTTGATTGCCCCGCACTGGCCTCGTCAAGTTTGGTTCCCTTTCCTACAGAGGCATGCGGTAGAAGGTCCATGGTTTCTGGACCCGGTGCCAGACCTGTTGACTCATCAGTCAGGACGGCTTCACCCGTCTCTCAGGTCTTTGAAGTTGGCTGCATGGTTACTCCACTTCCATCCTTAGTCAGAGACAATTCTCTTTCTCCGGACGTGATCCACATATTGTCTTCTTCTCATAAACCTTCCACTGTCAAACTTTATTCCAGCAAATGGAAAAGGTTCGCCTTCTGGGCTCAGGAACGAGGTATAGACCCCCTTACTGCACCAGTATCGGAGGTTCTGAATTTCCTGGCCTCCCTTTTTCAGTTGGGCTCTTCAGTTTCTACCATTAAGGTTCAGCTAGCGGCTATCTCTAATTTTCATGCTTCCTTTGAACCTTCATTGATGTCTCACAAACTTTGTAAGGCTTTCCTTAAAGGAGCATGGCTCCTTAGGCCTCCAATATCTCACCCTGTCCCCTTGGGACTTGAATATGGTTCTTGCTGCCCTAACTGCCCGCCCTTTCGAACCAGCTGCTACCTGCGATTTGAAATTTCTGTCCTGGAAAATGGCCTTTTTAGTGGCCATAACTTCCGCCAGGCGGGTTTCAGAACTTCAAGCTCTTTGTTCTGATCCTCCTATTTGATTTTTCATAAACATAGAGTGTCCTTGAAATTAAACCCTCCTTTTTACCAAAGGTAGCCTCTTCTTTCTGTATTCAACAAACTATAGAGCTCCCTGTGTTTTTTCCAGAGTTCTCTAATAACGCAGAATATATCTTGCATCAATTGGACGTCCATAGACAACTGCGTTTTACTTGAATAGAACCGCTCAGACGGAAATCAAATCAACTGTTTGTTTCCTTTGCAATGAACAAATTGGGTCAACCAGTAGCTAAAACCTCCATAGCTAAATGGATTAAAGATTGTATCTCTTTCATTTATTCACAGGCTAACAAAGAGCTTCCCTTTCCAGTCAAGGCTCATTCTACCAGGGCAATAGCTACTTCTGTAGCTTTTCACCCCAAATTATCAATAGATGATATTTGTGCTGCGGCTACCTGGACTTCTCCGCACACTTTCATTTCTCATTACAAATTGGATGTGGTTTCTCGAAGCAGGGCTTCTTTTGGTTCCACAGTTCTCAGGAGTGTTTTCCAATGAGCCACCCGGGATTTAGGTGCTAGGGACGCTGTCCCATCAGTTATGAATGTAGGCGAGATAGGATCCCATTACATCTTTTAGTTATGTACTTACCATAACTTCGGATGTATGGGATCCATCTCGCCTACATTCATAAGAACCCACCCTCCTTCCCCCTTCCATTCGGATTTAGAGGAGATGTCGTTCCATTTGGAGATCTTCTCTTGAAGAACTTTAGTTGGTTGTAGTGACTACTAGTTTTTCTGTGTTTGCATGGATGTATGAAAGCGAACAATCAAGATCTGGGGAAGCAGGTGTAGTGTATCCTGGGATAGGGAGTAGCCCAGCCAATAAGAGACTTCGTTCTAGTGTATTAGTTGGCCGAGTCGGAGCCGATGGATCGGCTCCGAGACCATCAGTTATGAATGTAGGCGAGATGGATCCCATACATCCGAAGTTATGGTAAGTACATAACTAAAAGTTTTGCGACCTTTAAACTTCAGTTATTGGCCTTTTCCAATTTCTAGTCAGGATTACTTTCAGGGTCTGTTGCTTCTGCTAAGTTATGTAAAGCCTACATGAAAAGTGTTTTGCTTTTGAGGCCCCCTATCAAAGATCCCACTCCTCCGTGGGATGTCACTCTTGTTCTGCAGGCCTTGACCCAGAATCCTTTTGAACTGGCTAAGGATTATGACTTGAAGTTTTTTTATGGAACTCTGCTTTTCTTGGTGCCATTACATCAGCATAAAGGGTATCTAAGTTACAAGCACTTTATTCTAAGCATCCCTATATTATTTTTCACAAGGATAGGGTTTCCCTTCATACTAACCCTTCTTTCATGCCTAAGGTGGCTACCTCTACCAATATCAACCAATGGATTCATTTACTGGTGTTCTTTCCTAACTATTCTAACAAAGTGGAATACCTTTTACATTTTTTGAAAGTTCACAGGCAGCTCTGTTTCTACCTCCATAGGATAAAGCAGTTCAGAAAGTCAGAGCAGTTATTTCTTTTTCTCCTAATCGTAAAGGTGAAGCTGTTTCAAAAGTGACAATTTCCAAAGTGGATTACTAACTTTTTATTTCCTTTGTTTATGAAAAGAATGGTTGACAGTTGCCTGGTTCTCCAACAGCTCATTCGACAAGGTCCATTGCTGCTTCAACTGCTTTTTCATCTAGGATTCCCACTGATGATGTTTGTGCTGCGGCCACTTGGTCTAAGTCTCACACCTTTGTGTCTCACTATAAATTAGATGTCGTGGCCAGGAGCAGGGCATCCTTTAATTTATCAGTACTCAGGCATATCCTTCCTTGAGGCCGCCCTAGAAATAATGTGGCTCTGTGACCCATAAATGAAGCAGAATGAGAAGGACAACATCAGATTTTTAGTTATGTACTTACCATAATCTGGTATCTGTGTTGTCCTCTTCTCATTCTGCTTCACCTTCCTGCCCAACCATTCCCCTGCAAATCAGATGTGGTTCTAGAGCATCTAGAATTGCTTCTGTTGGAAACTTGGTTCCAGGTTGAGCTCCTGGTTGTCTTTTCTTCTCTTTTTGCTTGTGGGGGCAGCAAACTCGATATGAGGAGGTTGGGCTAGAAGTAGAGGATTACGGGTAGGGGTTGAGTTTCAGCCTGGGAGCTAAAGTCTGTGGAAGGTGACCGAGTCTTTTCAGAGGATCGGATCTGAGACCCATATGTGAAGCAGAACTCCAGCATTGGATCCAAGTTCCTCCCCTACCCAATAATGTCTTTGTCTCCCTCCTCCCCACAGATCTTGTTTGCTGCTTATTTGAACAGTAGTGTGGTTCCTTATCTCCAAGATCTGTGTGCTTGTAAGTGGGTTTTTTTTTGGGGGGGGGTTATTTTTCACTCTCTTCGACCTTTCTTTACCTTTCTTTACCCTTGTTTACCTTACCCTATCTCTGTGCGCTCAGACGTTGGGCTATCTATTAAAACAAATTCTCTCTCTCGCTCTCCTCTCCTCTCTTTATCTTTTTCCTAGTGTGTGTGAGTGTTTGTTTCCTGATCGGCCATGACTGATACCCCCAAGTCTAGCTTTAGGAAATGTGCAGTGTGTGGGCAGCTTCCCCCGTCTGATACCCACAATCTGTGCATGGTCTGTTTGGGCATCACCCACCTAGATTCCTCCTGCTCGATTTGTGTGGGCTTCAGCCCCTGTGCAGTGATCAACAGGAGGAATAAACTCATCCTCAAGGGTCTCCTTTGGAGGCCTCTACTTCCTCCTCTGCCAAGGCTTCTAGAGCTCAACCTCCTGCCATGAAGGCCGGGGATGAAGAGAAGGCCCATGCTGAGGACTGGGATCGGCCCAGGAAGTATACCCCAAACCTCTCTTCCTCAGCTGAATCCCTGGCCAGGTCCTGCCCGGATCCGAGCCGGAGCTCCCCTCAACTCCGGTCTTGTCACTTTTTGCCAAAGCCGGAGGCCTCACTGGCTCTGTCTCCTCTCTCTACTTCCCCCTCGTGCCACTACGTGCCTAGGTCAGTGGCATCTTCACCTGGTCCTCTCGGTGTCTGTCTGAAGCCGAGGTGGACAGGATGATGCAGAAGTTCATCTGGGCCCAGATTCAGTTGGGGGTCTTGCCTGTGTTGTCCCCTTTTGAGGCCGGGGGCATGCAGGCCATCTTTCTCCCTATTACTCCTTCTCCAATCTGACTCCCAGTTTCGGAGTCTTTGGGTCCATGGTTCGCAGGTGTTGAGGGGTCGGCACAGATGGTCCCTGGTACCTCACCGCTAACTGTTGCCTGAGTGTCTCATCTCCGACATTTTCAGAGCCAAAGCCTCTGAGTCGGATCTGAAGGGATGGCATCGACTTTGAGGCTTTTAGGGTCATCCTTTCCTCTCAGTGTCTCAGCACCAGGAGGCTCGGCTCCCGCTCCCCCTTCAGAGAAGGGCGTGGCGGATCTTGCCTCGGCCTTTTCTGCTTCAGGGATCCACTCACCTTCTGCCTTAGAGATGGAGAGGGTCATCTCGACTCCTTTGAGACCTCTGACACTGTCATCCTCTGAGTCCATCCTGGCTCCCTCTTTTTCTGGGCTGGAGTCTGCCATCCTGCCCCCTCAGGGACAGCCTGTTGCCATTTCGCCCCTAGAGGTTACCGCAAGGGAACTCCCCCTAGGCTTCTGAGTCCTCCCTGGAATCTCCCCCTGAGGAGCTACCTCGGAAGTGTATGTGTAAGAGGCGGCACTTAGATACCCCGCCGGAGTCCCTCACAGATGATACCGACCTGGAGGAGGAGGAGGGTTCAACTCAATTGCCCCTAGAGGATGTCTCCTTTGAAGACACCATGGAGATCCTCTGGCAGTGTGGTGGGTCGTCTACCCAGAAGCCCAACCTGGATAAGGCATTTGCACGGGACCCTGTACATACTGGGTGTCCTCCCTCCTGCAGATCCCGTAGTGGAGCTTATCACATATCAGGCATGGAAAGAACCAGATACAGTTCAGGTTATCCCCAATCTGACAGATAAGGTTCTCAGTACTCCCTCAGGTAGACAACATTGGTCTAAAGGGTCTCCAGTCGATGTCATGGTGATTGCGATGGCCACCAAAAGAGAGCTCGCTCAGGAGAGCTCTTCTGTCCATCCTCCAGACAGGGAGCCTCGGGAGATGAATCGTTTTGGAAAGTGGACGTATGCATCAATTATTTGGCTCATGTAATCAGATTGCAGAGGGACCTGATTAAAGAGGTAGCTGAGTCTGCCGCAGGGTCCATGTTGGCAGAGAGGAGAAAGGTTTTTCCTCCCACATGTACACCCTCACTTCCATCTCTAATACTTCCATGAGACTCATTTCACATGTGACTGAAGATGCCTGTAGGGATGCTGGAATAGGCATAGCTATTAGGCGACATGCCTGGCTCTGGATTTGTGCTTTTTTGGAACCCTTTAAGGCATCTTTCATGAACACCCTTATGATGGTTCCACCTTGTTTGGAAAGATGGCTCGTGATACCTTAGTCCAGAGTGAGAAGGATGGGAAGACTTTGTCTGCCTTCGGGATCCGCTTCTCCATTCCACAATGATCCTTCTCTAGGAATCAGTGTGGGGTTAATAAGATGTGGTTCTGGAAGTCTCAAGGTGCTTCTCAGGATGCTGAGGATTCATCTTCCCCCAGAAGCAAAGGGGGATATGATAGATGCCACCGTCATGGCAGGAGGGGGTCTGAAGAACTAAGGGTCTCGGGATTCCTTCCTGGACATACACTTTCAGCAACCCTGAGGGGTTGCCCAACTGCTCATCTCTGGAGGCAGTTGGTGGATGACACTCTCTGCACCCAACGGCCTGAAAGTCAGTTACAAATGATTGTTGGGTTTTGCAGATCATATTCAGAGGTTACTCATTTCTCTTTCTCCATTCCCCAGTTCCCCCAAACACCTCCTGGGTGTGCCACCCGGTCAGCAGGAGGAGGCAGCCATAGAATTACCAGGCTGCTGGCAAAATGAGTCATCCAGCCTGTTTCCCTGGACTAATCCAGATCAGGCTTTTATTCCAGGTTCTTTTTGGTGCTAAAGAAAACAGAGGATTTAAGACCCATTCTGGATCTTTCAACCCTGAACCTGTAGGTTGCCAAGACAAAATTCCAGATGGTCACCTTTCTATCCATTCTGCTCTTCCTGCAGATCAATGACTGTATGTTCTCGCTGGACCTCTAGGACGCATGTTATCATATCAAGATGAACAGGTGCTCAAGGAAGTTCCTTCGCTTCCAGCTGGGAGCCAATCACTTTCCGTTCAGACCGCTCCTCTTTGGGATCACCACCGTCCCCAGGTGTTCATGAAAGTTATGGTGGTAGTAGTGGTTCACCTGTGCCTGCAGGGGCTTCGGGTCTTCTTTTACCTGGACGATTGGCTCCTTTTCACTCCCCCCAGGCAGCAACTGATTCAAGCCAGTGGTCACCTTCTTCAGACTGCTCAGTACCTGGGTATAACCATAAAATTCAACAAGTCTCAGCTGACACCAGTACAGGTACTGGACTTTATAGGTGCTTGGCTGGACACTACCCAGGGCAGGGTGTTTCTACCTCCGGACAGATTGTCTTCTCTCTATCATTATGTGCTTTACATTCTTCAAGCCAACCCTCCCCCGGCAGCTCAGTTTTTTGGGCGTTGAGATCCATGGCGGCCACTATCAGTCCCATTCCGACTGCACATCTTCATATGAGAGTTCTGCAGTGGACCTTAGCTGTCCAGTGGTCTCTCCTAGACCTTCCCTTATCACATCCGGTACATCTGTCCTGCGTTTGCAAGGACTCTCTTCGTTGGTGGCTGCAGTCTCGGACCCCCTTCAGGGTTGCCCTTTTGGGCTTCCCTCCCCCACGATTATGGTGACCATGGACGCCTCCCTGCTCGGGTGGGGGGTCATTGCATGGGAAGGATGGTCCAAGGTACATGGTCCACTTTGGAGACCAATCTGCATATCAGCATCCTGGAGATGAGGGCAGTGCTTCTGGCATTGCAAGCTCTCCATGCCTTTCTTCTCTGGGGACTATTGCTATACAGACGTACAATATGTCAGTAGCCTGGTACATCAACAAATGGGGGGACCAGAGTTTATACCTTTTGTCATGAAGCCATGAGATTGTGGGAGTGGGTGATCTCCACTGGCATTTTTCTGGTGGCAACGCACATTCCAGGGAGGTTCAACATACTGGTGGACAGACTCAGCAGATCTATTCTGATGCCCTACATGTGGTCTCTGAATCTTTCAGTAGCAGAAAAGATCTTCCTCAAGTGGGGTCAGCCTTGCTGCGATCTCTTCGCCTCTCCTTCTAATGCAAAGTGCAGCTAGTATTTCGCTCTGAACTGCCCTCCAGGGAAGTCTTCCAGAGATGCTGCCATTCAAGATTGGCCCACCGGTCTACTGCATGCTTACCTTCCGCTCCCTCTAATTCCCAAGTTCATTCAAAAAGCTTGATGGCTGGGGAGGTTGATGATCTTCATTGCCTGTTTCTGGCCTCACCAAGTTTGGTTCCCCACTCTGTGGTCTCATGTACCATGTCCTCCTTGGATACTAAATCCAGTTCCAGATCTGATTACACATCCCTCAGGAATTCCTCACCCAGACTTGGTCAGCCTGAAGCTCACGGCTTGGCTGCTCCAGTTCCCTTGATAGTTAGGACTCCCTAGCTATCTTCTCCTGTTAACAATAGCTTGATAGCAGCTCACACATTTTCTACCAGGAAGGTTTATTTGAGTAAAAAGTTTCTCAATCCGGGCTTCTGAGTGTAACCTAGATCTGTCCACTGTGCCAATTTCAGCCATTTTGGAATTTTTTGTGGACATTTTTAATCATGGAGCTAGCTTTTCTACAGTTAAGGTGCAATTGGCAGCGATTTCTAACTTTCACACAGGTGAAAATTCGGCTTCATTGGCTTTGTCTAAACTCTGTAAGGCCTTTTTGAAAGGTACCTTTCCTCTTTAAGCCTCTGATTAAGGAACCAATGACCCCTTGGGATACTACCTTGGTGCTGCAGGCCTTGGTTTCTCCTCCTTTCTAACCATCTGCTACGGTTGATTTGCAGCTTCTGTCATGGAAGACGGCCTTTTTGGTAGCAATCACCTCAGTAAAAAGGGTTTCTGAGATCCAAGCCTTATCTGTCAAGCCCTCTTATATGGTATTCCATAAAAATAGGGTGTCCCTGCGGACTAATCCATCTTTTTTACCGAAGGGGGCATCAGAATCTAATATTAACCAGGTCATCAATTTGCTAGTTTTCTTTCCCAATTTTCAAAATAAAGTGGAGTACAAATTGCACTTGCCTGATATTCATAGGCAGCTGCATTTCTATTTGCATAGAACAAAATCCTTTTGTAAGTCGGATCAACTTTGGTTCCTTTTCCAAACCTTTCTTGGGAAAGCCTGCTTCTAAAGTTACTGTTGCTTGTTGGATTTCTGAGTGCATTTCATTGGCTTATCGAGCCAAAGGGTGACCTCCACGAGGCCGTTTCCGGGCACATTCCACCAGATCTGTTGATACCTCTGTGGCTCTTTGGTCCAGGGTTTCATTAGTTGATATCTGCTCTGCAGCTACCTGGGCGTCGTTGCACACATTTATCTCCCATTATAAATTGGGCCTTCTTTCCAGGGGCAGGGAACCGTCTCTGCTCAGGAACATCCTTCTGTAAGGACCTCCTTGGGTTTATTGGTAGCTGAGAACTCTGTCCTTCAGGTTGAAGATCAAATGAAAACAATTTCAAATAAATAAGTCATACACTTACCTTAACATTCCATCTGAGTTGTTGCTTTTCATTTGTCTTTAACTGTTCCTCCCTCCTCCTCCCTGCCTTGTGTGGGCTGTGTAGTGGACTGGATAGAAGAGTCATAACCCCTCTATTCTGGCTAGTCTGCCCCTTGATAGAGTTTTTTTTGTGGGTTGTGCCAGTTCATAGACATGTTGTCTAGGTTGGGATGCTGCTGTTCTACAGCAAACTCGATCTGAGTGGAGGAGGGAGATGGGGCATTTTGGGTAGGGGAGGAGCTTGTAGTTTGGATCCAGTGCTGGAGTATGCGGCCGAGTCAGATCCGTGCCAGATCGGAGTCCCTCAGGTTGAAGACAAATGAAAAGCAACAACTCAGACCATCAATATGTTGGTGGCATGGTATCTGAACAAGCAGGGAGGAGCTCAGTTCTATCCCTTGTGTCGGGAGGCCATGAGACTGTGGCAATGGGCAATGTTTTCTCACTGCTTTCTGATAGCAAAACACATTCTAGGGAAGTTCAATATTTTAGCAAACAGGTTGAGCAGGCCAACCGTCCTTCACCAGAAATGGTTCCTCAATCTATAAGTAGCAGATTGAATTTTCAGCTGATGCTTGTATTTGCTGGGAACTCTTTACAAGACCAAATGCTGCAGGTTCTTTGCCCTGATCCCCCTGGACAAGGAGTCACCAAGGGACGCTGTGATCCACAGTTGACCTTCCAGGCTCCTATACATCTTCCCCCAACCCCTCTGATACTCAAATTCCTTCAGAAAGCATTGGCAAAACAGGCTGCAGTGATCCTCATCCCTCCTTTTTGGCCTCAACAGTTGTGGTTTCCCTTTCTCTGGCCTCATCTGGTATACCCTCCCTTAGTGCTGGGCTCAGGTCCAGACTTCCTATCTCACCTGTCAAGGTTACCTCACCTGGACATTCAAACCTTCAAGCTAACCACATGATTTATGCAGTTCCAGTGATGGCTATGTAGTCCAGGCTTTCTTCCCCAGTAATTCGTATTTTGACATATTCCCAGAGATCTTCCACCAGGATGATCTGTAAAAGTAAATGTATTATGTTCTGTATTTGGGTGTCCAACAAAAACTTCGATCCTTTCTCAGTCCCTTTCCTGGCCATTCAGGATTTTTTTAGCATCTCCATTTCATGAAGGAGCCATTTACTCCACTATTAAAGTGTAGCTTGTCACTATATCACATCCCCATTGCATCCCTCAGACTATCCAAAGCTTTTCTCAGGGGTATTTTTTTTTCTTTGTGGTCTACACAGGGAACCATTACATCTGCGGGACATTACTATTCTAGTGCAGGCCTTAACTGAACCTGTGGCCAAAGTTGATTTGAAATTCTTGTCATGGAAAACTTTATTTTTGGTGGTCATCACCTTTGCCAGGAGAATTTCAGAATTCCACGCATTATACTCCAGCCTCCCATATGATTTTCCATACAGATAGGGTAGTTTGAAAAATTACCGCTTTCTTCCTAAGGTGCTTTCTGAATCCTTTATCAATCAATCAATCAACTGCGACTACATCCTACAGTTGCTGGATCAATGTGCACCATCTGCTACATTTCTATCTATATTGTACTAAGACATTCAGAAAGACTGATCGGTAATTTGTCTATTTTTGTCAGTCAAGATGGGTAAAGGAGTGTCCATGGTAATGCTCATTGGCTATCAGAATGTATTTCCCATGTCTACAAAGAAAAGGGTTTATCGTTATCCAGTGCTCGAAAGGCTCACTCAACAAGATCTGAAGCTTCTTCTACAGCCTTTTCTCCAGGGTCCCTCTTTGTGACGTGTAGCTGCTACCTGGTCCAGTGTCCATATCTTCATTTTGCAGTATAAATTGGACATACAGTCAAGATCAAGAGCCTCCTTTGGTTAGGCTGTGGTCCAGAATATCCTTCCATGAGACCCCCTAAGTGTTCTAGTAGCTGGGGACTCTGTCCCATCTGTTGAATAATGAACGGAAGAGGCAACATCAGATATGCAATTTATGTACTTAACATAATGATAGATCTATGTTGTCTGCATCTGTCTATCCTCAACTTCCCCTTCCTTTTTTTACCCTTTTTACTGATTTCTGGGGTGACCATATTGAGCTATCTTAGCCTGATCATGTATTCTTGAGAGCCTAGGCATGGCAGCTGCTTTCTTTGTACCTTGCCTTTTCTTGGTTGTTACACATAGTGAACTCGCCCTTTCTCTAATATTATGTGAAAACTTGATCTGAAATATCTTGCTCATTACGGGTTTATTATGGGTAAGGAGAGGAGCCTGAGCACTAGATTTGAAGATTGAGTGGCTGAAGTAAGATCAAAATCAAATCCAAAGACCCATCTGTTGAAGTAGGACAGAAGCTGACAACACAGATCATTGTCATGGTAAGTACATAACTGTAATTATAGTGTCAGGTAGTGTTTTATATGTGCAGGATTTAGTACAGCATATGTCAGTGCTTGTGTGCATTTTGTGACAACGTACCTGATATTTTTTTCTGTAAGACGAAGTTTTTTTTTGGCAAAGTGGTTTCTAACAGGATTGTGGAGTGCTGCTTATGTATTACTGTGATAAGGTAATGTGCATGTGAGTGTAAGTGTGCTACTTGTGAAAACTTTTTGACAATTTACCTTCCAACCACTCTTTCTAGTAAAGAGTACCACCTTTGAGATAACTTTCTCTGTTATGGAAAGTGTACTTAGCCCACACCAGCTAATGTGAAATTGTTCAATCTCGCCGTTTGTTCTTACGCATGGGTTCGGAGCCGATTCTTGGCTCCGAGACGGCCACTTCCACAGCTCTGCATCTTGAGAAAGCTCGAGGCACAGTCCTATCCCACAATCCCCTAGTGCTAATCCTCAGATCTAGTTTGCCGCGACAGCAGATGCATCGCAGAAGCTCAGGCCAGTAAAGTTTTTCAATATTTTCAAAGTTTTCTCTAACTTAACTTTATTTAGTATAGATATTTGAGAAATATATATTAGTCTTTTAATAGTGTAGTTGCAGTGGGAGTGATATATTATTATTTTTATAAAGTTTTCTAAAGGCAATTTTTTAGGCCTATTATCCTGTCTGTTTTAACAGGTGTTTTTTCTTTAAGAAAGGCTTAAGTCCTTACTCCATTTTGTGTGTGTGATATATATATACCTTTAATTTTCTCTTTTTTTCAGGTATTTATATATATGTCTGGCTTTTTCAACACGTCTGAGAAACAAAAATCAGGCTTTAAGAAATGTCAATGCGGACAGAAAATGTCCATCACGGATAACCACTCTTCCTGCGTCTACTGTCTTGGCCCTCTCCACTTACAGGAGGACTGTTCTATTTGTCATTCCTTCAGTGGGAGGGTCATGATGGAGAGACGCAGGAAGTTAGTAGACAGGGGTTTATTAAAGCCTGAATTTCAGGAGGCCCTTGATAAGGCTGAATTGGTATCCAAGTCTTCGAAGGGGTCCAAGTCTTCGAGAGTGTCGGAGCCAAAGTCATCGGCTCCGAGCACCTCCATTAAGATTCGGACACTGGCTCCACAGACTTCGGAGTCGGCTGTCGAATGTATATCTTTGATCGAGACTCCGGTCTTGGAGCCGGTCTTGGAGGTTCCGCCACCATCGATCCTTCACTCGGTGACGACTTCGGCCCCTTCGACCCGCTCTTCGAGACCCTTATCTGATTTGTATGTGGATCGAGTGATACAGAAGTTAATGGAGAACTCTGCCCTTTCCAAATTGATCAAAGTTTCATCCCAGCTGGTTTCGAAACTCGAAGCCCTCCCTGGGTCATCTACTGCTCCTCCTCCGAGACCTGTCGAGTCTTCGTTGCCGAGAGTCGAAGTTCCGATGATGGTAGAACCATCGATACCGAAGCCTACAGCCGTGCTTTCGGTACCGTTGACCTCGACGCCCTCGGAACGGATCGAGGGGTCCTGGAGCCGACTGTCGTTCCTGGGTTCCGGGGAGGACAGTCGAACCGAGCGGTCGGCACCGACTCTCCCCCTAGGAGCTTCGGCTCAGATTAGTTCGATACCGTCCTCTGGGTCAGAGCCCGGACACCCAGTCTCGGGGATTGTTCCTGGTTTCTCGAAACCAGGAAGGTCTTCGGATCCGGGTACCGGTGCCTTCGACGCCATGAGGAAGGTCTTGTCGAAACAGACACATATCTCATCGGATTCTTCTTCTCCTCCCCCTAAGGGCCCACGTTCGACTTTTGTATCCTCGGCTCCTACAAAGCATCGAGACCCAATGCCTCAGTTGCCCCCAGAGGATGCTCCCGGTTCCTCAGACGCTTCTCCAGAAGCCCCATCTGAAGAAGTACCAAGGAAAAGACTGTGCAAGAGGAGGCACATAGATTCCCCACAGGAATCTCTTACATCAGATACAGATTTAGATGAAGGAGAAGGGTCCCCACGGTCCCCCTCGGAGGATGTCTCCTTTGCGGACATCCTGGAGATCCTAAAACAGAGGGGAGATTGGCAGCCACTTAACCCTTCTGTGGATGAATCAGTATTGCTGAAGGCATTCGGGGCTCTACCTTCTACCTCCTGGGTGACCCCTCCCTTTGACGAACTTATGGACTTGATAGCTCGTAGGGCTTGGGAGACACCTGACACGGTGGAACCAGTTCCCCGCAGACCGAATAAGTTTATAACAGCCCCCCAGGACAAGAGTTTTCTTACCAAGGATGTTCCAGTGGATACTATGGTGGTGGCGGCAGCCACTAAGAAGGACATGTCAGAGTCCTCTTCCGCTGTCCATCCTCCTAATAAGGATTCTAGGACGATGGACAGATATGGGAAGCGCGTTTTCAGTTCTGTGACTTTTTCCATGCGATCGCTGAACTACTTGACGCATTTTACGCGTTTACAGAGGGATCTCCTCAAGGAACTCGGAGATACTCTCCAGGGACGTACAGATGCTGCTGTTACCGAGAAAGTGGCAGCACAACTTAATACCCTTAACTCTGTAGTCAACTCCTCCATGAGGCTCATTTCATATGCGGCCGAAGGTGCGAGTAGAGTGGCAGCTTCAGCGATTGCACTTAGGAGACAATCCTGGCAGCGGCTGTGCTCCTTTGCGGAATCCTTCAAGTCTTCCTTTACTAACGTCCCGTTTGATGGTGCCTCTCTTTTTGGCCCCAAAGTGAAGGAGACCCTCACTAGGTGTGAGCAAGAAGGGAAGACCCTATCTGCTGTAGGAGTCCATTTTTCCGCCCCTTCCAGACCATACCCCAAAGGGCAAAGAGGCGGAAAGATGTGGTTCCGTAAGACACAGGGTTCCTTTCAGTCCACACAGAGTGATAATGCCCCTTCCAGAGGCAGAGGAGGGGGAAGGAATGGAAGACGCCGACCAAGCGGCAGAGGGGGTCCGCAAAAACCAGGGCGACAGAGATACTTTCTCTCTGGCAAGCCTTTCCAGCACTCCTGAGAGGAGGCCCGACTGTCCTGCTCTGGAGGCAGTCGGGGGACGCTTAATTTTATACCCGCTGGCCTGGCGAAATTTAACTTCAGATTCGTGGGTACAAACTATAATTACCAGAGGTTACGACATAAAATTCATAAACGTTCCCCCTACCACCAAAAGATTCCCAGACGTTCCACCCAATCTGCGGAATCAGGCAGCCTTAGAGATCCAGAAGCTGCTCAGAAAAAGAGCCATCCAAGCAGTCCCGGCAGACCAAATAGAATCCGGAACTTACTCAAGGTTCTCTTTAGTTCCAAAGAAGACAAGGGACTGGAGACCAATTCTGGATCTCAGCAAACTAAACACCTTCGTAGTGAAGGAGAAGTTTCGGATGGTCACGCTACAGTCAATCCTTCCTTTTCTGCAGGAAGGAGACTGGATGTGCTCTATAGATCTCAAGGATGCGTACTACCATATAAAAATGGCCAGACCATCCAGGAGATTCCTGCGCTTCCAGCTAGGAGCCAGTCATTTTCAGTTTCGAGCTCTGCCGTTTGGCCTCACCTCAGCCCCCAGGGTGTTCACCAAGTATATGGCAGTAGTAGTGTCTCACTTGAGACAACAAGGATTCCGGGTGTGTCCGTATCTAGACGACTGGCTCCTCTCCGCCACCACCGATATCATCTGCTCCAAGCAAGAGATTACACACTCAGTCTTTGTTCCCGTCTTGGTGTTACAATCAATTTCGAAAAATCTACCTTATCGCCATCACAGCGTATCTCATTTATAGGGGCAGAACTGGACACTACTTTGGTCAGGGTCAGGCTTTCACCAGAAAGGGTCTCAAAACTAAGGGAGCAAATTGCACTACTCCTTCAAAAGACGAAAGCAACAGCAGAACAGGTTTTGAGAGTCCTGGGATTAATGTCAGCTGTACTGGTTGCAGTCCCTCTAGGAAGAATACACATGAGGATCCTTCAATGGCTACTGTTCGCCCAGTGGTCCTATCATCACCTGCCGTTGTCACACGAAATTCTGATCACATCCTGCTGCAAGCAGGATCTGCGATGGTGGATGCTATCTCAAGACTTGACACAAGGTCGACCTTTTACCCTACCAACCCCGATAGCGACAATAACCACAGACGCTTCCCTGATCGGGTGGGGGGGTTTGTTCCAGGGAAAGACGGTCCAAGGTCAATTGTCCAGAACAGAATGCAAACTGCACATCAATGTCCTAGAGCTAAGAGCGGTGTTTCTAGCGTTGCAACACTTTCACAGCGTCTTACCTCAAGGAACAGTGGCAGTCCAGACAGACAACATGTCGGTGGTCTGGTACATCAACAAACAGGGAGGAACAAGATCTTATCCACTATGCAGAGAGGCCCTCAGGATCTGGCAATGGGCTGTCTCCACCGGACGCTTTCTGATAGCAACGCACATTCTCGGGACGTCCAAAGTAATTGCGGACAGGTTGAGCAGAGCCATCCTGTTACCTCACGAGTGGTCTCTGAAATCTCAATTGGCGGAAGCGATATTCCGTAAGTGGGGCCAGCCCTGCTGTGACCTTTTTGCATCGCCGATGAATGCCAAATGCAGAAGCTACTTTGCCCTTCTCCGTCCACCAGGGAGTGTCCCCAGAGATTCACTGGTTCACGATTGGCCCCCGGGTCTCCTTTATGCTTTTCCACCCATTCCGTTAATCCCCAGGTTTCTACAGAAAGCCAAACGTCTGGAAAGGACCATAATTCTAATAGCCCCATTCTGGCCTCGACAGATCTGGTTCCCCTTTCTTCAGGCCCATCAAATCGAGGAGCCATGGATTCCAGACCCAGTTCCAGACCTTTTGACCCATGCGTCAGGAGCCCCTCATCCATCCCTGCAGGCCCTAAAATTGAGAGCTTGACTGCTCCTCTTCCCATCCTAGCCAGGTCAAGCCTTTTGTCCCCTGCGGTTAAAAGCATAATTGTTTCCTCTCTTAAACCATCCACTACAAAGACTTACCGGAGCAAGTGGAAACATTTTTCTTATTGGGCATTACAACAAGGATTAGATCCAACAGAAGCACCGGTGCACAAAATTTTGGAGTTTCTGTCTAAGATCTTTGATGAAGGAGCATCATCGTCCACAGTTAGAGTCCAACTGGCGACCATATCGAACTTTCATGTGGGTGAAAGAAATTCTTCCATCATGTCCCACAGACTTTGCAAGGCGTTTATGAAAGGCACTTTTCACCTCCGTCCTTCCATTCGTAACACAGTTGCTCCTTGGAATCTTAACCTAATTTTATCCCAGTTGATGTTACCCCCTTTTGAACCAGCCTCCACAGCCTCTCTTAAGTTCGTGTCATGAAAAACCTTATTCTTGGTGGCTATAACCTCTGCTCGTAGAATTTCGGAATTACACGCGCTATCTGTTCGACCTCCCTACTTGATTTTCCACTCGGATAGAGTGACATTACGCACCAATCCGTCTTTTCTCCCAAAAGTTTGTTCACTTTCAAATATTAACCAATCCATCGAACTTCCCACCTTTTTTAAAAATCACACTAACAAGTTGGAATATATGCTGCATAAGTTAGACGTCCACAGACAACTCAGGTTTTATTTGCAAAGGACAAAAGATGACAGAAAATCAGACCAGCTATTTATATCCTTTGCTGACCCAAAAAAAAGGTATGGCGGTTACGAAAGTTACCTCGTCTAAATGGCTCACGGATTGTATTAAATTTATCTAGTCACAGATGAAACAGCAATTACCTTTTCAACCCAAGGCTCATTCTACCAGGGCGATGGCCACATCTCTAGCCCATGCAGCCCGTTTGCCGTTGGATACTATTTGTGCGGCAGCAACCTGGGCGAAGCCTCATACCTTCATTCTCCATTATAAGTTGGACAAGAACTCCAAAGATATGGCCTCCTTTGGTTCCACGGTCCTCAGGAACATTCTCCCATGAGCCACCCATGGTAAAGGAGCTAGGGACGCTACCCATGCGTAAGAACAAACGGCGAGATTGAACAATTTCACATAAAGAAGTTATGTTCTTACCATAACGTTCCATGTGAATTGTTCATCTCGCCTTTGTTCTTACTACCCATCCTCCATCCCCCGGCCTATGGATTTTTTTCAGAGAACGGGATGATTTGGATTCCAGTTCAGCTTGTCTTCAACACCTTCTGTTCAGTCTCTGGCTTCTTCTGTTGTCAGGGTACACTTCTCAGTACCTAGGTATTTTTTTTTTTTTGGGCATTGCTGCCCCTTATCTTTAAATTACTGCTAGCGCCTGGGGCGCATTGTTATCTTCTGGTGTTAGCAAACTAGATCTGAGGATTAGCACTAGGGGATTGTGGGATAGGACTGTGCCTCGAGCTTTCTCAAGATGCAGAGCTGTAGAAGTGGCCGTCTCGGAGCCGAGGATCGGCTCCGATCCCATGCGTAAGAACAAAGGCGAGATGAACAATTCACATGGAACGTTATGGTAAGAACATAACTTCTTTTTCTTTCTCCCACTGTAGTCAGAAAGAAGAAAAAGAACCCTTCCCATCACTGCTGACTCATTCAACACTTCAGCTGATAGTGGGTGAATTTGTAGTGACCATTTGTAGATCCTCAGAGCACTCACTCACCTGTCTGGCTTCCTCTGGTGTAGTCCTTTCAGTCGCCATGAACAAGGGATCAGTCATGTCCTCTTGGTTAGTACCATGTTTTCTGGGTCAGGAAGACATTTCATGAGATGTTGTTCAGGGTAGGTAGGGAAATGGACCCCTACATGTGGCATAAGTGCCTTTTCTGAGTTGTTCTTCTTCCAGACCTTTTCCTTTAAAGAAAAAAACAAAAGGTTAAACATTGTCCATCTGAAGACATAATGTCTTTTAGAAAAGATAATTTCCTTACCTTAGCCAGGCAATTGTTACAGGTTGCTAATCTTTATGCTCAAAAATCCTTAATTGAGAATAATGTCAGCAGAGATATTCCTGAGGAAAATATATAATAGTATTCTAACTCAGGCAGAGATAGGGCTTCTGTTGAAGATTCCAAAGCCAAAATCTCTGATTTAGAGGAAAAATGGTTTTCACAGCTCCCCTTGGAGGAAATTTCCTCCTGTCAAATAATATCCAGGATGAAGGAGGTGTTTTTATTGGAGCATCTGGTTCCCACCCCCATATTGAGCAGATGTTATGGAAAGTTACATGTTGAAATTCTTCATTCCACGTTCATATCTCCTATTGTGCCAGCCTTGGGGGATGATTTATAGCTGCCTGTAATCCTGAGTCTCAATCTTAAGTTCCCAAAATGATTTTACAGAGTTTCTCAAACTAATAGACATCTGATCTGATGTTGTCAGTCTTCATTTATGCTTGACCTTTGGGACTCGGTTCCGATCTTCAGAACTGGCATGGCCATTATACAGCTCATGCATGCCAAAAACTTGTGAGCGAAGTCACTACCCAAAACACCCCTCTCCAGATTTCCTCAGATCTCATTTGCCACTGTTGTCATAAGATGCATCAGCCAGGTTCTCATCAGCTAAGTAAAACTTTTCACAATTTTTCATAGTTTCTACTCTGATTTTCTGCTGTACTGTTACCTGCTATTTATATATACTTATAGTTAAATTTTGATCTGAAGTAGGAACTTCATTTGTCAGCAACCTGTGGGATACGGATCCGATCTCGGATCTGAGCCGGCAACTTCTAACATAGCATAGATCCGAGCTCCTAGCTCCTCCTCCACCTTACCCATAATCCCCTGCCTGCCCTAACTGACCCCAGATCTAGTTTGCCGCTCTTCAAGCAACAGCTAGGTTCAGAGCTCTTGGCGTTTTGTGAGAAAAAAAGATTTTATATTTTTTCTTCTGAGTGACTGGTTGTGTGTGTGATAGGTTTACCCTTTCTCCTTTTAATTTTATAATTTACTTGTTTTATTTTAAATATAATTCTCCCTCCCCCGCTGGTCGTAGCGTGTGTGTGTGACTGGATTAGGGGCCTAGTGAGTGTACTTACTTCAGTATGTCGGAGGCCCCTAAGGCAATTTTTTCGAAATGCACCGAGTGTGGTCACAAGCTTTCACCGGCTGATGGCCACACTCGGTGCGTTAGGTGCCTTGGGGTTGAACACCTCTCTTTGGGTTGCGCGATTTGCACTGCGTTCAACCCCAGGGCACTGAAGGATCGAAGGTCGAAGCTAGTTCTGGCGGGTCTTCTACCCCCAGACTCTGCTTTGGCCTCCCGTGCTTCGGTGCCCGCTACCCCACCGGTAGCTGTCGCCCCTGCCTCCCTTCCTCCGACCGGGACTCAACCTCCCACTTTGGCTCCGGAGGATAGGGAGGCCAGGAAAGAGAAGCGGCAGGAGAAGCACCTTAAGCGGCGGGCCGAGGACTCTTCATCGGCCCCGCCCACCAAGAGGGCTTCCCCGTCCAAGTCTTCTCGATCTCCTCCTCCTCGGATCCGATCCCCTTGTTCTCCCCGGGTCCCGAGGAGGAGGTGATCCGGTCCCCGTCGAGGTCATCCAGGCGACACTCCAGGTCTGCCTCGGTGGCCTCGTTGAGATCCACCTTTAGCATGTCTGATGCGGATATGGACCGGATGATGAGGAGATTCATCCAGGCCCAGATGCAGATGGGAGTGCTCTTGCCCCCTCTGGGGGGGAGCTCGACCCTTTTTTTTGCTCCTATAGCTCCTTCTCTGACCCGCATTCCGGGCTCAGAGCCGAGCCAGGTTGGATCCGGGGGTAGGTCAGAGCCAACCGTGCTGGGCACTTCGGCTCCAACTATTCCCTCGAGTCTGTCGGATCCGACCTCTCGGAGCCATGGGCCGAGCTTCGTATCCAAGGGATTCGGTGTGCTTTCGGCTCCGTCCCGGTCGGAGCACACTGGTCCTTCGGATCCGATGTTCTCGGCGCCGGGTCCGATCCCCGCTTCGGATCCGAGTGGGAGTCAGATCTCGGATCCTTCTGAGAGCGGTTCCCCCTCGGCTTTCGCTGCGGTGGAGAGGGCACTGTCGAGTGCTTCCAGGCCTCTGGTCCTGGCTTCGGCTCCCTCCTACACTCCTTCTCATCTGATCCTGGCTCCCCTCATCCGGACCTCTGGGCAGCCTGCCTCAGCGCCTTTAGGAGTTCCAGTGGAACAGGTTACAGCCCGTGAGGACTCCTCGGACAGCCCCCCCGAGGAGATTCCCCACAAGGCAAAGTGCAAAAGGAGGCACATAGACTCCCCTGAGAGTCTCACAGAAGATACGGACTTGGATGAAGAGGAAGGCTCCCCAAGATCACCCCTTGAGGATGTCTCCTTTGGAGACATCATGGAAATGCTCAAAATCAGAGGTGGGTGGTCTGCCCCCAAGGCTTCCTCTGACGAGTCCGTATTCCTTGAGCCATTCGAGACAGGACCATATACCTCTTGGGTGTCCCCTCCACCCGACCCCCTGGTGGATCTCACATCCTCTAGGGCTTGGAAGGAACCGGACACCGTAGAGCTGATCCCCAAGCGCCCAGACAAAATTTTGAGCTCCCCTGCAGAGAGATCACATTGGAGCAGAGGTCCCCCTGTGGATGCCATGTTGGTGGCTGCAGCCACTAAGAAAGAGTTGGCTCAAGAGAGCCCCACGGTTCATCCTCCGAGCAAGGAGTCTCGCGCAATGGACCGTCTTGGGAAGCGGGTCTTCAGTTCAGCGACCTTCTCTATGAGGGCCTTGAACTATATGGCACACGTTATTATGATGCAGCGGGACATAATTAAGGAATACGCCCCCCCCCCCCCCCCCGGTGTCCATGTCGGAGGGAGACAAGGATTTGTACTCTTCCCGAATGGCCACCCTCCGCTCTATCTCTAATACCTCTATGCGGCTATTGTCTCATGCTACAGAGGGAGCCGCTAGAGCAGGCGGAGTCGGGCTTGTCATGAGGAGACAGGCCTGGCTCCGTCACTGTGACTTCTCGGAACCCTTTAAGGCGTCACTCGCGAATGCCCATTTTGATGGTTCTGCACTGTTCAGCAAAACCGTTCGCAACACTCTTGCCCAGAGCGAGAAAGACGGGAAGACCTTGTCTGTCGTCGGAGTCCGCTTCTCTGCACCCCAGAGGTCCTTTTCCAAGAACCAAAAGGGTCAGAAGAAGATGTGGTTCCGAAAATCGCATCAATCTCAGTTTGCTCAGGACAACCAGTCCTCTCGTGGCAGAGGAGGACAGGGAGGATGCCGCCCCAGAGGCAGAGGGGGTCCGAGGAATTTTGGGTCCAGAGAACCTTTCTCTGAGAGGCCCACGCAGAACCCCTGAGGGGTTTCCCGACTGCTCCACTCTGGAGGCAGTCGGGGGGCATTTTTCGAAGCACCTTACAAAATGGGAGTCCATAACAACAGATTGCTGGGTGCTTCGCATTATATCCAGAGGTTACCTAATTCCCTTCATAGCCAACCCCAGAATCAGAAGCCTTCCCGACGTCCCACCCAGTCAAAAGAAGGCGGCCGCTGCAGAAATCCAGCAGCTTCTACAAAAAAGAGCCATCCAGCCCGTCCCCCCAGATCAAGTCTGATCAGGGTTTTACTCCAGGTTCTTTCTGGTGCCAAAAAAGACGGGGGACTTGAGGTCCATCCTCGACCTCTCTTTCCTAAACCTGGTGGTACCCAAACAAAAGTTCCGAATGGTCACGTTGCAATCCGTCCTCCCCTTATTGCGGGAGGGCGACTGGATGTGCTCTATAGACCTCAAGGATGCGTACTATCACGTTCTAGTGGACAGGCGTTCCAGGAGGTTCCTCCGCTTCCGGCTGGGAGCCAGTCACTTTCAATTCTGGGTCCTCCCCTTTGGTCTCACCTCAGCCCCCAGGGTGTTCACCAAGGTCCTAGCGGTAGTAGTGGCCCACCTGAGACTCCAGGGAATTCAGGTCTTTCCATACCTGGACGACTGGCTCCTCACAGCCCCAACAATGCATCTACTTTGCTCAGGCAGGGACTATTTTCTCGGTCTGGCTCCACTATTAGGATTAACCATCAACATGACCAAATCCTCTCTCATCCCTACACAGATGCTAGATTTTATAGGGGCAAGACTGGATTCCAGACAAATGCTTGCGTTCTTGACTCCAGATCGACTTCGGAACCTGATGTTACACGTGCAGGCCATTCTTCATCTGCAAACTCCTTCGGCGGAATTGATTCTGAGGGCCCTAGGATCTATGGTGGCTGCAATCCCTCTGCTACCATTGGCCCGGTTGAACATGAGGGTTCTACAGTGGACCCTCCAGGTACAATGGTCCCTGTCTTGCAACCCTCTGTCTCACCCCGTTTCCTTAAGCAAGGTTTGCAGAAAATCGCTCCTGTGGTGGCTCCAGTCTCCCAACCTCCACACGGGCCGTCCCTTCTCACTACCTCCACCAGTCGACACAGTGACCACGGACGCTTCTCGCCTGGGGTGGAGGGTGGGGCATTTTTCAGGCAGAACAGTCCAAGGCACTTGGAACGACGTAGAGACCTCTTTGCATATCAACGTCCTAGAGATGAGAGCGGTGCTTTTGACATTGCAAGCACTATACAACTCTCTTCCGGTAGGGACAATTGCGGTACAGACAGACAACATGTCGGTAGTTTGGTACATCAACAAACGAGGGGAACCAGGTCTTACCCCCTTTGCCGCGAGGCCATGAGAGTGTGGGAATGGGCGATTTCCACCAACCGCTTTCTCATAGCAACGCACATTCCGGGATGGTCCAACATTTTAGTGGACAGACTCAGTCGTACTATCCTGACTCCTTACGAGTGGTCTCTCAACCACCGAGTGGCAGAGCAAGTATTTACCCAATGGGGGCGACCTTGTTGCGATCTTTTTGCCTCTCCTTCAAACACTAAATGCAACGATTACTTCGCTCTGATCCCCCTCCGGGGAAGTCCCCGAGAGACTCTCTAGTTCATGCTTGGCCTCCCGGTCTGCTTTATGCTTACCCTCCTCTACCCCTGATGTTGAAATTATTACAGAAAGCCAGGCAGCTGGGGAGCAGAATGATCCTCATTGCCCCATTCTGGCCTCGTCAGACGTGGTTCCCTTACCTATGGTCTCACCTAGTGTATCCACCATGGATTCTGGATCCCATTCCGGATCTCATCTCTCTTCCTCTCGGTCTTCCAACTCCGAACCTGGTCAACCTCAAGCTGACGGCTTGGTTGCTCCAGTTCCACTCCTCATAAGGACTCGCGGGATTTCATCACCGGTTAAAGCCATTCTTGTAGCAGCTCACAAGCCTTCCACCAGGAAGGTTTATCGGAGTAAGTGGAAACGCTTCACCATTTGGGCAAACACCATAGTTTAGACCCGTTTACAGCCCCGATATCGTCGGTTCTAGATTTTCTAACCTCTTTCTTTCACCAGGGGCTAGTTCTTCCACAGTCAAGGTACAACTGGCAGCAATCTCATACTATCATGTGGGGCAAGAGTCTGGCCCTCTTATCACTTCCAAACTGTGTAAGACCTTCCTCAAGGGTACCTTCCTCCTTAGGCCTCCAGTTAAAGAGGTGGTACCTCCATGGGATTTATCCTTAGTCTTGCAGGCCTTGACTGGTCCCCCATTCGAATTGGCTGCCACAGTTGATCTCAAATTTCTCTCTTGGGAGACGGCCTTTTTGGTGGCCATAACTTCAGCCAAAAGGGTATCGGAATTGCAAGCCCTTTGCGTCAAACCACCATATTTGGTTTTTCACCCGGATAGGGTTTACCTCAGAATCAACCCGTCCTTTCTACCTAAGGTATCTTCAGAAGCGAACATCAATCAATTCATCAATCTCCCAGTGTTTTTCCCCAACTTTCATAACAAAGGAGAGTACAAGCTTCATTCCTTGGACGTACACAGACAATTACATTTTTATATCCACAGAACTGCTGGTCATAAGCAATCCGATCAGTTGTTTATCTCCTTTGCCAAAAGTAATTTCGGAAAATCAGTTTCTAAGGTTTCTCTCTCTAGATGGATCTCGAGTTGTATTCTGTTAACATATCAGAGTTCGGGAAGGCCTGCACCTCAAGGAGTCCGTGCTCATTCTACTAGGGCCATTGCCACTTCTGCAGCCTTTCAGGCTAGGGTTCCACTGGATGACATTTGTTCCGCAGCCACTTGGGCTTCATCTCACACCTTTATCAACCATTATAAAATAGATGTTGTTTCCCGAGGTAGAGCGTCCTTTGGCTCTGCAGTGCTCCGGAATATCCTTCCATGAAGGCCACCCAAGACTTAGGTAGCTGGGGACTCTGTCCCACAGGTTGCTGACAAATGAAGTTCCTACTTCAGATTAAGAAGTTATGTACTCACCATAACGTTCCATCTGAGTAGGTATCTTCATTTGTCTGCAACCATCCCCCCCTCCTTCCCCCTGACCGATTGGATCGCTCTTGTGTTATTAGCATATGTTCCCATTGGGACACCTGTTATCTGTTGTGCTATGGGGCAAACTTGATCTGAGGTCAGTTAGGGCAGGCAGGGGATTATGGGTAAGGGGGAGGAGCTAGGAGCTCGGATCTATGCTATGTTAGAAGTTGCCGGCTCGGATCCGAGATTGGATCCGTATCCCACAGGTTGCAGACAAATGAAGATACCTACTCAGATGGAACGTTATGGTGAGTACATAACTTCTTATTCTACTCACTTTGCCTTACTTCTTTGCTTATCCTTCTCCCCTACACTTCAGTGTTCTCCTCTACAATCGCTGGTAGTTTTCCCTTGTTCATGCTAGCTTCAGTCTCACCTTTCTTTAACAAGTGAGTGTGTTGTTTTACCTTTTGGTATCCTTTGTCCACCATCGCTGGTAGTATTTTCCCTACCTCTTTTTTGGTAGTTCTAGCCTACCCTTGTTGGTGGCCGTTCCTTTCTTGTGTGTGTGTGTGTGTGTGAGTGTGAGTGTGTGTGTATCTCTTTTTTAGTGTGTTTTTGTAGTCAACATGGCAGATAAATCCAAAGAAACAAATGGTTTTAAAGAATGCCAAGGCTTTGGTAGGAAAATGCCCAGTTCTCATGTGCATTTTTCTTGTGTGTACTGCTTGGGCTCAGCACATCTCCAACAAGACTGTACAATTTGTCAAGCATTCAGTAATCGGGCCCTCGTAGAAAGGAAAAGCAAATTGATATTAAAAGGTCTATTTATTTATTTATTTGGCATTTGTTAACCTGGATAGTCCATCTGAGCAAAAGCCCTTGTTCAGTGGAGGCCCAAGGAAAAAAGCTCCACAGTACAAGTAAGCAAGAAATTTTACAAAACTGAAGCTGAATACAGTGAGAATTTTACAATAAAACAGTTAAATGTAGATAAAAACATTTGAATGAATTTACATAACACACCGGGTTATCTTCGAAGGGTAATTGTACAATACAGAGCAGTTAAGTGAGTTATGGTAGTAGGGAAGGGAGGAATAGAGAGGATAGTGATAAGAGAGGGGTGAGTTCATGTGGGATGATTACAGATGCAAATCCATGTGTTATTTAGGTACCCTTTGAGAGTTTTCTTGAATTTGTGGCTGTAGGAAATGTTTCTAAGGTTCATGGGGAGCTTGTTCCATGCAAGATCAGGGAAGTAGCTGTAGAGATTTTGTCTGATAAATTTTTTAGGTTTCTGAATTTGTGAGAGACATTGGTCAGAGCTTCTGAGGGATCGAGGGGGCTTATAGAAGGAGACACACAAGGAAATGCTAGGGCAAGAGGAGGGCTTATTCAAAATAGTATGGATAATGAGAAGTTGGGTAAATATGAGTTGGTTAGGAAAGTCTAGCCAGCTGAGTGTCTAGAGAGCGTGACAGTGGTGTGATCTTGATGGCAGATTGGCTGCAAATCTAGCAACTTTGTTGTAGGTGGTTTCAAGTTTGTAAAGTGGTGAAGACTGTAAGTTAGTTAAAAATTGAGAGCTGTAAAAGAGGTTGTGGAGAAGGTAATCTTGGGCTAGAGAGATCCTGGAGTTGGGTGTAAAGACCCTTTTGTTTCTATAGTGTAAACCAAGCTTTTGGTGGGTTTTCTTGATGCAGTTAAGTACATGAAGGTCAAATTTTAGTTGAGCATCCACTACTACTCCAAGCAGTTTAGTGTGTGATTCAGCTACAATTGTAGTGTTTTTGAGGGAAGAGATGGTGAATGAGGATTTAAGATAGTAAAGGGATTTTGGGAGGAAGAGAAGTTTTGTCTTTTTAGGGTTTAATATGAGTTGGTTGTTAGTAGGCCATGTTTCAGTGAGGTTAAAAGATGTTTGTGTCAGGGTTAGTAGGACAGTGGGACTGTCAGCGATAGTAATGATGGCGGAGTCATCTGCATACTGTATGAGGGAATACTGAAAACAGGATGTGTGAAGTAGGTCAGTAAAAATGTTAAAAAGGAGGGGGCCTGAAATAGAGCCTTGAGGGATGTCCATTTTGATGGGGAGAAAAAGAGAAAGAGCAGAGAGCCATTTTACAGATTGCAGTCTGTCTGTGAGGTAGCTGTTGAACCAAGAGATAGTTGCTGAGAAAGGTTGAGTTGAGAGAGTTTGGAGAGAAGGATGGAGTGAGGACAGTGTCAGTGGCTTTGGAGAGATCTAAAAAGATGCAGGACACTAGTTTATCATTGTCTCTAGCTGAGACGATGGAGTTAATAAAAGAAATAAGTGCAGTAGTTGTGCTGCGGTGGAAGCAGAAGCCATGCTGAGTAAGGATAATTAAGTTTTCACTAGTAAGATAAGCTGAGATTTGTTTATAAACACAGTGCTCAAGAATTTTAGAGAGGGGAGAGAGTATGGGAATAGGTCAATAATTAGAGAGCTCAACAGAATTTTCACCTTTGTGGATTGGTATAGTGTGGAACTTTTTCCAGAGGGCAGGAACAGTGGATTCACTAATTAAGCATTTTAGGAGGATGGAGACATGCCTAGCCAGAGTGTGTTTGGCTTTCGCCACCCTTTTAGATTAGTTTACTGTGCCTCTGTATAGTAGGTCACAGAAGATAGCCCTTTTAAGGTTAGTTTACTGTGCCTCTGTCTAGTAGGGACACAGAAGAGATCCCAGGGGTAAACCTATGATCTCCCATCCACTCGTCAAGATTTCTCTTGAAGAGGGTCATTGAGGGGCTCTGCCTAACATGGATTGGGATTTTGTTCCAGAGTGAGGGGAGCCTCTGGGATATGAATCTGTCCCTCCAGCATGTCCTATTTATTTCTGTGCTGAGGTTTAAGTCCCTGGAGCTTGTAGCTCTAAGGGATTTGGATTTCCTGAGGTGGAGCATGTCCATTAATTCCGGGTTGGACATGGCTTTATACATCAGGCACAGATCGCCTCTGAGTAGGCGGTAAGCAACTGAGTAGAGCTGGAATTTCTTTAGCCTAACTGCGTAGGGCATCTGTTTGTAGCCCATGATCCTTTTGGTGAGGTACTTTTGGGGTCTTTCCAGTTGCTGCAGGTGTCGGGTAAGGTACATCCCAAATGGGACATTGTATTCAATTATGGGCCTGATGAGTGATGAGTAGAGGGGCACAATGACCTCTCTTGATCTAGATGTGAACCCTTTCGTGATAAGGTGGGCTATATAGAAGGTCTTTCTAACCACTTTGGCAACATGATTGTCAAAGGAGAGATTGCTATCTACTTGGGTCCCCAAATCCCTAATTACTTCTTCCGTACTTAATGGATTACCACCTATGTAGTAATTTGTGGGCACTTTGTTTTTCCCAAAGGGGATGACTATGCACTTTTTGGCATTTAGCTTTAGGCCATGGCTCTGGCACCAGTTATCCGTCTCTGTGAGACCCTTTTGGAGGATGCTTGTGTCAGTCGGCGAGTCGATTATGGCACCCAGTTTGCAGTCATCTGCGAACATGGTCAGCCATAGTCCTCCCGTGTTAGCCTGCACCTCAGAGAAATATATACCGAACAAGAGAGGTCCCAGGACTGAGCCTTGTGGGACGCCACTTGTAACTGGTTTAGAGTCTGACATGGCACCTGCAATTCTGACCATGTGGGTTCTATCCCTGAGCCAGTTTGCAACCCATCTTGTGACATAGGGGTTGATATTTAAGCTAGTGAGCTTATTTATGATACCCGAGTGGGGTATTGTGTCGAAGGCTTTTGCGGGGTCCAGGTAGGCTGTGTGGACTACCTTCTCTTCATCTATGGCCTTGGTGACTGTTTCAAAGAAGTTGACCAGGTTCAAGAGGCAAGATCTGCCCTTATCAAAGCCGAATTGGGTAGGATCCAGTGTTTGGAGGTTCCCAATGTCTTTATTTATGAGTTCTATGATGATACGCTCCATAGCTTTGCAGACTAGGCTAGTCAGGCTTATAGGGCAAAAGTTTCTGGGGTCTGTTTTGGCACCACCTTTGTGGAGTGGGACCACTGTTGCTGTACGCCATTCCTTGGGTACATATCCTGTAGTAAGGCTGAGATTGAACAGTGACTTTATGTGAGGGTTCAGTTCTTCTTGGAGCTCGTGTAGACGCAGCCCGGGACACCGTCCGGTCCCACTGATGTTGTGTTTTTTGCTTTGGAGAGGGTAGCTCTCACCTGTGCATCTGTGATGTCAGGGAGGCTACACTCTGTTGGGATAGACATTTGCTCTTTTGGGGGAAAGGGGTGGAGTTTGCACTGAACCTATCTGCCAGGATGTTGGCAATGTCTGTGGGTTCAGTGTATTTTTTGTCATTTTGCACTAACTCAGAGCATATCTAAGAGTTGCCACCCAGGTTCCTGACATAACTAAAGAAGGCTTTGTGATTATCTTTAGCGTCTTGTGCAATTTTTCTTTCGAAATTGGCCTTAGATGATTTTATGAGGGATCGTAGTTTCTTGCTAGTACTGATTAGAAATGCCTTCCCTTTTTGGGATTTTGCTCTATCATGTAGTAGCTTCCTCCTTCTGTTGTATAGCTTATTTATGGCTGGGGTCCACCAGACAGGTCTCCTGCCTTTGGAGGAGTGAGTCTTGGTTTTATTTTGGGATAGCGCGATCCATGCATTCCTGTAGGTGTCCATAAAATGCGTTTGTAAAGGATTCTGCGGTTTGGGCCGTATTTTCCACTGGCCCTGGGGCTTTGAAGGATTCCATCTCGGTTTTGAGAAGTGTGAAGTTTGCTTTTGAGACGTTCTTCACCGTGGTTTCCTTGGCTGGGGGTGGGGACGGGATATGGATGTCCAGTGAGATTAATTTATGGTCAGATCTTACCAATGAGGGGTATACCTCTGGTATGGAACATAGAGTCCCCATGTTGGTGATGATCAAGTCAAATATGTTTTCCCTTCTTGTGGGAGTGGTGACCAGTTCTTCCATAGCGTTTGAGTTTATAAATTCTAGGAACCATTGGCCGAGGGTGTTGGGGCTTGAGTAGTGCTCCCAGTCTATGTTTGGGTAGTTGAAGTCACCCAATATAATGGTGTTTGGAGAGACCTTCATATTCTCCAGTGTTCTCAGGAAAGCCGAGTGGGGTTCCTGAGTTTGGGAGGGTGGTCTGTAGCAGGCTACAAACTAAAAGGCAGTTTTGCCCACTGTTAATTGCACATGGATGATCTCCGATGCTTCGTTTAGTGCCACTAACCTGGAGGTGTGGGTATATTTGATGAATATGGATACCCCCCCTCCTTTTGTGGTTCGGTCCAAGTTTTGGGGCCGAAAAGCATGGTATGAGGTATAACCTGGTAGTGCTGGGGTGCTCTCGGTAGCCTTGAACCAGGTTTCTGTTACTGCACAGATATCGATATTCTCCATACTGAGGAGAGCCTCGAGTGCATGCATCTTGAGGTTTAGACTTCTGGCGTTGAGTAGCATTACCCTTAGTTTCTTTTTCCTTGTGTTGTCTATGGAGGTGGGTTTGTCTTTTGAACCTTGCCTAAAAAAGGCACTATGGGGTGGCAAGAGCCTTAAGCCAGTATTCGAAAGCCCAGGGGTGACAGGTGCAAGCCGTCCCTAGCGAAGCAACGTGGCTTTTCGAGCATGTCATCCCAGGCTGACAGACACTGGATCCCCTTTGAATGACACCAATACTTTAGCCAATTGTTAAAATTGATCATTTTGTGTTTATACTGTGGCATCATTCTTGGTGAGGGTAAGATGCTACTCAAGGTCAGGATCATACCGGCCTAGGCTACATGATTAGAGAGCTCCTCTATGTCTCTTTTCATGTAGTCCAGGGAGGTACATCTCAGGTCATTCACACCAGCATGGACAATGATGGAGTCATATTTGTACTTGCTTTGGAGTGATCTGAGTGCTTGTGTTATGTTGCGGATCCTGGCACCCAACAGGCAGCTTACAGTGACCTTCTCCTTGTTCAGCCTGGTGAGTGGGACGTCAGTGTGTCTGATAACAGAGTCACCTATTACAAGTGTATTAGGTGTGTTGTTTAGCCCTAAGTGCTGTGATTGTGTGGCACACTGACTTTTAGAACTATGTGATACGTGGGTATTGTTGTGGGGTAGCGGTTGCTTGGATGTCTGCTTTGGAGGTCTCTGCTGCTTGGGCAGATTTTTATTTAGAGCCTCCAAGTATGTTTTTATGTGTTTATGTGTTTGGTTTGCTGTTGCGATAGGTCTATGTGAGACTGGATTTGTGGTGTGTGTGGTTACCTTCTCCTCCTGACTGACTGCGCCAGTACTGGGTTGAGAGAGCTCAGCCTCCAGTTTGGCTATATAGTTGCATCTCTCACATATATTTGAGCTTGTTCGGAGGAGGAGAGGGTGGTCTGTGTATATAAGGCAGTTGTAGCATTGCCTCAAGATTCCCAGATTCACCAGCTGGACTGGAGAGTAAACCCGAAACTGACTTTTGGACATGCCAGAATAGTATAAGGAACTACTTTTTGACTGATCAAAAAGGACCAATAGGGAGCCAAGTACTTAAATGGAGTATAAGAGGGTGTAGTGCTTTAGTTTATTAGTGCTTAATTATAAGATTACTTATACGAGCAAGTGCAGGGCATTAGAATGAAAACAGAGTGCTTACTTTGAGATTTAGAACAGTTATAAGGGAAAAAGTGAAGAGTAGACTTTGTGGAGCCGGAAATACTTTAAACCCATTTAAACGGAGCTGCCTGATGCTACACTATGCGCAAAATTGCGCAAAACCGCGCAAATGCGGGTTTTAAAGCAGTGAAACTGAAAGAGATAGGAATTGACCCAAAACGGCCAATTAGCTACTAGTTTGAGGGCTGAGACCACTCCTCCAGGGACAGATAGGCTGCTCAAAGCTCCCCACTCTCACTGGTGAACAGAGAAGCTTCCTCTTATCCAAGTAAGGATATGGGCAACACAGGAAACTATACCACAGTCCAGAATTCAGCAAAACCTGAAATCTGGACTAATCTAGTTCAGCAAAGGCGGGAAAAGAGATTTTTTTGTTTGTTTGTTTTTTTCAGGAAACAGCAGAAAAACACACAGAAAACACTGTAAATGCTATAAACAGGCTAGCACACTTTAGTGTGTAGCCTACAACAGTTATACAATACAAAAACTACTTAAATTGATATAAAACAAGTGCAAAAACTGTAAAAAGCAGAAGGCAAATGCAATTTAAACTTTTTAAAGCACAGATCAGTTAGAAATTCTCCTTTTAGGCGGGAAAAGGCAGTCGGAGCAAAAAAACAGAGAAAAAAATACTTAAATCTGGAAAAGTCTCTCTGTTGCATGTATCACTCTGCAGGACACCACAAGGAGCTGTGCGGAGTTGTATACAATAACAAACTTTTTAAATCACAGATTCGCTAAAAAAACTGGCGTTTTAGGCGGAATTAGTTAAGACAGCAAGAAAAGCAGAAAAGTGATACTTAATCACTCTGAAGTCAAAGTCACTCTTTTGTCTCTCTGCTGCTGTAGACTCTGCAGAACACCTGAAAGGCACTTGCTGAGCGGAATACAAGCGTAAAAACTGTGCAAATTACGTTTTTATAGAAGGGAAGTGAAAGAGATAGAAATTAGCCCAAAATGGCCAATACACTACTAACTTCTGGACTGAAACCACTCCTCCAGGGACTGATAGGCTGCTCAAAGCTCCCCTCTCTCACAGGTGAACAGAGAAACTTCCTTCTATCCAACTAAGGTAATGGCAACAAAGAAACTTGTAACACAGCCCTGGATTTAGCAATAACCTGAAAACTGGACTATACTAGTTCAGAAAGGCGGGAAACAAGTATATTTTTTTTTCAGAAAATAGAGCAGATACAGTCAAAATTATCCGAAAAGGCCAATAAACTACTAACTTCTGGGCTGAAACCACTCCTCCAGGGACAGATAGCCTGCTCAATGCTCCCCTCTCTCACAGGTAAACAGAGAAACTTCCTTCTATCCAAGTAAGGTATGGCAACACAGAAACTTGTAACACAGCCCTGGATTCAGCAATAACATGAAAACTGGACTATACTAGTTCAGAAAGGCGAGAAACAAGTATATATATATATATATATATATATATATTTTTTTTTCCAGAAAATAGAGCAGATACAATCAAAACAACACTTTACCCAATTAACCAGTTAAAAAGCTTAAAACTGAGCCCTGTTCCAGCAGTCTTCAATCAGACAAGTTCTAACTGCACAGTCCTGCCACTAGGGTACAGAGAAACCTTCTCCAAAAAAGATGGCCTGGATCAGTGCACAAGTTATACAAACAAAGCTAGATCCAGCCGGCCTGAATCTAGTCTATGCTACAGCAAACAAATTGAATCAGCAGCAGCTTTTAGGAAGAGAGGCGGCAGGTTATCAGCTGAATGGGAACCTCGTTTAAGTTTGATAAGAAGTTTTTTTTAATGTAGCTGGTTGGAATGGATTTTAGTGAGACAGGACTGTTTTGCGGTTGGGGGGGTGGTAGGGGGTGTGGGGCTGGTTTGGTGGACAGTGTACATAAGTTTGCTGATGGTATCTATGAAGTATGAATTCAAAATTGAAGCAGTTTCAATGGGTGTGTTATTGGGGCAGGGTTTCGGAGTTGAATGATTTCCTGGGTGGAGAATTTTGTTGACAGCATTCCAAAATGTTTTAGGGTTCCTGGTTTCAGTATCTTGAGGTGAGAGGTAGTAGTTCTTTTTGGCAGAGTTTGTGTTTTTGGTTAAATTTCAGAGTTCCCTATATTGTTAGTAGTGTGTGGGAGATTTTGTCTTAGTCCAGAGTTTCCAGGTGCAATCTTTATGGATCAGAAACCGAGTAGAGTTGGAGAACCAAGGGGTGCACCATGATTTGACTCTGACGGTTCTGGGAGGGGCAAGGGAGTTTAGAATGTTTAGGAAGAATGAGTTGAACTGAAGGACAGCTTCATCTAGATGTAGGGAAATGAGGAAAGACTAGTCAATAGCAGAGAGAGACTTGCTGAATGTATCTTAATTAAATCTAATTAAGACTTAATTTGAGGAGGCTCTGTCCAAGTCCAATACGTCCTCTCCTTCCTTTCCCTCTTTTTCTAAATCTGAACTTGGAGAGAAGAGGAGTATTTTGGTGCCGGCATCCCCTTCAGCTCTGGCAGCCAAGAATCTCAAACCTTTGGCTCCCACACCTCTAGTGGAACCGAAATCTAAGACTAAGAAACTTGCGGAACTCACTTCATCAGCACCATCTGCTGTAACTACTTCAGCACCAAAGGTCTCAGTGCCTTCTACCTCGGTATCAACACTGTAGCTTCCCTGATGGTACTGGCTCTACATGTGACACTACCAGAAAATTTGGAACTGATTCTACCCCCGGTGCTGAAACCAAATATCATTAGTCTATCCATGACAAGATATTCCCCTTCACTTGATCCCTTTGTGGGAAGTTCATTCCTAGAAAGACCGGAATCTCTCAGTTTTCTCTGTTCCTCCAGGAGTCTCACTGAAGTCGATATTTTGAGGTTGATGGATCAGCTCCTAGTAGCTAGTGGTCTTTCTGTCTCTTCCCAGGCCCCACTCCCTTCTGAAGATGGGGCTTTCTCTCTCAGGACTCCACCAAACTTTCCTCCTCTAACCTCCTCTGAGGGTTTAGCGCTTACGACTCCAATTCCTCCAGTACCAGCTACTCTAGTGCCAACAGCCTTTACCACTTTGGTGCCAGGGTCTGCCTTGAGTTCCTCGGTTCTGTCGTACCTGACTTACTCCTGGGGCCTTAGCCCCTCTGCCGGATACGTGGTCTTGGATTGGCTCCAGTTTTGTATTCGGGGTTGCCCTTGACTCTCAGAGTTTTGACTGACATGGGCTCTTCCTTGGCTCTGGCTTCAGGGGTAGGTTTCTCAGAGCAGGGTGGGACCATGTTTCTGAGGTTGTCCAGCTCGGTTCCAGGCTCCCATCCCTGTTCAGGGGGACCTGCCTTTTAAATTATGGAGAGGGTACTGGCCTCTGCAGGTTCTCAGCTGGCCCCTCCAATATCAGAGTATGATTCTGGGATTCCTTCTGGCCTAGAGCTGCCACCAATTTCCACCCCTGGACAGCGAGCTCCACATCTGCAGGATACCCCTACACAGGGCCTCTATTCTTCTGAGTCATCCTCAGAGATTCCCACTGATTAGATGCCCCAGAAGAAAACGTGTAAGAGGACAAAAATCCCTCTGAAAAATCTGTCACTGAAGACACGGACTTCTTAGATGGGGAGTGTTTCCCTCTTTCACCTTCTGAAGATGTCTCCTGAGACATTCTAGAAATACTGAAACAGAGGGGTGACTGGAAGCCCAAATACTTTACCACTGAGGAGTTGGTGTATCTGCAAGCTTTTGTAGCTCATCCATCTACTTCTTGGGTGACCCCTTCTGCTGACAGTCTTATTAAATTGATCGCGTAGGAGGCTTGGAAGACCCCTTATTCCATAGAGCCAATCCCCAGGAGACCAGACAAACTTCTTTCAGCTCCAGAGGACCATCAGTATTTGGCTAAGGGGTTAGTAGATGCCATGGTGGTTGTGGCAGCCACTAAAAAGGAACTGACTGAAGAGAGTTTCACTGTTAATCCCCCTAACCAAGAATCCAGGATGATGGACACATTTGAAAAGTGAGTTTATGCATCATCGACCTTCACTTTAAGGTTCTTGAATTTTATGGCACACTTTACTAGGATCTGGAGGGATCTGATCAGGGAGTTGTCAAATACCCTTGCAGGAGCTGCATCTGAGGAGGTTCAGGATAAAGTGTCCACCCAGCTGGCAACCCTGGAGTCTATTTCCAACTCATCCATGAGGCTCATCAAGCATGTAGCCGAAGGAATGACTAGGGCAGCAGGTTCCGGAGTTGTCATAAGGTGACATGCCTGGATGCGCTTGTGTGAGTGTGCGGAGCCATTTTAGTCTTCTTTCATCAATGCTTCTTTTGACAGATTTTCCTTGTTTGGCCCCACAGTCAGAGAAACTTTAGCCAGGTGCAAGAAAGATGGAAAGACCCTATCTGCAGCAGGCATACGTTTTTCTGCTCCACAGAGGTTCTACTGTCAGAACCATAGGAGTGGGAAGATGTGGTTCAAAACATCCCAATGGCCTTTTCTGGACACAAGTGAAGATGGCTCCCATCGAGGCAGCGGGGGGAGCTCCAGTAGAAGATGCTGGCACCGCAGCAGAGGTTGCCCAAAAAATCAGGGTTCCAAAGATTCTTTCTCTGGGAAACCTTACCAGCACTCCTGAAAGGAGGCCAGATTGCTTACCTCTGGAAGCAGTCAGGGGAAGATTCTCTTTGCACTCAGGAGCCTGGCGGCAAATAACTTCGGATACTTGGATGCAAAGGATCATTGCCAGAGGTTATCACATTCCCTTTACTCTTATTCCAAGATCAAGAGGAAGACTCCCCGATTTTCCACTAAATCAGAGGGATCAGGCAGCTCTGGAAATTCAAAAGCTGCTAGAAAAAAAGAGTCATCCAAGAAATCCCACCAGGCCAGATAAGATCTGGATTTTACTCAAGGATCTTTTTGGTGCCAAAAAAAGACAGGGACTTGAGAGCAATTTTAGATCTCAGCCTTCTGATCAAGTCTGGCCAGCAAGCAAAGTTCCAGATGGTCACGGTTCAGTCTATCCTACCCTTCTTTTGAAGATGATTGGATGTGTTCTCTAGATCTTCAGGATGAGTATTACCACATAAAAATGGACAAGCACTGCAGAAGGTTTCTTCGCTTTTGGCTAGGAACCAATCCTTTTCAGTTTCAGAATGCTGCCCTTTGGTCTCACCACAGCCCCCAGGGTGTTCACCAAGTGTTTGTCAGCAGTGACAGCTCACTTGAGACTGCACCATTCCAAGTGTTTCCTTATCTAGAAGACTGGTTCATTACTGCTCCCACCTGGCATCTACTGCTTCAAGCAGCAGATTTCATTCTACGCTGGTTTGCTCGTCTGTGCAATACAGTGAATCAATCAAAATCTCAACTAAGTCCGACTGAAGATCTAGAGTTCATAGGAGCTTATTTAAATACCATCACTTGTACAGTTTCCCTTTCTCTACACAGGCTATGGAAGATAAGATGCCAAGTACCAGCCATTCTCTCCAGTGACAAGGTACCTGCACTTTTAGTCCTTCAAGCTTTAGGGTCCATGGCAGCAGCCATTACCTTAGCTCCTTTAGCAAGAATTCACATGAGGCTACTACAATGGCTTTTGGCATCCCAATGGTCCATCTTGACCCATCCAGTAACACATCAAATTTTAATCACCAGTCATTGCAAGAAGGACTTATCCTATCGGATGGCTTCCAAGGAGATCCTCTTAGGCTGTCACTTTGTTCCACCTCAGCCCAAGGCCATAGTAACCATGGATGCCTCCTAGAGGGAATGGGGGGGGTATTATCTGGGTAGAACAGTCCAAGGCACTTGGTCCCTGATAGAGGCCAATTTGCATATCAGTGTTCTGGAATTGCAAGCCTTCCAAAATGCCCTTCCTTGGGAACAATTGAGATTCAGACAAGACAATGTCAGTAGTCTGGTACATCAAAAAACAAAGTGGAACCATGTCTTACCCCCTGTGTCAAGAAGCTGTCAGAGTGTGGCAATGGGCGATATCCTCCAACCATTTTCTATTAATAATGCACATTCCTGAGAACTCAAATGTGATAGTGAACAAGTTGAGCAGGTGCATTCTCCTGCCTCATGAGTGGTCTCTCAATTCCAGTGTGGCAGAGGAGATTTTCCGTCACATGGGCCAGCCTTACTGCAACCTGTTTGCATCGCCCCTGAACAACAAGTGCAGCAGCTACTTCACCCTTATTCCCCTGCAGGGGAGTCCATAAGAAATGCTGTCCTTCATGATTGTCCCTTCGGTCTACTTTATGCCTTTCCCCCCTTCCCACTGATTCCTGTCTTCTTAAATAAAGTCATCAGGTTGAAGAGCAAGGTGATCCTCATTGCACCCTTTTGGCCTCGAGAAGTCTGGTTCCCCTTTAAGTGGCCTCATCTAATTCACCGTCTATGAATTCTGGACCTATTTCCAGATGTTCTGTCTCATCCGGAGGGACTGGTGCACCCCAGTCTTCATAACCTCAGGCTTACAGCTTGGCTGCTCCAATTACGTTAGTCGCTAAGCAAAAAATATTTATCTTCTCCAGTCCAAAAAATTTTACTGACTTCCCATAGACCTTCCACCAGGAAACTTTACTACAGCAAGTAGAAAAGATTTCCTATTTGGGCATATAATAATGGTCTTAACTCATTCTCCGTACCAGTTGAAAAGGTATTGGAGTTTTTATCTATGCTTTTCGAACAAGGAGCCTCTGCTTCTACTATTAAGGTTCATCTAGCTGCTATTTCCAATTTCCACAATGGCTTTGAAGACCATTTACTGATTTCCCATAGATTGTGTAAAGTTTCCTGAAGGAACCCTACTGTTGATCTACCGTATAAAGGCCCTCTACCTCCTTGGGATCTGACTATTGTTCTGCAGTCTTTGGTCCTTTCCCCTTTGAACCGGTAGCTACCTGTCACTTAAAATTTCTGTCATGGAAAACAATTTTTTTTTGATAGACATTACCTCAGCCAGAAGAATTTCCGAAATACAAGCACTAGCTTCAAAGCTCCCATATGTGATTTTTGGGCGTTTATTGAATTACCGAAAATCCTCTTGCTCGAATTAGTAAATGTCAACACATAAACAGCGATACACGAAGACAGCGAACATATAAAACCATGAAATACAAAACGTCGAATCCCCATAGTTGGCCATCTCCACCTCCCGCTACATACTGCCTACCCAAACAAAATAAAAAAAACACACTATACCCACACCTACATTTCACCTACAAATTCCATATCCTAATAAAACCTACATGACACACAAATACATCTAACTATAAAAAATAACACCCGAAAAGTAAAAAAAAAATATTACCGTATATACTCTGCTACTCAACTACATTACTATATATGCACTAAACTTAACTCTATTTCTAACCCTAACATCTAAGTTAAACATACCACTACATAAGGACTTACCTTAACCCGCACCCTAACCCTAATGTCAGTAACTATCGCACACTTACCTTAGGGAGCTATACCGGACAAGGAAATCACCTACTGCCGTGGACAACTATGGCAGTTTGATCTTTGGATCTTCATAGTTCTGGACATTTGCTCTTCTGCCGCTTTGCTGTATACATGTCGATCTTTACGTATTCGCACAAGAGGATTTTTGTTAATTCAATATAGACCTGTGATTTTTTATAAGGATAGGGTTTCACTAAGAACCAACCCATCTTTTCTTCCTAAGGCGGTCTCAGTAACTAATAAGCAAACTATTGACTTGCCTGTTTTCTTTCCAGATTTTTTCCAACAAAGGTGAATATTGCTTACATTTCCTGGATGTTCAGAGGCAGTTACATTACTTCAACAGAACTAAAGAATTTAGCAAGTCTGACCAGTTATTTGTCTCCTTCTGTAATCCATCTCTGCGGAATTCATTTCAAAAGTCATCTTGTCAAGGTAGTTTAGCGGATGTATTACTTTCATCTACAATAAAAAGCATCTCCAATTACCAGCGCCAACAAGAGCGCATTCTACTAGAGCAATAACCATGTCTGCTGCTTTCCATTCCAAGGCTTCCATGGATGAAATATGCGTAGCAGCAACATGGGCTACTCTGCATACCTTTATCACCCATTACAAACTGGATCTGGTCTCCAGTGGAGGAGCATCCTTTAGCTATATGTTTCTCAGGAATATCCTTCCTTAAGACCACTTAAGATCTAAAGTAGCTGGGACTCTTTCTCAAAGGTCAAGGAAAAATGAAGATTGACAACATCAGATTACGAAGTTCTGTTCTTAACATAAGATGTTAAGTTGTCAATCTCGCCTTCATTCTTGCTGGATGGGTTCGGAGCCGATCCTCGGCTCCGACTCGGCACTTGCTAAGCTCGAGAGCTAATTTTACCAGCTCGAGGCAACCCTATATCCCATGATGCAAGGCGGAGATTACTCAGATCTCGTTTGCCGCTTCACTAACGAGGTGCCTTCTTTTACCAGCTTTAGGTAAGTGAACTTTTCAGAGACTTTTGTCTACCCCCTTTAACTTTTTACATATATATATATATATATATATATATATATATATATACTATTTTTTGTTAATTATCGACTCACGTTAACCCTATTCCTGTCAGTGTTCCCTTCTTTTAAGTAAATATTCCCTTACCCCTAGTTAGGCCTTAGGCCTTCCCCTCCCTAAATTTTTTCCTGTCAGGGAATTTTTTGTGTGTGACTGTCTGTTATCCCTGTTAGTTTAATTTAATTTAATTAAATTGTTGGACTGAGTGTGTTTTGTGTGTGAGTGTGTTTCCAGTGTTTCATCGACACAGTTATGTCGAAGGACACTAAGGTCTCAGGCTTCAAGAAGTGTGACTCGTGCTGCCAGAAGATGTCTCTGACAGATGGTCACACTTCTTGTGTTTATTGCCTGGGACCTTCGCACCTGCAGGACTCTTGTGCTATCTGTCATGCTTTCAGCCCAAGAGTCCTGCAGGAACGAAAAAATAAGCTCATTTTAAGGGGCTTATTAAAACGGCGCTGGGGAAGCCCTCGAAACCTGTTAAACCTTCGGCTCAGGCTTCTAAGCCGTCGGCTTCAGGTTCTTCCTCACCAGGTTCGAGATCGGCTCCGGCTGGAGCCGATCTTTCTATACCAGTATCAGTATCGGCTCCATCCGGCGCCGATACTGTCAAGTCTAGACACTCTGTGTCGGCTCCGGTTGGAGCCGACGTATCTTCGGCTCCGATGGCTCCATTGATCTCGAAAAAGAGATCTCGATCCCCTTCTGTGGAATCTATTCATTCGGCTCCGAGATCACCCTTGCTCTCAGAGCGGAGCCATCGGAGCCGATCTTCTCGGTCATCCAGGCTATCTGATCACGACCTTGAGAGAGTGGTGAGTAGACTATTAAAGTCTCAGGCATTGGCCCAAATACTCCATAGCCCATCTCAACAGACGGTAGCTATATCACATCCACCAAACATTCCTCCTTCAACTCTCTTACAGAGCCGGAGCTCCTCGGAACCGGTACCGTTGTGACTTCGGAGCTGATACCACCCCTTTCGGCTCTGTCGTCCTCGGCTCCGATTTCCTCCTTGAGACCTTCATTGGAGGGATCCGGGCGTCTAGTCTCTCTCGTCGGCTCCGAGGGGGCGAGTGGCATCAGACCCTTGTCCGACCCCGTTCTCCCTCTCGGAGCTACGGCGTTGGTGAGCTCGGCCCCGACATCTGCCTCTGAGTCTTCCCTCTTGGTGAGGCCTGGGGTTCCTATCTCTTCGGAGCGGGAACCTTCTGGTCTGTCTGATGGGGGAGCCTTCGAGGTGATGAGAAGTGTACTAGCCCCTGGGCTTAGTCAACGGACAGTTCCATCAGCTCCTCCCACTACAGTGCCTGCTGACGTCTCTTCCCACTCTCTTGCTCCCGGACCCAGAGATCCAACGCCTCAGGTTTCCCCATTGGGAATATCTTCCTCTTCCGAGGCTTCTCCTGATCCGTCAGGAGATCCCCCCCGTAAGAGGACATGTAAGAGGAAACATTTAGACTCCCCTGAGTCTACTACATCAGATACTGACTTGGATGAGTCGGAGGGGTACCCAAGGTCCTCCTCTGAGGATGTCTCATTTTCAGACATCCTTGAAATCCTTAAACAGAGGGGGAACTGGCCCTCCCTTAATCCCTCCGAGGACGAGTCAGTATACCTGGAGGCGTTCAGATCTCGACCCTCCACCTCCTGGGTGTCTCCGCCTTTCGACCCTCTCATGGAAGTAGTGGCTCGGAAGGCGTGGATGGCTCGATTCGTGGAACCTACCCCCAGGAGACCTTCAAAATTTATTACAGCCCCACAAGATAGACAATTCTTAACAAAAGGTGTCCCAGTTGATGCCATGGTGGTGGCTGCTGCCACCAAGAAGGAATTAGCTGATCCTTCAGTACCTGTTCATCCTCCTAGTAAGGATTCCAGGACTATGGACAGGTACGGTAAGCGGATTTTTTCTTCAGCGACTTTTGCCATGAGATCGCTGAACTACTTATGCCACTTCACCCGCCTTCAAAGAGATGTTCTTAAAGAGTTGGGAGAAGTTTTACAGGATCCGTCAGCTGCTTGGTCTCAGGATAAGATTAGCTCACAGCTAGGAATCCTTAACTCCAGTGCTAACTCCTCCATGCGGCTCATTTCTTATGCAGCCGATGGAGCGAGTAGGGCCACAGGCACAGGAGTGGCTTTAAGGCGTCAGTCCTGGATGCGGCTTTGTAATTTTGCAGACCCCTTCAAGGCGTCTTTCACAAACTCCCCTTTTGATGGCTCGACCTTGTTCGGTCCTCAAGTGAAAGACACTTTGACTAGATGCGAACAAGATGGCAAGACTCTTTCTGCCATAGGAGTCCGTTTCTCCACCCCTTCTAGACCTTACCCCAAAGGACAGAAGGGAGGGAAAATGTGTTTCCGCAAATCTCAAGGAGTCACGCCTGGCGACAAAGTCAGTTTGCCCCAGAGGCAGAGGGGTAACAATAATAGACGCCCTAGGGGCAGAGGGGTCCGCAGAATCAGGGTAGCAGAGAGCCTCTTTCTGACAAACCCTTCTAGCATCCCTGAGATGTTGCCCGATTGTCCGCCTTGAGGCAGTCGGGGGGAAATTATCGCTGTACCCAATAGCCTGGCTTTCCCTTTCTCAAGACAAATGGGTACAGTCAATTATATCCGAGGGTTACAAAATTCCCTTTATTCAAACCCCAATTCAACAAAAGGGAACCCTTCCAGACGTTCCACCCGGTCTAAGGGAACTAGCAGTACTAGAAATATCAAAACTGCTAGTAAAAAGAGCCATCCAGCCAGTCCCAGCGGACCAAATAGGATCCGGAATCTACTCAAGGTTCTTTTTAGTTCCAAAAAAGACAGGGGACTGGAGACCAATATTAGATCTGAGCAAACTCAACAAGTTTGTAAAGAATTCAAGATTCCGGATGGTCACGCTTCAGTCCATTCTGCCCTTTCTGGGCAAGGACAATTGGATGTGCTCAATAGATCTTCAGGATGCGTACTATCACATAAAAATTCACAGACGCTCCAGAAGATTTCTCCGCTTTCGGCTGGGGACCAGTCACTTCCAATTCAGAGCCCTGCCCTTTGGACTCACTACAGCCCCCAGAGTGTTCACCAAATGCATGGCAGTGGTTACGGCTCACCTGAGACGTCAAGGATTCCAGGTGTTTCCATATCTAGATGACTGGCTCCTCACTGCCACCAGGCATCAGCTTCTCCAAGCCAGAAATTACACCATTCACACTTGCAGAGGGCTAGGAATTTCTATAAATTTCGAAAAATCTGCCTTGTCAATATATTACTTTTATAGGCGCAAATTTGGACACCGTACAACTTTCTGCAAGGTTGACAGACCAAAGGATCTTGGACATTCAAAGACACGTCCAAGTGATTCTATTCAGCAACAAAATTCAGGCCAGATTTGCTCTGAAACTACTGGGTCTTATGGCGGCCGCCATAACACTTCTTCCCCTTGCCCGCTTTTACATGCGGCTGCTACAGTGGATGCTATTCACCCAATGGTCCTTTGAACAACTTCCCATGCGTCACGAGATCATAGTAACTCCAACTTGCGAAAGACATCTGACTTGGTGGATATCGTCCCCTCAAATCCATCAAGGCAGACCATTTGTTCCTCTTGCCCGGGTTGCCACGGTTACATCGGACGCCTCCCTGATCGGGTGGGGGGGCATTATCAGGGCAGAATGGTCCATGGCACTTGGCAACCTTTCGAGTACCATCTGCACATAAATGTTCTGGAGATGAGAGCAGTGCTTTTAACGATGCAAGCCCTCAACGACTCTCTTCTCCTGGGAACTATTGCAGTCCAAACGGACAATATGTCCGTAGTGTGGTACATAGACAAACAGGGAGGAACCAAGTCCTATCCACTGTGTCGAGAGGCTCTCGGATTTTGGCAATGGGCAATCTCCTCTCACTGATAGCAACGCACATCCCCGGGAAATCTAACATCATAGCGGACAGATTGAGCAGAGCTATTCTCATGCCTCATGAGTGGTCTCTCAAACAGTCAGTGACAGAAGAGATTTTTCAGAAGTGGGGCCTTCCTTGCTGCGACCTTTTCGCTACACCTCAAAACAGCAAATGCCCAGACTTCTTCTCTCTCTTCCCCCTTCCAGGCCATCCCCCCAGAGACGCTCTAACCCAAGATTGGCCCCGGGGACTTCTTTATGCTTTTCCTCCTTTTCCGCTGATACCTCAGCTAATTCAGAACGCAACCGCCTTGAGAGCCAAGTTGATTCTCATTGCCCCTTATTGGCCTCGACAGATTTGGTTTCCGTTCCTACATCATTACCTCTTGGTACAGCCATGGCATCTGGACCCGGTTCCAGATCTTCTGACCCACCAGTCGGGTCAACTGCACCAATCCATACCTTCTCTCAACCTCACTGCTTGGTTGCTCCACTTCCATCCTTAGCCAGGCTTCCTATGATTTCTAATCCTGTACGGGATATCATAGTAGCTTCCCTAAAATCTTCTACCAGAAAGATCTACACTAGTAAATGGCGACGTTTCTCTTTCTGGGCAAAAGCTAGGAACATAGACCCCTATACTGCTCCAATTCATTCGGTGTTGGACTTCCTAGCTGACATTTTTAATTCAGGATCCTCTTCTTCCACAGTGAAAGTTCAACTGGCAGCCATTTCAAATTTTCATATAGGCCTTTTGGACCACAACATTATGTCACATAAACTTTGCAAGGCATTCCTTCGAGGTATCTTTTTATTGAAACCTCCTATTAGAGACCCACACACGACAGTGGGAACTAAATTTAGTTTTAACATCCTTGATTCTTCCCCGTTCGAACCTGCAGCTGCCTGTTCCTTGAAATTGCTTTCTTGGAAGACACTTTTCTAGTTGCCATTACATCTGCCAGGAGAGTATCTGAGCTTCATGCTCTCTGTGTTCGCCCTCCTATCTAATATTCCACAAAGATAGGGTATCCCTAAGAACTAATCCATTTTCTTACCAAAGGTGGCATCTCAGACTAACCTAAATCAGTCCATTGTTCTTCCAGCATTTTTCCGAATTATTCTGATAGAGCTGAACAAAAGTTACATTATCTCGATGTTCACCGTCAGCTGAGATATTATCTGGATAAGACAAAAATTTTTAGGAAATCTGATCAACTTTTCTATCCTATGCAGAGAACAGGAAAGGCCTTCCAGTTTCTAAGGTAACTTTATCTAGGTGGCTGTCTTCCGTGATCACTTACATTTATCAGCTCAGAGGCAAAGAGTTGGTTTCTAACCCAAAAGCCCATTCTACCAGAGCTCTTGCTACATCTACAGCTTTTCAAGCTAGACTTCCAATAGACACTATTTGTGCAGCAGCCACATGGGCCTCTCCTCATACCTTTGTCTCACATTACAAATTAGATTTGGTCTCCAGAGACAGAGCAAATTTTGGTTCCATCGTTCTCAAGAGTCTGTTCCATTGAGCCACCCAGGATAGAGGTGCTAGGGACGCGGTCCCATCCAGCAAGAATGAAGGCGAGATTGACAACTTAACATTTAGAAGTTATGTACCTACCATAATGTTCCATGTTAGTTGTCTTCTCTCTTCTTTCTGCGTCCCTCCTTCCCCCTAGCCTGGTCAGACCGAGAAGATTATACATCTTCTATTAAGAGGTTATTACCCTTTTCTAGCTGTTCAACTCCTAGTGTCACTAGATTATGTGGATCCTTTCTAGAGGGTTATGATGTTATTTAGTATTTTTTATTTCTTCCTCCTAAGTGGGAAGAAAATACTGCTATTTCTTTAACTACCAAACGAGATCTGAGTAATCTCCGCCTTGCATCATGGGATATAGGGTTGCCTCGAGCTGGTAAAATTAGCTCTCGAGCTTAGCAAGTGCCGAGTCGGAACCGAGGTTCGGCTCCGAACCCATCCAGCAAGAAAGAAGGCGAGAGAAGACAACTAACATGGAACGTTATGGTAGGTACATAACTTCTAATTTCCATCTGTGTTGTCGATCTTCATTTATCCTTGACACCCCACCCTTCTTCCCCCTCCTGCAGATTCTTCAGAGGATCAGACCCTTGTCCTAGTAACTTTATCAGGTTTGACCTTGGACATAGCCTCTTCAATTTCATATATACATTTTCTCTATCTTCCTGGGTGGCTGCAAACACGATCTGAGGTAATTTTGAGAGGGATGTTGTGGGTAGTGACTTAGCTGGAGAGTTTTTGGCTTGTGTGAGCTGTATAACAGCTGAGCCAGATCCAAGGATCAGAACTGAGTTCCAAAGGTCAAGGATAAATGAAGATTGACAACACAGATGGAATGTTATGGTAAGAACATAACTTCTTATTTTCCTACCTGAGGTCTGATTTTGCACCCATATCCACATCATTCTCAGTTGGAAATAAGACTTTTGGTCTATTCCAGTCTTTCCCCTGTGGACAAAGAAGGAAAGGCCTTCTTCCCACTTCTGAGGCGGTTGCCTAGTCCTCGGCTTTGATCACAGTGGCTGCTGTGGCCGCCTCTCCTTCTCTTGCCCTTGCTTTTCCTCCCCCCCAGGCTGGGACTCAACCTCTCGTTTCAAAGCCTGCGGAAGCAGAGCAGAAAAGGGGCAGAGAAAAGGAGAGAGAGCCAAAACCTAGAACGGAGAAATGCAAGAGGTCATGATAAGAGAATATTTCCTTATTCTACTTTGGCATATAGAATTCTTACCTGTTAGATGCACATATGGAAGTTTATTCTTTTTTTGTGCAGACCAATGGAGAGAGTTATCTACTATGCTTTTTCCTGAAGGTAGTGGCTATCTGAATTCTACTGACATTTTCTGAAATATCACAACATGTCGTAGAGTATGCATTATTGTGCAGGTACTGTGTCTAAGGCCACTGCTTCTGCAACAGTCTTGAGGAAATATGCCTAGGTGCTTAATCAAAGATCTGAAGTAGTTTAGTTCATTCGGTCTTCAACCTGTGAGATACCGGATCTGTATCGGATCCAAGCCGGCAATCTTACTAGCATCTGCTCCGAGCTCCAAGCTCCTCCCCTTCCCCATAATACACCTTCACTAGCTTCCAACCCCCAGATCTCATTTGCAGCAGCTAGCTGAAGCATCGTGATCTCCAGAGCTCCGAGTAGTAAGTGGGTATTAAAGGCTTTAGAAAGTCTTTTTTCTCTACTAACTTTAGGATAGTGATAGTGTAGGTTCCACTTTCTCCTCCCCTCGCTTGGTGTGTCAAGTGTTCACTTTTTAGTGTTGTTTAGCTTAGTTTTAGCGTAGTTTGTGAGAGTATTTGCTTCCCCTCCCCAGTCAAGTTTGTTTTGTGTGTGTGTCGTGAGTGGTGTTTGTCACTGAGACAAATAATATTTTTTCTTTTCCCACCGGTATTATGGCTGATAACCTGGTGTGTAAAAGGTGCACTGAGTGTGAACATGAGTTGTCCCCAGCAGATGGCCACACTCTTTGTCTATTGTGCTTGGGTGTGGCCCATTTTAGTACAGACTGTGCTCTATATGCGTGGGTTTTAACCCACGCGCAGTCAAGGACTGGAAGGCTAAGTTGGCTTTGAAAGGCCTTCTTCCCACTTCTGAGGCAGTTGACTTGTCCTCAGCTTTGATCACAGTGGCTGCTGTGGCCGCCTCTCCTTCTCTTGCCCTTGCTTCTCCTCCCATTCAGGCTGGGACTCAACCTCCCATTTCAAAGCCTGTGGAAGCAGAGCAGAAAAGAGGCAGATAAAAGGAGAGAGAGCCAAAACCTAGAATGGAGAAACGCAAGAGGTCTCCGAACCTCCATTTGTCTGTTAAGACTCATAGGATCCGTGACTCCCCTTGACTCCAATCTCTGAGGTTTTCCCAGGAGCTCGGTGCCCCGACCTGCAAGGTCAGAGTCATTGGCCTCGTCAAGGTCCACTCGGTCCTTATCAGAAGTCGACATGAATAAAATGATGAGGAGGTTCATTCGTACTCAAATCCAGATGGGAGTCTTGCCAGCCCCCTCTCTCTCAGGAGTGGGGAGCTCACTTCCTTTTTTTCAACCAATTTCTCCTTCTCCGATCTGTCCACCGGGTTCGGAGGATGGCTTTAGTCAGGGGGTCGGCGCCGAGGATACCTGCTTCCTCGATGCCGACAGCTGCCTGGAGAGTGTCGGATCCGACTAGCTCAGATCCGAGGTGCTCTCAGAGCTGGAGCTTGGGTGTCGGATCCGAGGGAGTGGAACTTTTTTCATCGGCTCTGCCTTTGTCGGGCCAAGTTCCCTCCCTCGGAGTGCAGTCCACTTCGGGCCTGGCTCCGATACTCTCGTCGGACCTGGGGAGACCGGCTTCCTTATTGGTTCCACAGGAGGTTCGTTCTCCCTTGGCGTGCGACGGGGTAGAAAGGGATGTTATGTAGTCCAATCTCACCTACATTCTTACCCGTGGGTTCGGAGCCGAATGTCGGCTCCGACTCAGCCAAACTTTTCTAGCTCGAAGTCTTTCTATTGGCTGGGCTAAGATGGTATCCCATACTGCACTGCTCTATATCCCTAGATCTCGTTTGCCGCTCGTGTAGCTCGAACGTGGTCTCGCTTTTGGCTGTGGCTAAGTACCTTTTTTCTTCTTCTGGAGAGAGTTTATTACAAACAAAAAGCTATTTTAATAGTTGTTGCTAGTTTGGTGTTATTTGTGGAAAATTTTTTGTGTGTGTGATTCTTTCTGTGGTATCCCACTAGCTGTTCCAACGGGCTAAGCCCATTTCAGTTAGAGGACCTAGTCTGTCCCCTTGCTTCTCTGTGTTCTAACTTCTGGTCTAAAACCGTTTAATCTAGAGGTTTTAGTCCTAATCCCTTTTTGTGTATGTGTTAGACGATTGTTTATTAGAGTTTGTTAGCGGTAGTTTTTTTCCCGCGCTAAGTGTGGTGTAGTCTGTGACTGTTTTTTTCCAGTCGGTTCCGTACCTGTGATTTTTCGTCTTGGTGATTGTTGTTAATTCCTTACAATGTCTAAAGATTCTAAGAAGCAAAAGCCCTCGGGCTTCAAGAAATGCTCAAAGTGTGGCTATAAAATGTCCATTACCGATGGACATTCGGTATGTGTATATTGTCTGGGAGCAATCCATCTACAGGAGTCTTGCAGCTTCTGTCATGCATTTAGTCCTAGGGTGCTTCAGGAAAGAAAGAATAAGTTAATTCTGAAGGGACTTCTGAAACCCTCCTTCGAAGAAGGTCTGGAATCTGCTTCCAGCTCTAAAGCCAAAACCACAAAATCAAAAAAGAGGTCTCCGGCTCCTTCAGTCTCCTTGGAGCCACTGGGGAAAGTAGCTAAATCAGCTTCGACATCCTCAGCTCCACTGTCTTCGGGGCCGCAGGAAGTGTCAGTGATGATGGAACCGGCGTTGGCTCCAGTTTTATTGGAACCTATTCGGAGCCGATCGCCTAGTATTAGGCAAGTATCACCTGAGAGGAGATCTCGATCTCCCTCCCTGTCCTCCAAATCCTCCAGGACTTTATCAGATGTGGACGTCGATAGAATGGTGCAGAGACTCCTTCAGTCACCGGTCTTGGCAAAATTGTTCTCGGCTCCATCTCACTCGGCTCCGGAGCCCATCCCGTAACCTACTTCGATTTTTCCTCCTCCGAGCCCATCCCAGCCTCCGGAGCCGGAGTGTTCGGCTCCGTGTGATGTTTCCAGGTCAGTTCTGATGGCCCCTCCTGGCTGCTTGTCGGTGCCAGTGTCAGCTCCGACCCCGTCTGCGTCGTCCACGGGATTCAGGACTCGGGATTCTTCATTCGGACCCGAGGGAGAGGCTTCGGGACATCTCTCGGTTCCTATTTTCCCTCTCGGTGCTTCGTCGCAGGGAAGTCTGACTCCTGTCATGGCTTCGGAGGCTGGTCGCTCCTCGGAATCAGGGGGGGCCAGCCTTTGAAGCCATGCGGAGTGCGCTGGCCAGATCATCAGCGACATCATGCGGGTCAGCCATTCTGTCTCCTACCACTCCAGTGCGGGTCTCTGATCACCACCTATCCTTAGACAGCGGAGCCCCAAGGCCTCAGGGTACCCCCATGAGTGGTCCCCAAGTTTCTGAGGGCCCCACAGAGTGTTTGCCTGAGGAGCCCCCTAGAAAGAAAACGTGCAAGAGGAAGCACATAGACTCCCAGGATGAGTCTCTCACCTCAGATACTGACCTCGAGGAATCGGAGGGGTCCCCCAAGTCATCCTCTGAGGATGTTTCTTTCTCTGACATCCTAGAGATATTGAAACAAAGAGGTGACTGGCCGTCCAAAGCCTTCTCCGAGGAGGAGTCGGTCTTCCTGAAGGCCTTCGGTGCTCAGCCCTCCGCCTCCTGGGTGTCCCCACCCTTCGACGAGTTCCTGGATTTGATTTGTCGAAGGGTGTGGGAGAACCCTGACTCTGTGGAACCAGTCCCCAGGAGACCCAATAAATTTCTGTCTGCTCCCCCGGGTAAGGAATTTCTGTCCAATGGAGTCCCGGTGGATGCCATGGTGGTGGCAGCGGCCACTCAGAAGGAATTAGCCAAGACTTCTTCCACCGTCCATCCTCCTACAAGGAGTCTAGGACCATGGACCGGTACGGGAAGCGTACCCTCTCTTCAGCGACCTTTACCTTACGGTCGCTGAACTACTTATCTCACTTTACGTGGCTCCAGAGAGATCTCCTCAAGGAGCTTGGAGATGCTCTAATGGGTAACATTTCTTGAGGCGGTGGCCCAGATGGTGAATGCCCAGATGTCTACCCTCAATTCCATCATTTACTCCTCCATGAGGCTGATTTCATATGCAACCGAGGGAGCGAGTAGGGCAGCAAGCTCAGAAGTCACCCTTAGGAGGCAGGCCTGGATGCGCCTTTGTCATTTCGTGGAGGCCTTCAAGTCTTCATTCACCGACACCCCCTTTGATGGTTCCTCTTTGTTCGGAACCAAGGTGAAAGACACCCTCATCAGGTGCGAGCAGGAGGGAAACACTCTGTCTGCTGTAGGGGTCTGTTTTTCCCTTCCCTCTAGACCTTATCCCAAGGCCCAGAGGGGTGGAAACATGTGGTTCAAGAAATCACAGAGGTTTTTTCCCGGTGCACAAGGTGAGACCCCCTCCAGAGGCAGGGGGGGGTTATTCAGGAAGACACCGCCCTAGAGGCAGAGGAGGCCCCCGCAACTCGGGAGACCGCGATTCCTTTCGAGGTTCTCCCTACCGTCGCTCCTGATGGGAGGCCCGACTGTGCGTTTCCGGAGCCAGTCGGGGGTCGAATATCATTATACCCGGAGGCCTGGCAAGACATCACCCAGGACCAATGGGTTTTACGAATAATTTCCGGAGGTTATGTCATTCCCTTTTCATCAGACCCCCCCCCCCTCCAGTCAGGAAAATCCCGGATGTTCCACCCAATCAAAGGGATTACGCAGCTTCAGAGGTTTCAAAGCTGCTAGAGAAAGGAGCCATCCAACATGTCCCCAGACCAGATCAGATTAGGGACTTACTCAAGGTTCTTTTTGGTGCCGAAAAGAACAGGGGACCTGAGACCCATATTAGATCTCAGCCGATTGAACAACAATATACAAATGTCCAAGTTCCGAATGGTCACATTGCAGTCTATTCTCCCATTGTTGGGAAAAGAAGTATGGATGTGCTCCATCGACCTCTAGGATGCGTACTACCATATCAAAATGGACAGGGCATCCAGGAGTCACCTATGCTTCCGGCTGGGAGCCAGTCATTTTCAGTTTCGAGCTCTGCCCTTTGGTCTCACCACAGCCCCCAGGGTGTTCACCAAATGCATGGCAGTGGTGACTGCTCACTTGAGACATCTAGGATTCCAGGTGTTTCCATATCTGGACGACTGGCTCCTCACTGCCACCACCAGGCATCTACTAATTCAGACCAGGGGCGCCACTATAACTCTGTGTCAGCAGTTGGGCATAACATTGAACTGGGAAAAATCTGCCTTGTTGCCCTCACAGCATGTCACTTTTATAGGTGCAAAGCTAGACACCGTCCTCATGCGGGCGTTTCTACCACAGGAAAGAATCAGAGTCCTACAAGAACAAGTTCACGCCCTGCTCCCTCTGAGAAGAGTGAAGGCAAGATGGGTTCTTCAACTCCTGGGGACCATGGCTGCAACAATTATGTTAGTCCCCCTAGCAAGGTTACATATGGGACTCTTTCAGTGGCTTCTCTTTGCCCAATGGTCTCTCCAACGGCTTCCACTTTCTCACCCTATTCTACTCACATACAGGTGCAAACTGGATCTCAGTTGGTGGCTTTGCATCAACAACCTGGACACTGGAAAACCCTTTGTTCTGCCGCCCCCGATTGCCAAGGTAACCACGGATGCCTCCCAGATGGGGTGGGGCATTATCTAGGCAGGACAGTCCAAGGCACATGGCAAGAGCACGAGATGCATTTGCATATCAACGTCCTGGAGATGAGAGCTGTGGTACTTGCGTTGCAGGCACTTCAGAGCTTTCTCCCTCTCGGGACTATTGCAATCCACTCGGACAATATGTCAGTGGTGTGGTATCTGAACAAGCAGGGAAGAACCAAGTCATTTCCCCTGTGCAGAGAGGCCATGCGAGTGTGGCAGTGGGCAGTGTCTTCTCAACGTTTTCTGGTGGCAGTGCACATTCCGGGGAAGTCCAGCGTGATCGCAGACAGGCTAAGCAGAGCTATTCTGATGCCTTATGAGTGGTCCCTGAAATGTCAAGTGGCGGAACGGATTTTCCGCAGATGGGGTCAGCCTTGCTGCGACCTTTTTGCCCGCCCTTCAATGCCAAATGCATCAGCTACTTCACGTTGATCCCCCCTCAGGGAGAGTCACCCAGGGACGCTCTAGTCCACGATTGGCCCTCCGGTTTACTATATGCTTTTCCTCCGGTCCCCTTACTGTCGAAGGTGATTCAGAAAATGCAATCTTTGGGAAGCAGTATGATTCTGATTGCCCCACACTGGCCTCGTCAGGTTTGGTTCCCCTTTCTCCATCCCTACCTCGTGGACGCGCCTTGGATTCTGGACCCATAACCAGACTTACTGATACACATTTCAGGGCAGCTCCATCCCTCTCTGCGGACCCTCCGGTTAACAGCCTGGCTGCTCCACTTCCGTCATTAGTTAGGCTTCATCATTTTTCGCCGGAGGTAGTTCATATTTTATCTTCCTCTCATAAGCCCTGTACCAGGAAGATTTATTCCAGCAAATGGAAGAGATTTTCAATCTGGGCTCATACCCAAGGGATTGACCCTTACATGGCTCCAATTCCATCTGTTTTGGAGTTCTTGTCTATGCTTTTTCGCCAGGGCTCAGCATCTGCCACCATTAAAGTCCAATTGGCAGTGATCTCTAACTTTCATGTCGCTAATGAGTCTAGTCTGATGGCTCACAGACTCTGTAAGGCTTTCCTCAAGGGCACGCTGTTATTCCGTCCTCCTGTATCGGAACCTGTCATGCCTTGGGATTTAAATTTTGATGTTAAGTTGTCTATCTCGCCTTCATTCTTGCTGGATGGGTTCGGAGCCGACCTCGGCTCCGACTCGGCCACTCTAAAAGCTCGAGAGTTGGTTCCACCGGCTCGAGGCTCCCCTTATATCCCATAATGCTAGGCGAGAGTTACCTCAGATCTCGTTTGCCGCTGCAGCTTCGAGGTTGGTTTTTTTCTACCGGTTCGTGGTAAGTAATATTTCTTGTTGAAATTAGTCTTAAAAACCCCTTTAACCTAATATTTTTTCTTAGTGTAGTTTAGTAAAATCTTTATCCCCTTCAAAAAAATTTTCCGTTTTTTCCTCAAGAACCTTAGGTTCTTCCCTAGGGCCTATAGGCCTTTTCTACCCTAGTGGAGTGTGTGTGTTTTATTTATTTTATTTTAAAACCCTACTTTCTGGTTTTATTATTTTTTTATCTTGACAGGGTGTAACTAGTGTGTTTGTGTGTGTGTTTGTGTACACCTGTTAAAAATGTCAAAAGAAGCAAAGGTCTCCGGATTCAAGAAGTGTGATGCGTGCTGTCAGAAAATGTCTCTGACAGACGCTCACACTTCTTGTGTCTACTGTCTGGTGCCTTTGCACCTGCAGGACTCCTGTGCTGTGTGCCATGGCTTCAGCCCCAGGGTCCTGCAGGAAAGAAAGAATAAATTAATTCTTAGAGGCTTATTTAAGCCAGAGGATTCCCTGTCTGTTTCTTCAGGGAAGCCCTCTAAGACATCTAAGTCTTCGGCTCCAGCAATTGAGCCGAGACCTAAGGTTTCTCAACCTTTGCCTTTATCGGCTCCGGCTGGAGCCGATAAGTCTCAATCCACAGTTTCTGTGGATCCTCGCTCGGCTGGAGCCGAGGTACAGTTCCGTGTCGGCTCCGACCAGACCTTCGGAGCCGACAACTAGGAAGAGGTCCAGGTCACCATCTCTTGGCTCCGTTCATTCGGCTCCAGGATCTCCCCTGCTGTCTGAACGGAGCCACAGATCTCACTCCTCTAGGTCATCGAGGTTGTTGGATCATGACCTTGAGAGGGTAGTGAGTCGACTACTTAAGTCCGAGGCACTGGCCCAGATGCTTCAGAGCCCGACTCATCAGTCGATGCCTGCCCCGGTCCATCAACTTATTCCTCCTTCGACTCCTTTGAGCTCGGAGCCGGGTCGTGTCGGAACCGAGACTGTGTTAGCGTCGGAGCCGATACAATTGTCTTCGGCTCCGTCGTCGGCTCCGTTTTCTTCCTTGGAAGAATCTCGGCGCCGGACTTCCCTCGTCGGCTCCGAGGGGGTGAGTGGCATCGGACCCTTGTCCGACCCCCCTCTCCCTCTCGGTGCTTCGGCGCTGGTGAGTTCGGCTCCGACATCGGCCTCGGAGCCATCACTGTCGGTGCCGAGGGAGGTTCTTAGCTTCTCGGAGCGGGGACCTCTGGCTCTGCCTGACAGGGGTGCATTCGAGGTCATGCGGAGTGTGTTAGAGCCTGGCTCTACTCCACAGTCGGCTCCGTCCGCCCCTCCCTCTATGGTGCCTCAGGCTAAGTCGACTCACTCCCTCATCCAGGACTGCAGAGAGCCAGCTCCTCAGGAGCCCCCTATGGGGATTTCATCCTCTTCCGAGGCCTCTCCTGATTTGGCAGAAGAGCCCCCTCGGAAGAGGAAGTGTAAGAGGAAACACATTGACTCACCTGAGTCCATCACGTCAGACACAGATTTGGATGATTCTGAGGGTTCCCCCCGTTCCCCTTCTGAAGATGTCTCATTTGCAGACATTCTGGAGATCCTGAAACAGAGGGGAAATTGGCCAGCCCTCAACCCTTCGGAGGACGAATCTGTGTATCTTGAGGCATTTGGCTCTCGTCCTTCCACCTCCTGGGTGTCCCCCCCCTTCGACCCCCTCATGCAGGTGGTTGCTAAGAAGGCATGGACGGCTCCTGATTCAGTGGACCCCACTCCAAGGAGACCCTCCAAGTTCATTACAGTTCCAACAGACAAACAATTTTTAACAAAAGGAGTTTCTGTGGATGCTATGGTGGTAGCTGCTGCCACTAAGAAGGAGCTAGCTGATCCTTCAGTACCTGTCCATCCACCTAACAAGGAGTCTAGGTCCATGGATAGGTACGGGAAGCGGATGTTTTCGTCAGCGACGTTTACCATGCGTTCGCTGAACTACCTGTGCCATTTTACTCGTCTTCAAAGGGACTTGATCAAGGAAGCGAGTGAAATGTTAAAGGACCCTACAGCTGTGGATTTCCAAGATAAGATGAACACGCAGCTGGCTACCCTTAATTCCATAACCAACTCCTCCATGCTCCTCCTTTCTTACGCGGCTGATGGAGCGAGCAGAGCCGCAGGCACAGGTGTGGCCTTACGTAGGCATGCCTGGATGCGGCTATGCAATTTTGCGGACCCCTTCAAAACGTCTTTCACGAACTCCCCGTTTGATGGATCATCCCTTTTTGGTCCTCAAGTGAAAGAAACCTTGACTAGGTGCGAGACTGATGGCAAGACCCTTTCTGCTGTCGGAGTCCGTTTTTCTACTCCTTCCAGGCCTTACCCCAAAGGCCAGAAGGGTGGAAAGATGTGGTTCCGTAAACAATCTCAAGGGACTTCGCCTGACGACAGAGTCGCTTTTCCGCCAGAGGCAGAGGTGGGAATAACAATGGTAGACGTCGCCCTAGGGGCAGGGGGGGTCCGCAGAACCAGGGCATACGGGAAGCTTTCCCTGACAAGCCCTTTCAGCACCCCTGAGGTGTTGCCCGACTGCCCATCTTCGGAGGCAGTCGGGGGAAGATTGTCACTGTACCCAGAAGCCTGGCTATCCCTGACTCAAGACAAATGGGTACAGTCCATCATTTCCGAAGGCTATTCTATCCCCTTTCTTCGTTTTCCAAATCAGTCAAAAAAATCCCTTCCAGATGTTCCACCCGCTCAAAGGGATCTAGCAGTTTTGGAGATTTCAAAACTACTTGCAAAAAGAGCAATTCAACCAGTTCCAGCAGACCAGCAAGGATCCGGAATCTACTCAAGGTTCTTTTTAGTTCCAAAGAAAACAGGGGACTGGAGACCAATTTTGGATCTCAGTATCTTGAACAAATCAGTCAAGAAAACAAGATTTCGGATGGTCACGCTGCAATCCATCCTTCCCCTTTTGGGCAAAGGAAACTGGATGGGCTCCATAGACCTTCAGGATGCGTACTATCACATAAAGATGAACAGACGCTCCAGAAGATTCCTCCGCTTCAGGCTGGGAACCAGTCATTTTCAATTCAGGGCCCTGCCCTTTGGTCTCACCACTGCCCCCCGGGTGTTTACCAAATGCATGGCAGTGGTAGCTTCTCACCTGAGACGTCAAGGATTCCAGGTGTTTCCATATTTGGACGACTGGCTCCTCACAGCTCCCACCAAGCATCTCCTTCTGATGGCCAGAGATTACACTTTTCGCGTTTGTCAAAAGCTGGGCATTTCAATAAATTGCGAAAAGTCTGTTTTGTCGCCTTGTCGTACTATTACCTACATAGGCGCACATCTAGATACAATAAACATGTCGGCAAGACTGACGCATCAGAGAATATCAGACATTCACAAATTGGTATCACTCCTTCTCAACAACAACAGAATCAAAGCCAGATTAGTTTTAAAGGTGTTGGGGATTATGGCAGCGGCCATACCTCTGCTTCCATTAGCCAGATACCACATGCGGATCCTTCAATGGATGCTATTTACTCAATGGTCATACCAGGAACTTCCAATGTCTCACACCATTATGATCACGCAAGCGTGCAAAAAGCATCTCATGTGGTGGGTGTCTTCCCCCCAGCTCCTATCGGGAAGACCCTTTGTTCCTCCTCCTCCGGTTTCTATTCTGACAACGGATGCCTCCCTGATCGGGTGGGGGGGCATTATCAGGGCAGGACGGTCCAGGGCACATGGCAACCAAACGAATGCCACTTGCACATAAATGTTCTGGAGATGAGAGCAGTGCTTTTAGAGTTGCAAGCTCTTCAAGACTCTCTTCCTTTGGGAACAATTGCAATCCAGACAGACAATATGTCTGTAGTGTGGTACATCAACAAACAAGGCGGAACCAGATCATACCCCCTGTGTCGAGAAGCACTCAGACTGTGGCAATGGGCGATTTCTTCTCAGCGTTTTCTGATAGCAACGCACATCCCCGGGAAGTCCAATCAAATTGCGGACAAGTTGAGCAGAGCTATACTCATGCCTCACGAGTGGTCTCTGAAAGACTCGGTAGTGAGAGAAATCTTTCTCAAGTGGGGTCAGCCTTGCTGCGATCTTTTTGCTACTCCCCAAAACAGCAAGTGCAGAGAATATTTCACCCTATTCCCTTTATCAGGCCAATCCAGCAGAGACGCCCTAGTCCAAGTTTGGCCCCGGGGACTTCTGTATGCTTTTCCTCCCTTCCCACTAATCTCTCAAGTGATACAGAAAGCTATCGCTCAGAAGGCCTCATTGATCCTCATTGCTCCTTACTGGCCTCGACAGGTGTGGTTCCCCTTTCTACATCAATTTCTATTGGAGCAACCGTGGCATCTGGACCTAGTTCCAGATCTTTTGATCCATCAGTCGGGTCAGTTTCATCGCTCCCTCCCCTCTCTGAACCTCACTGCTTGGTTCCTCCAGTTCCAACCTTAGCCAGGCTTCCTCAGCTATCTCATTCTGTTCGAGATATCTTGATAGCTTCTCATAAATCTTCCACTCAGAAGATTTATTTGAGTAAGTGGAAACGCTTCACATATTGGGCTCAAGGAAAGGACATAGATCCTTTCACTGCTTCCATCCAATTAGTCCTTGATTTTCTGGCTGAACTTTTCCATGCAGGTTCATCTCCCTCTACGCTTAAAGTTCAATTGGCAGCTATTTCTAACTTTCATGTGGGAATTTCTGAATCTGCCTTAATGTCCCACAAGCTTTGCAAAGCCTTTTTGAAAGGAGTCTTTCTTCTCAGGCCTCCTATAAGAAATCCTCCTTCTCCTTGGGACCTAAATTTAGTTCTTGCTTCTTTGATTCTTCCCCCTTTCGAACCTGCAGTCTCCTGTTCATTAAAATTGCTGTCATGGAAGACTCTTTTTCTGGTAGCTATTACTTCAGCCAGAAGAGTTTCAGAGCTTCAAGCACTCAGCTGTCGCCCTCCTTATCTTTTGTTTCATAAGGACAGGGTATCCTTACGAACGAACCCTTCCTTTTTGCCTAAGGTTGTCTCAACGTCAAATCTAAATCAAAGCATTGACCTCCCTGTCTTTTTTCCAGAATACTCCAATAGGTCTGAACAAAAATTACACTGCCTGGATGTTCACCGTCAATTGAGGTACTACTTGGACAGAACAAAACAATTCAGAAAATCCGATCAGCTGTTTGTCTCCTATGCAGAAAACAGAAAGGAACTTTCAGTTTCAAAGGTATCACTATCCAGATGGCTAACATCATTGATTTCTCTTGTATATTTATTTATTTATTTATTTTACATTTGTTGACCGGGCTAGTCTAGCTGGATACATGTCCTTTTTCAGTAGAGGCCCGGGGAGAAAAGCTCCAACATAATGACATGACATCTGTACAAATAACACGCAATGAGGAAGGATTAACATAGGATGAGAAAAAAAAACAATTGCAGCAGGCTATACAAAAAACATTAAATATTCAATTATAAGGTTGAGGTGATAACATAGAGGGAACAGTAATAAAGGAATTAAAGTCAAAGAAGGGGTGGCGGATTGGGAGAAGCGAGTCCTAGGTTAGTCTGGTTCAGTACAGGGACACAGCCAGTGTGAGTTAAGATATTCTTTGAGATTATTTTTAAATTGGTTAAGTGAGGTCATATTTAAGTAGTTAAGTAAGTATATGAACTTAGACATCAAAAGCTGCCTAATAAACCTAAGGCCCATTCCACCAGAGCTTTGGCTACTTCTTTAGCCTTCCAAGACAGACTGCCTATTGACACCATTTGTGCAGCGGCTACTTGGGCTACTCCTCACACGTTCATTTCTCATTATAAGTTGGATTTAGCTTCTAGGCATAGAGCTAACTTTGGTTCCACTGTTCTCAGGAGTCTGTTCCGTTAGGCCACCCGGGACAAAGTGCTAGGACGGTCCCATCCAGCAAGAATGAAGGCGAGATAGACAACTTAACATATAGAAGTTATGTTCTTACCATAACGTTCCATGTTAGTTGTCTTCTTCTCGCCTTCTTCTTGCGTCCCACCCTCCTTCCCCCTGGCCTGGACAGACCTAGAGGAGTTGTGATTGTGACCTCTCTTTCTACCACCTCTTTCTTAAGACATATGCTGTTCTGCATATTTCCTGGTTCAGGATGTAGGTCACCCTTCTTCTTCCTGTTGTTAGAGGTGGACTCTGTTTACAGTTATACTGTTACTTTTATAAGCTGGGGTTAGCTTATAAACGAGATCTGAGGTAACTCTCGCCTAGCATTATGGGATATAAGGGGAGCCTCGAGCCGGTGGAACCAACTCTCGAGCTTTTAGAGTGGCCGAGTCGGAGCCGAGGTCGGCTCCGAACCCATCCAGCAAGAAGAAGGCGAGAAGAAGACAACTAACATGGAACGTTATGGTAAGAACATAACTTCTATTTCTACAGGCTCTTACTTCATCACCCTTTGAACCTGCAGCTGCTTGTGATTTAAAATTCTTGACCTGGAAGACTGTCTTTTTAGTAGCCATCACATCAGCCAGATGCGTTTCAGAGATTCAAGCTCTATCAATAAAACCACCATACTTGATTTTTCATAAAGACAGGGTTTCTCTCAGGCCGAACCCTTCCTTTCTTCCCAGGGTGGCGTCTATCAGAAATCTTAATCAATCTATTGAGTTGCCAGTGTTTTTTCCCCAGTTCTCAAACAAGGCAGAATTTAAATTTCATCAATTGGATGTACACAGGCAATTACGTTTTTTTCTGCACAGAACCAAAGACCTCAGAAAATCTGATCAGTTGTTTGTTTCCTTTTCGGAAAACAGAATTGGGTCTCCTGTCTCCAAAGTCACACTGTCCAGGTGGATATCCAGTTGCATCTCCTTCATTTATTCCTCCGGGGGTAAAGATGTACCGTTCCCGGTGAAGGCTCACTCTACTCGGTCTGTATCTACATCTACAGCCTATCAGGCCAGATTGTCTATGGATGATATTTGTGCTGCGGCTACTTGGGCATCTCCTCACACCTTTGTTACTCATTACAATTTGAATGTGGTATCTAGGGGCAGGTCTTCCTTTGGTTCCACAGTGCTCAGGAGTATTTTCCACTGAGCCTCCCAAGATTTTGGTGCTGGGGACGCTGTCCCACGGGTAAGAATGTAGGCGAGATTGGACTACATAACATCAAGAAGTTATGTATTTACCATAACGTTCGATGTATGTAGTCCATCTCTCCTCACATTCTTACTTACCACCCCTCCTTTCCACTTCCTGGAGGATCTGGAGGTTAGGACTGGTTTTCAGAGCTCCCTTCACTCTTGGCTTGTTCTTCCTTTCCTTGGGTGTTGTTATGCATGGAGAATGAGTGCTGGTGTTCGCAGCAAACTAGTCTGGGGATATAGAGCAGTGCAGCATGGGATACCATCTTAGCCCAGCCAATAGAAAGACTTCGAGCTAGAAAAGTTTGGCCAGGTCGGAGCCAACATTCGGCTCTGAACCCACGGGTAAGAATGTGAGGCCAGATGGACTACATACATATAACGTTATGGTGAGTACATAACTTCTTGTTTTCCCCGCTGGATCAATACCCCTGACTATCCCCTCGGACACTGCCTCGACCCCTTCGGCTCGTTCTATGATTTCCATCATTTTACTAGAGGGACAGCCCGTGCTCGAGGAGCCCCAGTCAGTTCCCCCTGAGGAACAAGTGGTTTGCGAGCCCCTCCCCCCCCTCGGAGAGCCCCACCGGAGATGTGCCTCTCAAGCATACGTGTAAGAGGAGATACTTGAACTCCCCCAAGTCCCTCACCGAAGATATGGACTTGGATGATGGGGAAGGTTCCCCCAGGTCATCTCCTGAGGATGTCTACTTTGGAGACATCTTGGAAATCCTTCACCACCGAGGAGGTTGGTCTGCCCCCAAACCTTCTTCTGATGAGTCTGTGCTCCTGGTGGCTTTCGACACGGGCCCATCTATTTCCTGGTTGTCCCCTCCTGCAGAACCCTTGGTAGACCTGGTCACCTCATGGACATGGAAGGAGCCGGACACCGTGGAACCAATTCCCAAAAGGCCTGACAAGACCTTAAGTCCACCTTCGGATAGGCCAGCATGGAACAAGGGCTCCCCCGTAGACGCCATGGTGGAAGCAGCAGCCACAAAAAAGGAACTAGCCCAGGATAGTTCCTCGGTTCATCCTCCTGACCGAGAGTCACGGATGATGGACCACTTAGGGAAGCAAGCTACCTTTTCTATTAGGGCGCTGACCTACCTGGTCCACATCACGAGACTCCAGCATGACCTGGTCAAGGAGGAGTCTCCTCCTAAGTCCGTGTTGCAGGAGGACAGGGACTCGTTCTCCGTGAGGATGGCCACTTTGAAGGCAGTCTCCAACACGTCCATGCGACTCCTTTCTCATGCTACTGAAGGAACGGCTAGGGCGGCTGGTTCCAGTGTGTCCATGAGGTGCAACTCCTGGCTCAGACTATGCCAATTCTTGGAAACTTTCAAGGCGTCCTTTGCCAATACCCCTTATGACAGCTCTACTCTTTTTGGTAAGACCGTCAAAGAGACTTTAGTCCTGAGTGAGAAGGACAGGAAGACACCGTCTGCCATTGGGATCTGCTTCTCTAACCCTCAAAGGTCCTTTTCCCAGAATAAGAGAGGTCAAAAGAAGATGTAGTTCCGGAAGTCACAGTATTCCCGGGACACTCAGGGCTTTTCTTCTTCCCCCAGAGGCAGAAAGGGAGAGAATGGACATCGGCCCAGAGGCAGAGTGAGTCGGAAGAACTTTGGGTCTCGAGAACCTTTCTCAGACAGACCTGGGCAGCAACCCTGAGCAGTGGCCCGACTGCTCTACTCTGGAGGCAGTCAGGGGACAATTGTCCTTGCACCTGGCGGCATGGGAGTCCATAACCTCAGACTGCTGGGTGCTTCAGATCATATCCAGAGGATACTCTGTCCCCTTTGTAGGTCCTCTCAAATCTCCCAAACTACTCTCGGACATAACACCCACGCAAAGGGAGGCAGCAGCACAGGAAATTTCCAAGCTGCTAGAAAAATGAGCCATCGAAAGATCAGTCTGGCTCAGGCTTCTACTCCAGGTTCTTTTTGGTGCCAAAGAAAAAGGGGAACTTAAGGCCCATTCTGGACCTGTCTACCCTGAACCTGTCAGTTGCCAAAGAAATGTTCCAGATGGTCACACTGCAGTCCATCGTGCTGTACTTGCAAGAGAGCAACAGGATGTGCTTGTTAGACCTCCAGGATACTTACTATCACATAAAAATGCACAGAAGCTCCAGGAGGTTCCTCCGCTTCCGGCTAGGAGTCAATTATTACTAATTTCTAGCCCTACCCTTTGGTCTCACCACAGCCCGCAGGGTGTTCACCAAAGTGATGGCAGTGGTAGCGGCTCACATGAGGCTTCAGGGGATTCAGGTCTATCCGTACCGCTCATGGCTCCCACCAGGCGTCTACTCTCTCAAACCAGGGATTATTTCTTAATCCTTGCCCTGCATTTGGGGATCACAATCAACACATCCAAATCACTCCTAGATCCTGTCTAGGTGATAGACTGCATTAGTGCAAGGATAGATACATTACAGTGCAAAATCTTCCCGACCTCGGAGAGAGTACAAAACCTGAGGATGTGTGTCTCATCTTCCAACGGTGGAATCAGTGATGAGGGCCTTAGGTTCAGTGGTGGCGACCATAGCTCTTCTCCCGTGTGCCCGGTTACATGTGAGAATTCCACAGTGGACACTAGCTGTACAATGGTCCTTGTTGGAATTTCCATTGTCGTATCCAATACAACTCAGTCGAGTCTGTTTGTTGTCCCTCATATGGTGGATGTGTTCTCCAGCCATTTTGGTGGGACAACCCTTTGTTCCAACCCCTGCCCAAGCCACAGTGACCACAGATGCCTCCCAACTCGAGGGCATTGCTCGGACAGGACAGCCCAAGCCCTGTGGTCTAATGTAGAGACCAGCTTGCACACAAACGTTTTGGTCCTTTTAGCATTGCAGGCCCTTCATGCCTTTCTTCCTCTGGGAACCATTGCAATTCAGTCAGACATGTCAGTGGTCTGGTATATCAACAAACAGGGAGTGACCAGATCTTACCCCCTTTGCCGCGAGGCCATGAGAGTGTGGGAATGGGCAATCGCCTCCGGTCGTTTTCTCATCATAATGCACATTCCGGGACTGTCCAACATTCTAGTGGACAGGTTAAGTCGGACTATTCTGATGCCTTACGAGTGGTCTCTGAATCTTTCAGTAGTGGAGCAGATCTTCCTCGAGTGGGGTCAGCCTTGCTGTGATCTCTTTGCATCCCTTCCAAATCGAAGTGCAGCAAGTTTTTTGCTCTAAACCCTCTGCCAGGGGAGTCCCCCAGACATGCTCTTGTCCATGCTTGGCCTCCCAGTCTTCTGTATGCTTACCCTCCAGTACCTCTTATTCCGAGGTTTCTACAGAACGCTTGTTGACTGGGGAGCAAAGTGATCCTCATTGCCCTGTTTTGGTCTCGCAAGGTATGGTTTCCCTTCCTTTGGTCTCACCTTCTGTCTGCACCCTGGATCTTGGATCCCATTCAGGTTCTGATTTCACACCCATCGAGGGTTCCTCATCTGAACCTGGGCAGTTTGAAGCTCACAGCTTGGCTTTTCCAGTTCCTATGATCGCTAGGACTCCTGGATTATCCTCTTCAGTTAGGTCTACTTTGGTGGCTGCTCATAAGTCTTCAACCAGGAAGGTTTATCGCAGTAAATGGAAACATTTTTCTTTTTGGCCCTCGCAAAGGGGTTTAGACCCCTTCACGGCTCCTATTTCTACCATTCTTGATTTGCTAGCTGATATTTTTCAACACAGAGCTAGTTCTACTGTCAAGGTTCAATTGGCTGCCATTTCTCATTTTCATGTGGGTGAGAATTCTGCCTCTCTAGCCTCCTCCAGACCGTATAAAGCCTTTATCAAAGGGACTTTTCTGTTACGCCCTTCTGCCAAGGGTCCTGTTCCCCCATGGGACCTTACTATGGTTCTTCAAGCTCTGCTCGTTCCGCCTTTTAAACCTGTTGCAACCACAGATCTAAAATTCTTATCTTGGAAAACAGCATTTCTGGTGGCTATTACTTACCTCTGCAAAAAGGTTTTCAGGAGTGCAGGCCTTGTCCGTCAAAGTTCCTTATATGAATTTTCACAAAGATGGGGTTTCTCTTCGGACCAATTCATCCTTTCTTCCCAAGGTGGCATCACCAGTTAATATTAGTCAAACCATCAATTTACCAATTTTCTTTCCTAATTTTCTAACAAGATGGAATACAAACTCCACTTGCTGGATGTTCATAAGACAATTATGATTATATTTACACAGGACAAAAAAATTCTGTAAATCCGATCAATTGTTTGTATCCTTCTATAGTCCCTTTTTGGGTAAACCTATCTCCAAGGTCACTATTGCTAAGTGGATTTCTTCATGCATCCTTCAGGTCTATAAGGGCAGAGGCATGCTTCTTCTGGGTCAGGTGAAAGCTGATTCCACTAGGTCCATGTCTATACCTGAGGCCTTTTGGTCTAGAGTCTCTTTGTATGATATTTGTTCTGCAGCTACATGGTCCTTATCTCATACATTTATTTCTCATTACAAATTGGATTTGACTTCCAGAAGGAGAGCATCCTTTGGTTCCGCAGTGCTCTGGAATATCCTTCCATGAGGTCCACCCAGGAGTTTAATAGCTGGGGACTCTGTCCCACAGGTTGAAGACCAAATGAAGTAAACTACTTCAGATAAAGAAGTTATGTACTCACCATAACGTTCCATCTGAGTAGTTCTACTTCATTTGTCTTCAACTATCCCCCCCCCCCCCCCCCGGACCTTGTCATGTGAACAGCCTGAGGGCTGCAGTTATAGGTCATAAGTATTTTTTGGGTCTATATCATATATTCGAAATTCCAAAATGTCGAACACCACATGTTCGAACTTGGAATTTCAAATATTGAAAACATCAAATGCTCAGAATAGCGAATTTTTTCCTAGGGAAAAAAATTCGCTGTTACGAGAAACATACACACAACACAAGCACACCAAAATAAATAAACCACACACATACAGTTAACAAAACTCAACCCCACACTAAACCACACATACATTACTAACTATCCACTTATCTTAACCCGCACTCTAACCCTAAGGTCCGTAACTATCGCACACATATCCTACGAAACTATTCACAAACAAAGCAATTAATACACACACATACAGTTAACAAAACCCAACCCTACACTACACCATACATACATTACTAACTATCCACTTACCTTAACCTGCACCCTAACCCTAAGGTCCGTAACTCTCGCACCACAGTGGAGGAAATAGCGAAGCCAAGGAACGGCCCACCGAAATCTTGGCCTAGGTAAGATTTTGATGTTCTGGGGCTTTGCTATTTTCATCATTCGATGTTGTGGGTTCGATGTTTTAACGTTCGGCGTTTTACTTCTTCGAAGTTTTGTTATAGACCCATATTTTTTCACGTCGGGTTATCAGTATAAGGATCAACAAACTCTATCTGGGGGTTGGAAGGTAGTGGAGGTGTATTATGGGTAAGGAGAGAAGCTTGGCGCTCGGAGCAAATCCTTGTAAGATTGCCGGTTTGGATCCGATACGGATCCGGTATCCCACAGGTTGAAGACAAATGAAGTAGAACTACTCAGATGGAACATTATGGTGAATACATAACTTCTTTTTTTCTGGTTAGGCAAAATCTGAAATTTTAAATTTAGCTCTAGATAGTGAAGTGTTGGTTGGCTAGTCTTCTGCTGAGGTCCTCAAACAGTTCATGAGAGATGGAGGTTATTACAGGGAGTTTATGAGATTCTTCAGACCCGTTCTTGTGACTCTCTCAAATTTTCTTTTACTTCTGAAAAACAGAACACTCAATCTCTGCATTTTCAAGGCAAACAGGGAAACAAAAAGAGAAGTGAGAAGGGGAATAAAAAGAAACAAGGATCTTTTCCATGGACAGTTTAATATTACAGAATGACTGTACAAGCATTCTTTCACCCCTTCCCCTGTCTTTCTAAATCTGTCCCCAAACCTGGCTCTGTACATTCCCCTTTGGCAACAGATTGTTTCAGACCCTTGAATACTAAAGGTATGTCAGAAGAGATACAGCTGACACTGGATACAAATACCTCCTTTCTGGAGGTGTTCCTCCCCATCCTCCAAGTGAAAGAGATTTTTTTCCTTAGGTTCTTCAGTACATAACTCACTCTAGAAGTCATCAAACCAGTGCCATTAAATCAAAGGGGAAAAGGCTTCTATTCCTAATGTTGATGGTACCAAAGGAAGAATCTTCTTGCAAACCAGTTCTAGATCTTTTCTGTTGTCTATGGATATTCATTGCTGCCAGTGGAGTTTGTTTGAGTCTTCAGTTTTAAGTTTTGAGTTGGTCATGTAGCGTTTTTATAACTTCTAGATCTTTCTTTCTAAATCTGTAGGTGAAAGTACTAAAATTCAAGATAACTTCATAATTTGTTACTTCTCATTCTCCAAGGGAGTTTTTTTTGGTTACATTAGATCTAAAAGATGCATATCATCTCATTCCCATAACTACAGGCTTCAGGAAATTCACAGATTTTTATGTGTCTGTCACATTATCAGTTGCCAGCATTAAACTTTGGGGTATGTACAGCTGCAAGGTGTTTACAGTGTTTCTAGTCATAGCTCATTGCATAATGAATCACAGTTCCTTATTTACACAACTTACTCATCTTTGCAGTCTTTTCCCAGATGTCAGGAGTCATTGGAATGGGTTTGTTTTCTTCTGACCAATCTGGGATTTGTGATAAATGTTCAGAAATGTCTTCTTCAACATATCACACAGGATTGTCTTTCTATGGTGTCTTATAGACACATCTCTAAAAAGGCTTTTTTACTACAGAAAAATGAGTTTTTTTTCTGGAAATATTCCCTATCTTCTTCAGTCAGTCATAGACTTCGACCAGAATGCTTTGCAGGATCTATTGGATTCAAGGCTTCTAGGATTGTCATGATTCCCCTTACTTGGTTACATATGGTAAACATGCAGTGTTTTTTGAAAACACATGCACCAGACATACATACATACGTACAAATACTTCAAGCATGGGCATTAATGCCCCTCTAGCCTGCAATTTTTAGCTTTGTCAAAAAAAAACTGCAAAAGTAGACTACAAATAGCAGCAAATCCACATCTCCCCTTTTCTGTTCTACCTCCAAGCCAGTCTCTAACTACAGATGCTTCAGATTTTGCTTGGCGGGCCGCTTCTCTGAAGTTAAAGGTGCAAGACCTGTGGAACTGACTAAAGCACATAGACGCCAGATGTTGACTGTGATCCATGCCATAAAATTCCGTTATCAGCTACAGCCCCACAGTCCTCTTCAGGTGGTTGCTGGCAACATCAAGTGATGTGGTGCATCAGCAGTGAAGGAGTTACAAAGTTCGTACCCTCTATGCAGGCTGGCTGTGATGGTTTGGGAGATAGCTACCCAGCACTCCTTAATCCCCCAAGCATCTTCCTTTCCATCATAGCTAAACCTACTGGCAGAAAACCTGAGCAGGACCAGGACAGACCTTCATTAATGGAAATTAAATGAAGGTTTCTTCCAGGAATTGATCCAGTTGTGGGGAACCCCTCAAATAAATCTGTTTGCTCCTTTCAGAACAAACCACTGAAGGAATACTGCTACAACACTCCTTACAAACAAACCAGGAAAACCTATACATTTCCTTTCCCTTGGTTGGGAATGATTCTTTCTGCCTTTCTACTCTTTCCACTATGATATCCATGATACTTCTGAGGACTCAGAAGGATTCCTCAGAGATCATTGTGGTTACTTCTTTTTGGCCAAGGCAGCATCATTCTCCCTTATTATGGAAATGGTGAAGAGCAATTACCACAAGCTTCCTTTCAAATTGACCTACTCACACAAGACAAAAGGAAATTGATACACCTCAGTTTGGAACATCTTTAACTGATCGGTTGATTCAATTCTGATTCCTTTTAGACACCTCTTTTATGAAGATGTGTAGCAGGTATTATAGGAAGCAAAAAAAAAAAAAAAAAACTGCTACTAGAAAATTGCACATTGGCAAGTGGAAAATGTTTCTCGTTAGTCCTTAGCCAAGAATCAAGGTTCCATCAGAGATTATGTACCACTGGTGCTTAAATATTTGTGTGTTAGTATCCTCCAGCCTCCCTTACTCCTCTATATACATCTTAAGGCCACGTCACCATGTCTGCCCACAGATACTCCACTTTCTTTTGTTTTTCGTTAAACATTTTCTGAAGATAGTTTGATACCTGCGATGTCCTTGTAAATAGTTTGCTCCTTCCTGAGATCTTAAATTTGTGCTGGAAAAGTTAACCGTGCCTCCATTTGAAGCTACTCATCCAGCATAGTTAAGGTTCATTACACTGGAGAATATTCTTCTCATTGCTCTGTCATCTCAAAAAGAGTATGTGGGTTGTAAGCTCTCATGGTGGATGAACCCTATCTGGTCTTCTGTTGAGATATGGTCATATTAGGGACATATCCCTCATTTGTTCCCGTAGTTGTTTCAGAGTTTACCTTGAATTAAACTGTCTCCCATTGTTCTATCTATATCCTCAGAACTAGGGAAAAAGGATTCTATATACTCTGGATGTGCATAGGTAGCTCAGGTGCTATCTTGACAGAGCCAGGTCTTTTATATATGCAGATAAACTATTTATTTCTTATGCTGGAACAAAAAAATATAGTCCATTTCAAAGCAGCCTGTATTCAGATGGTTGTTCTCAGCTATTGCCTTTTGTTATTCCTACCATGGTAAACCTGTTCGTTCTACTAGATCCTTGGCTTCTTCAATGGCATATTGGAAAGGGATGGACTCCAGATGTAGTCTAGAGACAGCTACATGGTCTTCTGTACATTCGTGTTCAAGACGATATAAACTAGATTCTATTTCAGGATCCAGGGCTAGCTTTGCTAGAACCATTCTCCTGGGTCTCCTGAATCTGTATCCTTCCTCCTCCCAGGTTAGATAGACTTTGGTAATCAACCCATATTGCCTAAAGGCTACTGCATCATCTGTAATGATGAACATAGTACAGTTATGATGAGATGGGAAGTACAGCTATGTAAATTATCCCCTTACCAGTAACAGCAGATGTCCGAATTCCTCACTGCTCCAATAACCTTGGTAGGACTCAACCTATATAGCCTATAGGCTACTGAAGCAGTGACAATTTCAAACTTCTGCTGTCATGGTTAAGTGGAACTTACTGTACTTTTCTCCCCATTAGCAGAGGACAGGTTTTTATTCAAGAGTTTCCTGGTTCCCTGAAGAAAGAAAAAAGGGAAACCAGTTCTTGACGTGTTCCTTCTCATCTTAGTCCTGTGGGTTCCAAAATTCAGTATGGTAACCCTGCAGTCTTTTCTACCTATGATTCTTCTTCAGGCATTCTTGGCAAACTTGGATATAAATACATATCCCAATCCTCAAAATCATAGGAAACTTTTAAGGTTTTGTGCCTTACAATATCACTTTCAGTTGTCTGCTTCGCTCTTTGGTCTTTCTTCTGCCCCAAGGGGATTCACAATGTGCCAAGTTCCAGTTATTACTTTATGCAGACATCAGGAAACTCGGATCATTCCTTACTTAGGTGACATGCTTCTTCGGGTTTCTGCTAGGGAAAAGCTCATTCTGGACTCACAGTAAAATTGCTGCATTGCTTGGGATTCTTCTTGAATGTCAAGCAGTCCTTTCTGGTTCCCTCCGAGGATCTAGTGTTCCTGTGTTGCAGGCTCAATTATCTCCTCTATATACATCTATTGCCATCTTCTGAACTTCCCAATTCCTCTCTTATCTTTCATTAAGAGGAAGTTTCTTTTTGGATCAGCCAGATATCGCTCAATTTAGGAGTGCTCTTTCTTTATCCTATTCATTCAGTCCATCTGATCCAGCATATGGGTCCTTAGGACAAAATGTTGTTTCTAAAGGAATACCTCCAGCCTCTTCTTCATCTAGCTGTGACCTCAGCAGGAGGGATTTGGGGAGCGTTAGGGTTTATGGCGTCTACTTTTCTAATGATTCAGTGTATCAGATTCCATATAAGGAAGATTTACTGGTATTTTAAATCTGTTTGGACACGACATTGCCATCTTCTGAACTTCCCAATTCCTCTCTTAGCTTTTATTAAGAGTAAGTTTCTTTTTGGATCAGCCAGATATCACTCAATCCAGGAGTGCTCTTTCTTTATCCGATTGATTCAGTCCATCTGATCCAGCATATGGGTCCTTGATCCCCAGGTCAGATCCAGTCCTTCCAGGTTAGTGCTTCAGCCTTGAGTCCTTCCTAAACTTTTACCCATAGTGTCCTGTTCTTCCCGACTATCACAGATCTCATTTGCTGCGTCTTGGAGTAGCACCACAGATTTCGACAAATAATTACTCTACCTGTTATTTGTGATTAAAAGGTAACAAAAGTAACTATTAGTTGTCCTTGATCTTTTGTTATACTCAAATTTATCTCTACTTTGTTAGGATTGTCTAATTATAGTTCTTTACTGAATTTTTAAGTTTTCTTCAGTCCTTCCTTTGTGGTCTTGCACCATATTGTTTCTTTTGGTTAAAGTAATTCTTCTTAGCTTTATAGTGCTTATAGTATTAGTTCCTCTATTATTGAAAGAAAAATATAATAAGTAGTTGTGCACCTTGCAGGTTGCTGTTTAATTGTGTTGATGACTTTAGCGTCAAAGATAGGTCAGTACTTATAAGAAAGCTTTCAAAAAATGCTCCAAATGCGGGTATAGAATTCTCCCGCAAGATCCCCATGATGTCTGTGTGATCTGTTTTGGGATAGAACATCTTAATGCCTCATGTGACATCTGTGCTGCCTTTGGGCCCAGAGCCCTGCCAGACAGAAGGAATAAATGCACCTTTAAATGATTCCTTCTTACAGGTCTGGAGTCTGTTAAAACTAAGAGATCTTTGGATAAAGCCCCGTAAGCTAACAATTCAGAGCTGAAGACCCACAGACTCGAAGAACTTCTGGGTCGAATTCACAACTTCTATCCCACCTGTGGATGCTCAGCCACTGGCTCCTATTACTATTCAAGACTCTCCCAAGAGAGTGGAGAAGCCTTTTTCTAGACCCTTGTCAGCCCTGTCTACAAGGTCCTTTAAAT